>NC_136268.1:133403276-133560776 GCF_964187855.1 Myxine glutinosa
GTGCCACACAATGGTTGAAAAGCAAGTATTGCATCTACTCATGGACAGATATCTCAGTTCCAATGAGGCACTTTGAATTCCTGCACGCTATCAGCACCACATCCATAGGAGAAGAGTGAAAAAAAATGTGGATGATGTACGTGCGTTTCTGCCATCCTCAGGTGCATTCAATATTTTTTAATACCATGCTTACGTGCTTTATGAACTGATGGGATAAACCATGTAAGATTGGCCGGCCAGGGTATTTAACTACTTAAAGTGTATCGAGCCCCCCCTGGGCACCCTCTCATTAACTGGATTTGTTTTGAGTAGAGCGTATACTTATATAGGTTAAATGAGCAGCTCTGTGGGATCTCTCGATTCCCGGTGTTTTTAGATGGGTTTTTTTTCAACCTAAAAAAAGATAAACCAATTTGAAGGTTTTTAAATCCAGTGATCAAAACTTTGAGCTCCACGCGTATGGGCAGGTGAGGGGAGTATGAGAAAAGCCCTAGTAATGGCCGCTAGAGATACATCTAAATGCTTCGAATGTTAAATTTTTTTTGAAAAATATAAAAAAGACAGGGAAAGGGGAAGTCAAAGATTTCTCTCGTTGAAGTTTGACCAAGGTTTTGTTTTCATTAACCAAACGTTGGGAGGCTAATTTGATGGAAATTAGTGGGTGATGATAGTTGCACCATTGGAAAGAGCATGAAAAACTGAGTCAATTAAGCCTAACTTAGTTTTTCCTTTGTTTGTGACATTTCGATTTCTAAGCACTCAATTCAAGTTTCAAAGGAAGTAGTTGGACATGCTCGGCAGGTGTGATGCTCGATTGGAGCAAAATATAGTTCGCGCACGAATTTGTCTGAGGTGTCAGCAATCACTCAACCTTCTCCACACCGAAAAAACACAACCGTGCAATCTTCAACACGTCCACCACCTACAGGCTACAATACCATGCGACGGGTTCACAGCTGAACATCCGCCCAAGGGATGGCACACTTTGTGATGCAACACCCAGCTTCCGACAGTTTATAGTTCGGTCGATATTGACTGAAAGTCAATGTGATACTTATTCACATCCATTGAAAAATAGTACCGGCTGAAAGTAGTACCACTGTCAATTTTGCAACTAAAGGTAAAGAGCAATCACAGGCTCAAGCAACGTTTCCATCCATGGCCCACAGACATTAAGGCCTGATTAAGTTTGTGAGGTTTCGGTAAATCTAAACAGTTTAAGGAATAATAACATGACTGTTTAATAACTTAGGGCACAGTGCTCGCACAAACTAAATTTGCAATTTGTCAAACATCCCATTTCAAAGGAAGTAAATGTCAAAATTGATTCCTAAATCAATGTGTTCAACTCTTGTACTTCGGGGCTCTTCTGGCATTCCACTTGCAACAAACAGCCCATATCCTCTAGCCCCCAGATTTCCATGTGTTGTGAACTTTGTGCCTTGGGTATTCCTTTCATTTCTGGTTCTCCTTTGAAGCTTAACAACATTTAATGTGGCAGGTAGCGAATGGAATTCTGGCCGGAATACTGTCTCAGCTATTTCAAGCCTGTGCTGCTCATGAATTCTTGAGGGTAAAGTATTCTCAAGCTGCATGTGAAAAATTTACCTCGACAATGGTGAAGTCGCCTTGAAGCTTACAAGTGAAAATTGATGTCTAAATGTGTCTTCCTTCCAGGTGAGGGTACATTTATGAGATATGGTTCAATATATATATATATATATATATATATAGTACCTGTAGAAAGTCTTCACCTCCTTTCAAAATTTTCACCTTTTGTTGCCTTAAAGCCTGGAATTAAATTGGATTACATCATACTTTTTCCACCTTTGTTTGCACATCGTAATTTCCCACAACTTCCAAATGAAAAACAAATTTAACAGATTTCAAAACATCAATTAAAAATACCAAACTAGAATATCTTGGTTGGATAAGTGTCCATCCCCCTTGTAATAGCAATTGTAGACAACCGTTACGCCTAGGTCCCCCGTCTGGGAAGTGATGTGAGTTGACGAAGTGGAAGACGCAGAAAACATGCTATGATATGATATGATATTTCGCTGACAAGGTTCAGACATACAGGGCGGCGGCCATCTTGGATTTTGATGTGGCGACCCAATTTTCAATAGCGTTCTTCCTTGTGCCTAGATACACCTACACACCAGATTAGAAGTTGGTACTTCGCTTATTTTTCAAGATATTCAGCTCACAAGGTTCAGACATACATGGCGGCGGCCATCTTGGATTTTGACGTGGCGAGCCAATTTTCAATAGGGTTCTTCCTTTTGCCTCGATACACCCACACACCAGATTAGAAGTTGGTACTTCGCTTATTTTTCAAGATATTTCACTCACAAGGTTCAGACATATATATGGTGGCGGCCATCTTGGATTTTGACGTGGCGACCCAATTTTCAATAGCGTTCTTCCTTGTGCCTATATACACCCACACACCAGATTAGAAGTTGGTACTTTGCTTATTTTTCAAGATATTTCACTCACATGGTTCAGACATATATATGGTGGCGGCCATCTTGGATTTTGACGTGGCGACCCCATTTTCAATAGCCTTCTTCCTTATGCCTCGATACACCCACACACCGGATTAGAAGTTGGTACTTCGCTTATTTTTCAAGATATTCAGCTCACAAGGTGCAGACATATATATTGTGGCGGCCATCTTGGATTTTGACGTGGCGACCCAATTTTTAATAGCGTTCTTCCTTGTGCCTATATACACCCACACACCAGATTAGAAGTTGGTATTTCGCTTATTTTTCAAGATATTCAGCTCACAAGGTTCAGACATAAATGGCGGCGGCCATCTTGGATTTTGACGTGGCGACGCAATTTTCAATAGGGTTCTTCCTTATGCCTAGATACACCCACACACCAGATTAGAAGTTGGTACTTCGCTTATTTTTCAAGATATTCAGCTCACAAGGTTCAGACATAAATGGCGGCGGCCATCTTGGATTTTGACGTGGCGACCCAATTTTCAATAGGGTTCTTCCTTATGCCTAGATACACCCACACACCAGATTAGAAGTTGGTATTTCGCTTATTTTTCAAGATATTTCGCTCACAAGGTTCAGACATTTATATGGTGGTGGCCATCTTGGATTTTGATGTGGCGACCCCATTTTCAATAGGTTTCTTCCTTGTGCCCAGATACACCCACACACCAAATTAGAAGTTGGTACTTCCTTATTTTAAAGATATTCCGCTCACAATGTTCAGACATACATGGCATCAGACATACATGGCGGCGGCCATCTTGGATTTTGACGTGGGTTGCACCCACACACCAAATTCGAATGCGGTCCTTCGCTTACGCACGCACGCATGCATGCCCGCACGCACGCCCGCATGCACGGACAGACGGACGGACACACGGACGGAGGGGAAAACCATAGTCCCCCTTTCGCGACGGGGGACAATTAGCTCAGGTTTAACCAATCACCTTCAAAACTACACATCTTAATTGGCCTCCACCTGTGTTCAATTGTAGTGATTCTGATTATTTCAGAAGAAAATCAGCTGTTCCTGTAGGTTTCCTCTACAGGGTAGTACATTTCATCACAAAGCCTCAACCATGAGCACCAAGGAGCTTTCAAAAGATCTCTGATATAAAGTTGTGGAAAGGCACAGATCACGGGATGTGTCTAAAAATATTTAAAAGGCCTTGAATATCCCTTGGAGCACAATCAAGACAATCATTAAGAAGTGGAAGGCGCATGGTACCACCAAAACTCTACCTAGATAAGGCCGCCCCTCCAAACTTGATGATCAATCAAGAAGGAGAATGATCAGAGAGGCCACCAAGAGGCCAATGGAAACTTTGAAAGAGCTACAGGTCTTTATGGCAAAGACAGGTCAATGTGTGCATGTGACAATAATATCCCAAGCACTCCACAAGTCTGACCTGTACTGTAAGTTGGCAAGAAGGAAGCCGTTACTCAAAAAATCCCACCTTGAGTCCAGTTTGAGATATGCAAAAAAAAACACTCTGGAGATTCTGAAGCCATTTGGCAAGAAGTTTTGTTGTCTGACAAAACATTTTGGCCTAAATGTAAAATGTTATGTTTGGCACAAACCCAACACAGCACATCACCCAAAGAACACCATTCCTACTGTAAAGCATGGTGGTGGCAGCATCATGTTATGGGGATGTTTCTCATCAGGAGGGACTGAGGCACTTGTCAGGATAGAAGGGAAAATGGTTGCAGCAAAATTCAGAAAAACGCTATAGGAAAACCTGCTGCCCTCTGCAAGAAAGCTGAAATCTGGACGGAAGTTCATCTTTCAGTATAACGACGACCTGAAGCACACAGCCGAAGCTACACTGGAGGAACAAAAAGGGAACAGCTAAGGACCAAAAAGAACTACCTAGATAAGGAAAAAAAAACGACCTTTAAAGGCAATTTTTTCCCCACAGAGCGGGGGTTGCGCTTTTTTGGGCAACGTGGTCCTCTTTTTGAAGCAATGTTTTACGGCCGGATGCCCTTCCTGCCGCCAACCCTGTTAGTCGCCTCTTACCTAGATAAGGAACAAAAAGATAAATGTCCTTGAGTGGCCCAGTCAGAGCCCCGACCTAAATCCCAGCGAAATCTGGAGCATAACTTGAAGAATGCTGTCCATCAATGCTCCTCACTCAACTTGATTGAGCTTGACCAGTTTTGTGCAGAAGAATGGGCAAATATTTCCCAATCAAGGTGTGCAAAGTTGATAGAGACCTATCCCAACAGACTCACAGCTGTAATTGCTGTCAAAGGTGCTTATACCAAGTATTAACTCAGAGGAGTGGACACTTGTCCAACCAAGATATTGTAGTTTTGTATTTTTAAATTAATTTTCTGAAATTTGTCGAATGTGGTTTTCACTTTGAAGTTGTGGGTTACGATTTGTAAATAAAGGTGGCAAAAGTCTGATTTAATGCAATTCAATTCCAGGCTACAAGGCAACAAAGGTGAAAATTTTGAAAGGGGGTGTAGACTTTCTATAAGCACTGTACCTGTATATATATATATATATATATATATATATA
Source organism: Myxine glutinosa (assembly GCF_964187855.1). Taxonomy (NCBI): domain Eukaryota; kingdom Metazoa; phylum Chordata; class Myxini; order Myxiniformes; family Myxinidae; genus Myxine; species Myxine glutinosa. Next base: position 133,408,324 of record NC_136268.1, read on the forward strand.
TATATGATCCAACAAAGGTACTATTGCTAGATCTTGACTGACATGTAAGGAGACTCTCCCCCCACAATCCTGCCTTCGGCGAAAGTTTGTTCCACCTTCCTTGTGCAGAAGGTTATCTCTGGTGGGGATCAAAAAGTGCCATTACACTGCAAGTTAAAATTGAATCAATGCCAAGACAACATCGAGAGCATGGTGCCTCAATAGATTAGAGGTGTGGGAGAGTAATGCTAAAATAGAAAGAGCATAAGGTGAGTCTTTATGCTCCCTGAGGTGGTGATACCAATCCCCGCTTGGCAGCATGTCTGCACTTGCATGGAATGAAATCAAATCAATCACTTCCCAGAGAGACAATGGTGATAATGACAACTTATGAGGATGTTCTGAAACAGTGGATGACAGTGCCTCACAAGTCATGAACCCAGCATAGTAGTGTAATAATGTTGCTTCTGGGACACCTCCGTTTAACATGGGAAATCCCTATCTAATGTCATTTACCCCCTTGTCTTTTTCAAAAATCATAAACACCTCTATTTCTCCCACCCTCATCTTTATGAAACTTTTGTCTGTAGTACCTATCCTTAATGTTGTTCATTAGACCACTCAAACACTACAAATATTTGTTTTCTCTTATAGACCTATCATCCTTCTTCTACATATCATCTGGCAGATTAATCTTTGACCCATTCACTTCCATATTGCCCCTAAAGACCTCTATTTCTCTCACCCTGTTCTTTACGAACCTTCTAACCTTTTGACATGCTATCCTTATTCATTAGACCACTTAAACACCTGTGATCCTTCTGACCTTATGAACCTTTTAACCTTTTACTCTTAATATCATCTGGTGAATATAACCCACTCAAACAACGACCCTACAAATATTTGTTTATGCGTGGGAAATAATTTAATTCTCTTGCCACTCTCTTCACCATCTAATATATTAACAAAAAATATGTTTGAGTTTGGTTCTTTATTAAGATATTTTAACTGAGCTAAGATAAAATGGTAAACCTCCCTCAATGTTCTTGTTTGAGCACCTCCAGTGCCACATACCATTTTAAAATTAAAGTATATATTTTCCTGACAACCATCAAAGTTTTCCGTCCACTCAAAAATATTTCCATCTTTTTTACCCAATTCACCGGTATTTAAATTAATTCTCTTATTTGTTTTGTGAATTTTTTTACCAGTTGCCTTTTCAATTATACCTATTTGATATTTTTCACATTCATTATGTTTTCCATTTATATACCAAGGTTGATTACACCTCCACTCTTTAGTCTGGTTGATACTTGGTTCTATCATTTATATAATAGTAAAAAAGGCGGCGGTAGCCCGTTAAAATCCCCAACCCCCCCCCCCCCCCCTTTTTAACTTATCACTTATATATATCTTATCACTTATATATATCTTATCACTTATGTATATCTTATCACTTATATATATCTTATCACTTATATATATCTTATCACTTATATATATATCTTATCACTTATATACTTATATAACCATAAGGGAGACTATCAATTCCATTTTCTAAAATAAACCTCTTATCATCAAAAGCCCCCAATGCTTTCTTATTTATCTCTTCTGAATATAATTGATGTTTATAACTTCTTATTCCATTAATCTTTCTAAACTCTTCTTTCTTTGTTGTTAAACAGTTATAATAATCCTTAAAGTTTATTGTTTCTTTAATAACATTTTTCTTTACACCTTTTAACTTCTTATCAGTCTTTTCAACGTTATTCACAATGTATTTATAAGCATAAGCCTTTGACCTCAATCCCACAAATTCACTCATAACATTTCCTCCTAATTCATCCTTGAACTTTCCAATCACCTTTTTATTTTTAGAAGAGAACAACTCACTCTCTGGACTGTAATTACTCGTGTCATAGATATTAATGTCTCTTTTCATGTCTGAATAAACATCGTTGGTATTAATTTTCAAAATAAAACTATCTGTATCCATATAAAGTAGATTAACATCATTTTGATATTTCTTCCTCAAGTTATTATAAAAGTAATCATACATTAATGAATTTGATAAATCAAGAATTGTTGTTCCAATATAAATAGGTTTGTTCATTTCAATACTCTCTTTAATCAAATGGATCGCACAAAAGTTCTCAGTAAAGACCTCAGCTCGAGTAAAACTCGGTCTATTAATTAATTTTGATGCTTGTTCCCAAGATGTTGATAGTCTGATATTTTGTCTTTTCCTCACATTCTCCATAGTCTTACCAAAGACCGCATTATTCATCAATTTATAAAAGTCTTTCTCAAAATCTGTTTTTGACTCTGTTCTTCTTTGTGTATTAAAATCAATGTACCCCTTTAACCAATGACTTTGATTGAACTTTAGAACCCTATGGATCTTCTCTACTCTTAGACCTTTTGATAAATATTGTCGCAAATTTCTTTGGTGTAGAACATAATTTTTCTTGTTATATAATGTAGTAAGTAATTTTTCTGTTGATTCACCTATATCAAACGATCGTTGATAATCACTCAACCATTCTTTCTTTGGACTTTCTTTCTCACAAGCAAATGGGAGATCTTTGTGTAGGTTATGGAGTTCCTCTGGATATTTTAAATCAATTTCAAAATAATAACCAACTTTTTCTTCATCCAATTCTTTTTGTGTAGAGATACATACATCTTGTAAAACGTTTTTGTAGTCTTTTTCCTTTACCCATCTAAGTTTTCCATAAGGAAGAGCCTGAGACATTGCCCAGCCATACAGGTTGTTCGCGTCATAGTACATCAAGTAAGAACTCTCTTTCGTTGGATCATAATTTGGAAGATATTTGTTATTTGCTTTTGCGTATCTACTCGAGCAGACTTGTGAAATTCCACCTCTTTTTGCCTTTTCAATCATCAAAAGCATATCAACATCGGTTATCAAATCCAAATCTTGTTTTGTCATTTTCAACATCGCACTCCAGGCCAATCCAGGTGCTGTGTAGTAGTGAGCAGGATCCAATCCATATCCAGTGCGACAAACAGATCTAAAGGCTTCAAATACATCGGCCAATAAAAGCACATCAGTTTTGAGATACAAATCGTGATACTCGCCAAGATTCTTGATGTTATATTTTTCCCAAACATTTTGTGCGTGTACATAATCTTTATCAGATATATGACTATTATTTAATTTGTTATAGAAATTTTCTTTTGAAGGAAGTTGTGTTTCATTGAATCTCTCAAATGAGTCCATATAGTCATAGGGGTAAATTCCCTTTTGTGTAAGAAAATCTTTATCTAAAAAATACTCTGAAAGACATGGAAACTCTTTTAGATTTTGAACCAAGTTAACCAATGGACTTGCCATGAATTTAAATGTATCAAGAAATCTGATATGAGTAATAGGAGATGTGTGAATTGTTTTTGTGAATGAAATGTATTTCTGATCCGTGTTTGGAATTGCTGAGATACTTCCAGAAGTCTTTGAGAGTTCCTTGATAAATAGATGTGTATCATAATGAGCGTTGTTATGAAGAAAGACAGGAATGAAAGAGGGGAGTTGATAATTAATATTACAACTTTGATGAGCCGGACCTCTATATTTACCAGTGAGATGACAATGGTCTCTAACCTTTAGACCTTTACCAATTTTCTCCTCACAAATATGACAGACATTGTTTTTTATAAATTCCCTTTTTTCTTTACTTGTTAAGGACATTGGTTTATTGGTTTCTCTCATTATCTTGGTTAATCGAACACAGTCTTTTTCTAGTCGTTTCACAAACTCCTCTGGGGTATTTGAGCCTCTATACATCTCTAACTTGTTATATTTATCACCAACGGATGATTTGATATAATAACAAAAACCACAAGGAGTATGTTTTTGATATTTATTTGTGTATGATTCTTTTGGATCTGGAGAAGCAGTATCAATTTTTTCTAAAATACTTTCAAAATCAGCATATATAACAAATGGATGTTTGATCTTTTTATTTTCATCTTTGAATGTGATCTTTGAGCCTTCTTTAGGCATATTGATTACCGTTGATTTATGTTCGCCACAATAATTTGAATGTTTATCTAATCTTTCTTGTGAATTGAAGAAGTTAAGACAACGCAAACAAATATATATTTTATTTGTTCTCTTACAGACTTGTGGTTTTATTAATTTAGCAATATCTTTGATGTATGTATAATGTGAATTTTCGTCTGAATTAAAATATAGAAGATTAATATGAGTTTGTTTACAATTGTCAGAAAGCTTTAAAACCTGAATGTTGTTTGTTTCTGTTAGACCATAAACATTAACTGATAAATTATTCATCTTTTCAAATTTAGGAATATCATTTAAAGTCATCGGAAACTTTAGATCTTTCGTATTTAATGTATTCTCATATTTTTTATAATGAGATACTCTTTCATCATGAAAATGTGGAGGATGTAAGTGTGCTAAAATAGACCAGAGAAAACATTTATTGTCTTTATTTTTGATATTGATAACTGCTTTTCTATTTTTGATAACACTGGGTAAATCAATGTAAGAAGAAGCTTTTAGAGGATCTGATTTAAGAATATGAATGTCTATGTAAATAATTTTTCCTATATTGAATCCACTTCCTACGATTGAATTATCCACATCTTGCTCTTGTTTAATAAGTTCATCATAGACTCCTGATGTTTTAAAATCTTGATATGAAGATATAAAGTGTGGCTCAGTTCTCATGTATGGTGCATCTATAACTCCTTCATCCTTTGTCATTTCTAATTTTACTCCCATATAAAATTTAAGTGGTTTCATTTCCTTTAGTGTTTTTTCAATCAACGTTTGAACAGCAGGTTTAACTATTTCTACAGCATCAACTATAGACTCTGGTTCAGGAGGTTTGAAGTTAAAGACTCTTATTTTAATATGTCCTTTGAATGCTCCATCAGAGTTTTTAGTTGTGATAAAATTTGATAAATGTAGATTTGTTTTAAGATGTATTTTGAAGCCTTTCTTGAGGATATTTTTATTACATGTAGAACAGTGTTTTGTTTCAGGTGGAAGAGGGGAAAGTTTGTTTAAAATGTTGTATGTATGTTTTGCGGTGAGAATATGTTGTTTATAATATTTTACTTCCTTCTCGCAAGTATCACAATAAACCATATTTATAGCGTGAGAAAACGTGGTGTTTTATATATATCACTGTGCTTAAAATAAAACACTTTTGAGCTTTACAGCTCCGTTTTATATATATCACTGTGCTTAAACTAAAACACTTTTTCACTCAGAATCATCTAAGTCATAACTATCACATGAATACTCAGAATCATACTCAGAGTCATCAATAAAGCTACTCTCATAACTATCATTTGAGCACAAACTATTAGTATCATAACTATCATCTGTGTTCAATGAAATACTATCATCACCATCATCCAAGTTCAATGAAATACTATCATCACTATCGTCCGAGTTCAATGAAATAGTAAAATCTTCACTGCTGTATTGACTAATATTTAATTAGCAAGAAAAATATTCCCATCAATATCTATATACTTTCTTTCATTAACAGATTCAATCTCTACAATTTTTATATCAAAAGTTATCTTTAAATAATCTCTAACTATCATAGAACGAAATGACATTTCACCAGAAATATTAACATCATTCATTTTACTTAGATCTACACCCTTTGGATTATTAAAGAAAATACAAATGTCTCCTCTAGAATTATTAATGGTCTTATCATTCTTTTTCAAAGTATCGTGGTCAATCACTTTTTCAAGCTTTGAATAAATTGCCAGGAGTAGAGGAGAAACTTTTGTTAGATTTACTTTAATGGATGTCTTTCCAGGTATAGTTAGAGCTCTTCCTTTAAATGAAATAGAGGGGCTCATGTTATTTTCCATAACTGGTTTTACCCAAAAATTTCCATATTTATCTTTGTTCAATTTAACATCTTTGACATATTTTTCTATATCTTCCACCGAAGTAGAGATTGATTGAAATTTGTCTTTTGTGCTTTGAAACATTGTATTTATTAATGAATAAACTTGCGTTTAGTTTAAGTAAAAATTTACCACATAAATATGATAAGTTCTGAAGGATATTTAGAATTTCCAGACTCTCCATATGATAAATTAGAGAATTGTCCGGCTTGTGATAGAGTGGGGCTTAATGATGAGGATTCATATAAACAATGTTTATTCTGTGATTATATTCTAATTAATGATAATAAGAAATATAAAAAAACATATAACTCTTTTAAATTAGAACCAAAAATGAATTACTTTACAAGATTAATAAGAGAGATGAATGTTAAGCATTATGGTGATAATACACCATTTCTTACAAGGAAAGAGACTCTTTGTATTGAGGAAATGTATAAGGGTTTAATGATATTTATTATTCAAAATAATTTTAATGGAAATGTTAATACAAGATACTACATAAATAAAATAATGAATTATTTTGAAATTAAACCAGAACTCAGGATAAAATATAGAGTTTCTAAAATAGCTCAAAAAAAGTTGGATGACTTGTTTTCCAAATATATAAATGAATGATTTTTTACCCGTTTGGGAAAATAAGATAAAATTTAATAACCATAAAAACATTCCAAATTCATTGAGATGTCTAATAGTTGGTTCAAGCGGATGTGGGAAAACCTGTTTACTTTTAAAGATGCTCCTTGGTCCTAATTTTTTAGATTATGATAATTTAATAATTTTTACAAAGTCAAGTTTTCAACCCGAGTATCAACTACTCTCACAGGGTTTTAATGCAGGTCTTAAAAAGGAAGACATTATCGGTTTATTTAAACTTCAAAACAAACTGAATGATTATAATATTGAAGATATAATACAATTATTTTGTGATACACAGAAATCAAAATCGAAACCCATAACTTGTATTCTCAGTGATAATACGGATGATATACCTTCACCTCAAGATTTAGATAAATCAAAAAAGAACCTCGTCATCTTTGATGATTGTGTTAATGAGAGAAACCAAACAGTAATGGATAGCTACTATACAAGAGGGAGACATTCTTCTTGTAATTGTATATATCTTAGTCAATCATATTTTCAACTCCCTCGACGCTCAATAAGAAACAATGCCAATACTTTTATTTTATTTAAGTTAAATTCAATAGATGTAAATAATTTTTGGAGAGATAATTGCTCTACGTTATGTAGTAAAAAAGAATTTGAAAATTATATGAAACACACGATTGGAAAATATAAATATATTGTTGTGAAACAAGATGAGATACTAAATGATATTTTTCAATAAATAAATACAGAAAATGAATACTGAAGAAAGAGAAAGAAAGTTTAAGGAACATCAACAATTAGTTTCAAAAGTTGTTAAACAACAGGAAGAGATAAAGAAGAAACGGAGACAGAAACTAACTGGTGAAGAAGCCTTTGAAAGAAAACAAGAGAAATTCTTTAAACCACTTTTGAAAACTCAACACTCACCTACAGTACCCACGGTAGAATTTACTCCGAAAAAACTTCAAATGCTCAAAGATTTTAGTCAGATAACAAAACAAGAACTTGGTGAATTAGAATATGATGACGAGGGATTATTTCGGAAACTTGAGGAGGTAAATCAACCCCCTAATTATGTTGTGGAAGCTCTTCAAAACAATGAATATTCGGCGGGTTCAAAAACCAGAGCAGGTCTCATTCCAACAGAAGAACCAGCAGTGTTTCATCTTGTGGAAGAAAAGGTATTGATATTTAATGATGAATTGATGTTCTTGAGTTCTACTCAACCAAATGTTAAATTAACTCCAAGATTAATGTTTCTTCTAACAAACCCCGGATTCAGCGGTTCAAAATATTTTGAGGAACCACTTGATATGGAAAGAGAGGAAGATAGGGTATATATTGAGTTGCTAAATGCACTTGATTATGGAGTTTCTGTTGCTGGTAAAAGTAAGAAGAATGAGAAGGAGAAACATATTATTGATGCTTTAAGTAAGCTTGGTTCGGGTGTTAGTTTTCTTCCAAATGACCCATCACAATTAGTTAATAGGCTATTATTGTTGTTAGGTAGTAAGAAGGCTGGAAACAACAATTGTTTTAATGAATCCTCAGCCATTTTAGATCAGTTGATGAACATGAAAATAATTAATAAATGTCAATACAAAGATATTTTATTAGATATTAAATAAGATGAGAAGCACAATTCTTAGTTTTAATTTCACAACGAGCGATTACACAGCTTCATTCCCTTACCCACTACAACTTGACCCCCTTACCTCATATGAGGCATCTTTGTTGTCAATGGAAACTTACAATACCCTTTTTAATATCACAGAGAAAAACAACAAGTTTAGTTATAATCCAGGAAGTGGATATAAAACTATAACCGTTTCACCTGGAGCTTACGAGATTTCTCAAATATCTTCAGAAGTCTCTCGCCTTATGAAAGAAAAAGGTGATGAACCAAAAAATATTGTAATAGATATTCAAAAACACACTTCAAAATCAACTATTAAACTTAAAAATAATTATAAAGTTGATTTCACGATTGAAAATTCGTTTAGAGAGCTATTGGGTTTCTCTTCAAAAAAGATTGAAAATAACGGGACGTTTTACAGTGATAATGTTATCCAAATATCCTCCGGTATAAATTCAGTATTAATTCATTGTGATTTGATTGATGGTGCTTATAACGATGGAATAAGAACAAATACAATATTTTCATTCAGTGCATACTCAACCCCGATTGGTTATAAATTTAATATGGAACCAAAAAATCTTGTCTATTTACCTGTGTCAGGAAAAACCATATACAGAGTAAATTTTAGGATAACCGACCAAGATAATCGTATGATATCCTTTAATGATGAAATTATATCCATCAGAATTCACCTACGTGAAGTTTTTCAATAAATAAATAATGGTTATTGTGAGAAAACACGAGTTGGGAAAATATAAAATAATTACAGGGGAGGGCATGTTCCTTTCACCAGACTATACAAGGTATGTGGGTAGAGGATACTATAAACCTAAGAGACAACGAGGTGTAGGTCATCAATTTCGAAATAAAGGAGATGGGATAATTGATACTCTAATGGGTATTGGTTCAACCATCCTTAAACATAAAGACCTAATTGGTTCAACTGCTTCTGCCGTGGGCTCCGTTGCGGGTGCTATAAAGAGTATAAAAGATGCTCAAAAGGAGTCTCATAAATTACAAGCAATCAAAGAAATAAAAAAAGGTAAAACTCAACTATCTTCACAAGAACGACAAAAAATCATTAAAATACTTGGGTCAGGGTTTCAACAATTTTAATGCTATATAAATACAAGTATGGAAGCGATTGATAGTATCTATGATTTGGATGATACGATTATCATTTCAAACTCCACTAAAAAGGAAGACTATTTTAAGGTAAATGCTATAACAGGAACAGACTGGAATTCAAACGGAACAAAAAGTTTTGAAATAAATAATCAACAAACTTACTTGAATATAGCTGATAGTTTCTTGCTGTGTAAATTTAAATTCACTAAGGCTGTGAATAATACTAATGCTACACTCGTAAATGATTTCTTCTGGAAAATGTTTGACAGTGTCCGCCTGTATATTGGAACACAAGAGGTTGAAGCGGTTGATTATGTCTCTGCTACATCTGAAATGATGAAATTTACACTATATTCGTTTGGTGATAGAATGGGTAAGGGAGCTGTTGAAGGCTTTATTCCTGATATGTCAACGGGAACAAACACAGACCCTGGTTATAGTCAAAGGAAGTCAATGTATAATGATGACGCAAAAGCTGAGAATAGTTTTACCGTAGCAGTACCTCTTAAAGGTATATTTGGATTTTGTGATTATGATAAAGTTTTGTATGGTCTTAAAATTAGATTTCAACAACAAAGGAATGATAATGTAAATAGATTGCTTTTTGGGGATGAAAATGCTTTTGGAGAAAATAATAAATTTGTTATTAATGATTTGTGTTGGTATATCAGTGAATATACTCCTAATCTTAAAACGGAAGAGATGTTAAATAGAAGACTTAACTCAAAGAAACCGCTAAATGTATCATACCTTAAAAGAAGATGTCAACACGTTAAACTGGAACACACTACCTACACTTGGAATTTAGGTGTTCTTCAAGGAAAGCCACGATACCTCTGGCTCATTTTTAAAAAACCAGATGGAGAGGAGGGTACTAATAAGAATAATGCGCTGAGTGATAATGCTAAGGTGAAACAACTTCGGGTTTCTCTTGATGGCACATTTTATCCGCGAGATAGATTGGAAATTGATTGGGAAAAAAATGATTATGCGGAAGCCTACAAGTCCTACCAAAAAGTGTGTGAAAGTAATGGTAATAATGATCCTATTTTGGATATGGTTGCATTTAAAGGTTTATATACAATCTACGCAATTGACCTGAGTTCTCAAAAGGAAACTATAAAGTCTAATCGAGTGGATACTTCTCTATACATTGAAAGAGGGGAGAATGAAGAAGTTGATGCTTATTGTTTGCTTTTGGAGGAAACAGAATTACAGATTAATACAGATAATGGTGTTATGATTAATATCACATAGGTTTTTTCTCATAAATAAATGGTAGGGGTATATGTTAATCAAATCAATCTTAATAAATTAACATCTTGTATTCAAAATCAAAAGCCTTGTATTATTAATGTTAATACAATTCAAAGAAAAGGAGCTGTAAGAATTGATGTTTTACTCACACACACACAAGTAAAAACACTAAATGATGTTGGATCACTTAAAATTAAAATGACGAAACCTATGTTAAAGAAATATTCAATAGACGAGTCAAGAGGAGGATTTCTCCCGTTTCTAATTCCTTTATTTGCTGGTTTAAGTGCGGCGGGAGCATTGACTGGTGGTATTTCAGCAGCGGTAAAAACTGCTAACGAAAGGAAGGCACAACTAAAAGCTCAAAAAGAATTGGAAAGACATAACAAGGAGTTGGAGAAACAAATTAGTGGAAGTGGTGTAATTGTAGATTTTGCTCAAAAACTTGAAAGTCTACCTGATAAAGCTAGATTGTTGGTTGGTGATATGCTTTCCTCTATCGCTCAAGCGGGTGTTAAACTAACTAAACGGGGTAATGGATTGTATCTTTCTCATAAATAAATGGATAAATGGTTTAAACAATTTGGAAAGAATACAACGTCAAATATAGAACTAGCCAAGTATTGTAAAACACTAAAAATTGATAATGTGGTAATCTGTATGAGAGATGAATTAATACATATAAATAAGAATACAAAGAATATTATTATGAATTTAGACACACAGAATGGTTCTCATTGGGTTTGTATTCATAATAGTCAGGATAAATATTATTTTGATAGTTATGGTATGCCACCACCTGTTGAAGTAATACAATTCTTACAGAATGGTGTTTATCAAACATTTCAAGTTCAAGAAATTAATTCTAAATGTTGTGGTCAATTATGTTTATATGTATTATTTCAACTCAACAATAATGAAAATTTTTATGATATCATTTTTAATCTAATATAAATGACTTATGTTGGAAAAGATGGTTCTATCTTTGGAAAATCCTCTCAGGATATTGATTTATCAAATTATTATACAAAGGCACAGGCTGAACGACAAAAATATAGTGTAAGTAAAAATATTAATATGAAGAATACTTATAAATTAATCAATTATCCAAACCCTACAGATGCGAATGACTTAATTAGATTAAGTGATTTATCACAATATATATTTTTAAAGAAAACAGCACGTTTTGTGAAAGAAGTAAAATTTACAACCACAACACCTGGTTATACTGACCATACACCTTTCCTCATTGAATTTAACTACCTGCTTACAATTGAATTTTATAAAGAAGGACATTTAGTTAATATGCGAATTAATAAATGGGGGTATGATATGCCTGATTTAGGGTATAATTGGTCTTTTTCAATAAACATAGAAGACCTACATGATTTAAATCAGTCTCGTAAAGAAGAATATTATCCACTTGGTGAAGATAAGGATTTATGTGGAAGTACAATTAGTAAACAACAAATACGTGATTTTAAGAAAATAAAAATATATGATAGTATAGCGATGGTTCGCATGACAAAGAAGGAAGGTAATGAGATAAGGATAGAAAGCCGAGGAATACAAACCGATTTGGTAGTGGGAAGATGGGGTGGTATTACCTGTCATAATATTAATCTCACATATATTTCTGATACATAAATGGCAGGAAGAAGACTACAAGAGAATTATAATTTTTGTATTCAAGGATACCTACAAGAAAAGGGTGCTCGGTATTACATACCTTATGATTTGGAGCATATACATGGGAATTTTGTCATAAAAAACTGGCCTTATACTGATATTGTTAAACCCACAAATAGAGACTTGTTTAAAATATTAAATAAAAATGAACTTCTCAAAGTTATGAAATATAAAACTCTTTTAGAAATCGTCAACAAATCTTATTGGTATCCTATTATGAGAAAAATAATTATAGATACAAGAATATCTCAAAATCCAGATGAGTATATGTATAATATTCTTTGGGGTTCAAACTCAAGGGTAGCAAGGGATGAGGAAGGAGTTGAAGAAGAGAAGGAGGAAAGAGAGAAAAAGGAGAAGGAGGAAAGGGAGAGGGAGGAGAAGGAGGAGAGGGAGAAAAAGGAGGAGAAGGAGGAGAGGGAGAAAAAGGAGAAGGAGGAAAGGGAGAAAAGGGAGAAGGAGGAAAGGGAGAAAAGGGAGAAAAAGGAGAAGGAGGAGAGGGAGAAAAAGGAGGAGAAGGAGGAGAGGGAGAAAAAGGAGAAGGAGGAAAGGGAGAAAAGGGAGAAGGAGGAAAGGGAGAAAAGGGAGAAAAAGGAGAAGGAGGAGAGGGAGAAAATGGAGGAGGAGGAGAGGGAGCAAAGAGAGAGGGAGGAAAAATATAAAAAGATGGAAATCACTGAGATTCATAAAAGATTGAGTGTATTAAAGCAAATAAATCAATCTCAACGCACCGAAGAGGAAATTAAAGAATTAACAACTCTTATGAAGATAATGGTTTCAAAAATAAGAACGTCAATGTCTTCAATTTCAGGGAGGAGATTTAAACGAGAAAGTGGTGAAGAAGAAGAAGAAGAAGAAGGAAAAGATTATGTGATTGATGATGTTGGTGTCATTGACTTTAGTTAGTTTTTATTTGTAAATAAATGGAGGAGAGAGTGAAGGCATTCCTTAGGATTCTTTATGTTTTAAAAATAAAGATTGAAATGTATATGTTGAAAACCAAAAAGGTTTTGATACTCTGTCGGAATTTTTCTGATAAATAAATATGAGTTATTGTCTCAAATGTAAAAAGAAAACTAAATCTAAAAATATCTCTTATGTTAAAGCTAAAAATAATAGAGTTTATCAAAAAGGAATATGTCAAGTATGTGGCTCTAAAAAGTGCCAATTCATCTCTCCTAAAAGAGGAGGAGACATACAAAAGTTTCTGTCAGGAAGTAAATTTACAACAACTGGAATTCCAGGGGAATTACACCTTCCAGGGTATTCTTTCTGTGGTCCAGGAACAAACTTGGATAAAAGATTAGATGAGGCTGACAATCCTAAACCTTGGTCTAAACCTACAAATAGGGTTGACGAAGTGTGTATGAAGCATGATATTGCTTATGGGAAAACCACTACGTTGACTGAAAAACATAAAGCCGACAGCGAAATGTTGTATAATTTGTCTTTGATACAAAATCCAACGTTGAGAGAGAAAGTTGATAGGTTTATTGTGAGAAATTTGATAAATGCTAAATTGAAACTTGGTCTTGGTTATTCCTCAAAAAACTATTAGGCTCTAATGATGCCATCAAGACTGAGGAGCTTTTGGCTGAAGAATTACACAAACCTATAATCACAAAGTTTAAAAGAAGGAAGGTTTATTCTAAATACACTGACCACATATGGTCCGCTGATTTAATTGAATTGAATAATGACAGGGGATACAGGTATGCTTTAACCGTTATTGATTTGAGGAGTAGATTTGCCTGGGTTGTCCCTTTAAAAAATAAAAGGGGTGATACTTTAATGTTAGCCTTTAAGCTAATATTTGATCGGGATAAAAGGAAACCAAAGAAGTTATGGACTGATGAGGGAACAGAGTTCTATAACAAAATATTCATGAAATTTCTTAAGGGGAAGGGTATTAAATTATACAGCACCTTTAATGAAGGAAAGGCAGTTGTTATTGAGCGTTTTAATCGTACTTTAAAAGAGAAATTATATAAAAAATTCACACAACTCGGTTCTCAAAAATGGGTGTATTTAATTCAGGATATTGTAGATAATTACAATAATACAGTTCATTCATCAACACAATCAAAACCATCAGAAACATTTACAAAATTAGAATATGAAAAGGAGATTAATTTGAGAAAGCCCAAGTTTAAAGTTGGTGATATTGTAAGAATATACAAATGGAAAAGTCATTTTGAGAAAGGTTATACACAAAAATGGACTCGTGAATTATTTAAAATCATTGATGTAATGGATACAGTCCCTTGGACCTACAAATTATATGATTTAAATGGAGAAGAAATCTTGGGTTCATTTTACTCACAAGAATTACAAAAAACACAAGTAAGCAGATAATACCCTTGAAAATAATAAATAAATAAATAAAATGTAATGGGGATACGTTTTTAAATCTGTGAACCCCAAACACAGAATCCCACAACTTTTTAGTTGGGGCTTAACTTTTGTGTGTGTATAATGGGGATACGTTTTTAAATCTGTGAACCCCAAACACAGAATCCCACAACTTTTTAGTTGGGGCTTAACTTTTGTGTGTGTATAATGGGGATACGTTTTTAAATCTGTGAACCCCAAACACAGAATCCCACAACTTTTTAGTTGGGGCTTAACTTTTGTGTGTGTATAATGGGGATACGTTTTTAAATCTGTGAACCCCAAACACAGAATCCCACAACTTTTTAGTTGGGGCTTAACTTTTGTGTGTGTATAATGGGGATACGTTTTTAAATCTGTGAACCCCAAACACAGAATCCCACAACTTTTTAGTTGGGGCTTAACTTTTGTGTGTGTATAATGGGGATACGTTTTTAAATCTGTGAACCCCAAACACAGAATCCCACAACTTTTTAGTTGGGGCTTAACTTTTGTGTGTGTATAATGGGGATACGTTTTTAAATCTGTGAACCCCAAACACAGAATCCCACAACTTTTTAGTTGGGGCTTAACTTTTGTGTGTGTATAATGGGGATACGTTTTTAAATCTGTGAACCCCAAACACAGAATCCCACAACTTTTTAGTTGGGGCTTAACTTTTGTGTATGTGTGAGTGAGTCATAATAATATACAAACCCTAACCCAACCCCATCCCTAACCCAAACCCATCCCTAACCCAAACCCATCCCTAACCCAACCCATCCCTAACCCAACCCCATCCCTAACCCAACCCCATCCCTAACCCAACCCCATCCCTAACCCAACCCCATCCCTAACCCAACCCCATCCCTAACCCAACCCCAACCCTAACCCAACCCCATCCCTAACCCAACCCCATCCCTAACCCAACCCATCCCTAACCCTCACATTCAAAATCCCAACCCTAACCCAATCCCATCCCTAACCCAACCCCAACCCTAACCCTCACATTCAAAATCCCAACCCTAACCCAACCCATCCCTAACCCAACCCCATCCCTAACCCAACCCCATCCCTAACCCAACCCCAACCCTAACCCTCACATTCAAAATCCCAACCCTAACCCAACCCCATCCCTAACCCTCACATTCAAAATCCCACCCAAACCCTAACATAATCTTTCTTTTCTTCTTTTTTAAATACGTATTTCTTTTTTTTTTTTTCCTCTTCCTCCAATTCTGTCTTTCAAGGCTTTTAAGTTTGAAGAAGTAGAAATGGGAAGAAAGAATTTTCCAGCATTTTCTTCCTCGAACTTTCTTGATATTGCTTAAATCAAGCGTCATTAAATAAAGAACATTGTTCATTGCTTTAGAATCCAAAGAGTCTCCAAGAGGAACCCCACAGGTAGAGTCTCCAAAATAAAACCAACTTTCCAAGTTCCCAAGGTATAACCACATTCCTGTTGAGCCTCCAAGATAGGTATCACATTCCGAGTCATCAAAACAAAACCCCCATTCCGAGTCTCCAAAAATATAACCATCTTTCCAAGTCCCCAAGGTAAAACCACAATTTTCAGAAATATTGGGGGTTTCCGTGATAAGTCTCACATAGTATAACTGCGGACCATCAGGGAAAACTTCCCTTTCCCAATTTTTTAGGGTTTCTATGATGTGTCTCACATAGTATAACTGCGGACCATCAGGGAGAATTCCCATTTCACAATTTTTTAGGGTTTCTATGATGTGTCTCACATAGTATAACTGCGGACCATCAGGGAGAACTCTCCTTGCCCAATTTTTAGGGTTTCTATGATGTGTCTCACATAGTATAACTGCGGACCATCAGGGAGAACTCTCCTTGCCCAATTTTTTAGGGTTTCTATGATGTGTCTCACATAGTATAACTGCGGACCATCAGGGAGAACTCTCCTTGCCCAATTTTTTAGGGTTTCTATGATGTGTCTCACATAGTATAACTGCGGACCATCAGGGAGAACTCTCCTTGCCCAATTTTTAGGGTTTCTATGATGTGTCTCACATAGTATAACTGCGGACCATCAGGGAGAACTCTCCTTGCCCAATTTTTTAGGGTTTCTATGATGTGTCTCACATAGTATAACTGCGGACCATCAGGGAGAACTCTCCTTGCCCAATTTTTTAGGGTTTCTATGATGTGTCTCACATAGTATAACTGCGGACCATCAGGGAGAACTCTCCTTTCCCAATTTTCAGAAATTTGTGGGTCTCCAATGTATGACTTGTATTCTGGCTCATCAAGGTAGAACTTGTTCAGTGGGTTTTGTTTTGATAACTCACAACAAGTATCATCATGGTAAAACTCTTTTTCAGGATTTTGTGGATCTCCAAGGTATAACTCTTTGGCTGGGTCATCAAGGTAGAACTCGTTCTGGGGGTCTTGGTTGTTCAAAATGTCTTCAAACAAAAAAATAACTTCATCCCAAGTTGTGTTAAAAGCAGAATTTTCATTTCGTATCTCAGATACAATTTCCTGTGAAAGAAAATAACAATGTATTAATTTAATACAATATTTTTTATTTGTATAAATCAAGCTCTATGAATATTAAAATAAACTTTGTTAACTCTTACACGAGTCTCATCTTAAAAAAAAAAAAAAAAAAAAAAAAAAAAATTAAATAAATAAATAAATAAATAAACAAACTTACCTCCATTGATAAGAGGTTCGAGTCCAGTTCATCAATCTGAAGGTTGAGTTCTACACAGGTAGTAGGACTCCATGGAATAGCAAAGTTATCCCATTCCATTTCGGCATAGTAGTCCATTCTCAAGTGAAGCAGAAAGCGTGTTTGAAAAAGCCTGTGTGGTCGGTGCCTTTTATAAGGACTGGGTGTGTCTTCCTGTGGAAATTCCCTGGGCGTGTCTTAACTGGAAATGATGTGATGGAAATTCCCTGAAAATGATGTAATGTATTACCTGGAAATGATACAATGCTGAAGAGTTTATAAAGTGGGTGGGACTTAGCAAAAGTGGGAGGAGCTTAGCAAAAGTGGGTGGGGCTTAGTAAAAAGTAGGCGTGGCTTAACAAAAAGTGGGCGGGGCTTAGTAAAAAATGGGCGTGGTTTACCAAAAAGTGGGCGGAGCTTACCAAAAAATGGTATGTGGCACTGGAGGCGCTCAAACAAGAACATTGAGGGAGGTTTACCATTTTATCTTAGCTCAGTTAAAATATCTTAATAAAGAACCAAACTCAAACATATTTTTTGTTAATATATTAGATGGTGAAGAGAGTTGTAGGAGAATTAAATTATTTCCCACGCATAAACAAATATTTGTAGGGTCGTTGTTTGAGTGGGTTATATTCACCAGATGATATTAAGAGTAAAAGGTTAAAAGGTCCATGAGGTCAGAAGGATCACAGGTGTTTAAGTGGTCTAATGAATAAGGATAACATGTCAAAAGGTTAGAAGGTTCGTAAAGAACAGGGTGAGAGAAATAGAGGTCTTTAGGGGCAATGAGGGAGGGAAAGAATTAATATGGAAGTGAATGGGTCAAAGATTAATCTGCCAGATGATATGTAGAAGAAGGATGATAGGTCTATAAGAGAAAACAAATATTTGTAGTGTTTGAGTGGTCTAATGAACAACATTAAGGATAGGTACTACAGACAAAAGGTTCATAAAGATGAGGGTGGGAGAAATAGAGGTGTTTATGATTTTTGAAAAAGACAAGGGGGTAAATGACATTAGATAGGGATTTCCCATGTTAAACGGAGGTGTCCCAGAAGCAACATTATTACACTACTCAGCATGTCAAATAAAATCATTACAACTGGTCCCACGAGTGATCTTACAACATCTGAAGGATGTCTCAGGATGATTGAGCAAACTGATGTTGAGTATCATGAGGCCATATAACATTGAAAATAAAATTAGTTTACATGCCACCATTTCAAGACTAAACTACATAAATTTTGTAACTTTCCTCAAAGAGCTGTCATTGGAGGTGCTTTCAACATTATTTCAAGCTTTTTGCTGTTGCAACAGGAACAAAAAATACAATATGAAACTGACACATGACCTGATCTCCCATTCATGAGACCTCCAGATCGATTATGAACCCACAAAGGGACAAGGTGCCACTTCACCTCCACAGAGTTTTTATTTTATTTTAAAATTGCCCAGGGTACCACCCAAGAGGTTTACTATCTAGGAATGATTCAGGGTATTTAATGTGGAAAAATAAGTGCTCGCAAATCCAGAAGCAATGCCAAGCAGTGCCTGGGGAGTGGACATGTGATCCATCCAAAGTGGTTGGGTGAAGGGTGTTAAATGAGAGCAAAGAAAATCATTATGAACTAGGGGAAGGGTGCAAATTCCACCATTATTTTAAACTTACAAAAGTACCCGTCGTTTTGCTGATGGTTTAATCAAAAGACAACTTGTAGTACTTCACAAGCATTCTGCTCTATTCACTATACTTTGCCCGAATTAATCTTCCTTGTCATTGGAAGTCAGCTAACATCACTTAACTAAACTTTCTTTATGCAAGAAGATGACTTATACTACTGTATATCACCAGGTTGCGCTATACGGTACACATTTCCATCGAGAGAATTGGGGTCCCCTCATCTTGAACCCCCTCTGCTAGATATGCTACCTCATCAGAAACCATACTCGGGGTACCCTCAGGCAACATGCGATATTTAGTTTAATTTTTTTTTTTTTTTAAGCATAAAAACAAACAAACAAACACCAATTGGGCTTTATATATATTGTTGCAATATGTAAATAATGATGAAATCAACAGTGTTGATTGAGGTATGCTAACCACCATGGGAAGCAAGGAGAAGCTCAAGTGTCTTGGTTTTAGCAAATCTTTTTTGTGTACAAAGTCGAAGCTCATGGAAGGGCTATGAAGGTCTGATGAAGGTTTTCCGATGTTGTTTTCTCTTTTGCTCCGACGAAGGGTTAACGCTCAAAATGTCACCTTCTTGTTTCCCATGACAGTTAGTAGACTTTGATCGACGTTCTGTTAATCCCAACCACTGTTCCACCTGACCACCAATCACAAACGTATATCGAGACAAGCTTTCACCAGCATGACGAGTTCTTCATTCTCATATGTACAATGTCTTCAGAATTGTCTTCAGAAAGTATTCACACCCCTTGACTTTTTTCACATTTTGTTGTGTTACAGCCTCAATTTTAAATGGATTCAATTGAGATTTTTTTTTCTTACCAATCTACACATAACACACCATAATGTCAAAGTGGAAATATCTTTTTAGAAAATTTTACTAATTAATGAGAGATGAAACCCCAAAATATCGAATTTACAGAAGTATTCAACCCACAAGTCAATATTTCGTAGCAGCGCCTTTGGCAGTGATTACAGCTTTGAACCTTCTTGGGTATGTCTGTATCAGCTTTGAGTGGACTTTTGAGTGGACTTTGAGTGGACTTCAGACTTTTGACTGTATCACACTCCGAGAGGGACATAAAACACTGGGTGCCAGCTTTGCACATCTGGAATTGGAGAGATTCTCCCATTCTTCCCTGCAAATTTTCTCAATATGCATCAAGTTGGATGGAGAGCATTGGTGAACAGCAATCTTCAAGTCTTTCCACAGATTCTCAATGGGATTCAGGTCTGGACTGCGGCTGGGCCACTCAAGTACTTTCACGTTCTTGTTCTAGCCATTCCAATGTTGTTTTGGTAATATGCTTGGGGTCGTCGTCCTGTTGGAATTTAAATCTTCGTCGCAGTCTAAGGTCTTTTGCACTCTGAAGCAGATTCTCCTCAAATATTTGCCTGTATTTGGCTCCATTCATTGTTCCCTCTATTCTTCCAAGTGCCCCAGTCCCTGCCACTGAAAAGCATCCCCAGAGCATGATGCTGCCACCACCATGCTTCTCGGTAGGGATGGTGATAGATGGGCGATGAGCTGTGCTCAGTTTTCGCCAGACGTATTGCTTTCAATTCAAGCTAAAGAGGTAATTTTTCGTCTCATCAGACCACAGAATCTTTTTCCACATGCTCTGAGTCTTTCACGTGCTTTTTGCAAACTCTTGGCATGCTGTCAGGTGCCCTTTTCTCAGGAGTGGCTTCCATTTGGTCACTCACCCGTAAAGCCTAGATTTGTGAAGTGCTGCAGGACCGTTGTGCTTCCGGCAGGTTCTCCCATCTTAGCCAAGGAACTCTATTTCGGTCAGAGTGGTCATTGGGTTCTTGGTTACCTCCCTGACCAAGGCCCTCCTTGCCTGGTTTCTCAGTTTGGTCGGACGGCCAGCTCTATGAAGAGTCTGGGTAGTTCCATATTCTTTCCATTTACTCCTGATGGAGCTCACTGTGCTTTTGGGAACTTTCAACACTCTATTAATTGTTTTATACCCTTCCTCAGATCTAAGCCTCTCCAATTCTATCTCGGAGTTCTACGAACAGTTCCTTAGACTCCATGGTAGAGTTTCCGCTCCAACATGCACTGTCAACTGTGGGATCTTCTATAGAAAGGTGTGTTTCTTTCTAAATCGTGAACAATG
Organism: Myxine glutinosa; assembly: GCF_964187855.1. Taxonomy (NCBI): domain Eukaryota; kingdom Metazoa; phylum Chordata; class Myxini; order Myxiniformes; family Myxinidae; genus Myxine; species Myxine glutinosa. Next base: position 133,429,434 of record NC_136268.1, read on the forward strand.
AATTGAATTGGCTACAGATTGACTCCAATCACGTTGTAGAGACATCTTAATGACGATCAAAGGAAATTGGATACACCTGTGCTCAATTTGGAGTTTCATAGCAAAGGGGGTTGAATACCCGTTGACCCAAGACATTTCACCTTTTCATTTTTAATTATTTTGTGTAAATTTATCAAATAAAATTCCACTTTCACATTATGGGGTATTATGTGTAGATCAGTGATTTAAAAAATCTCAATTTAATGCATTTAAAATTCAGGCTGTAACACAACAAAATGTGAAGTTGTCAAGGGGTGTGAATACTTTCTGAATGCACTGTAAATAATTCACCATGAGGCATCTAGGTGGGATTAATTAACAGAGAATGTAAAACAGATCTTGTATATTAAATCGAGCATCCATTTTACTGAATAATTTTATCAAAAATGTTCTTCTTTTATTAGACAATATTTGAACAATAAGGTGGATAGATTGCTTCGGTCTTGGAGTATATTGCAGGTCTGGGATGCTCTGCTCATCCAAGAGGTTGTTTGGGATCCAAACACACATGGCCTGTGTTAGTCCATAAGAAATGCCTGAGCTTCTTTCTTTAATTGTGTGTTGGAGGTTTGGGGGAAAAGTGGGGGTAGAGGTGGGCAGGGATGAAGGGGGTGGGGGTTGTCGTTGTGCTTTTGGCCTTTTGAATTGTCTGTTCTGCACTTCCTCCTTTTTGTGAAAAATTTCTTTTCAAAAGTTTGATGGTTTGACAACTCACAAGTGAACACACTGTATCATTAGAAAACTGCACACTGGCTGAGCACGGCTGTGGGAGTTACTGCTAAGTTACAAAAATACAATGAGGCAGTACAGAGAGCCCAGCGTGTGATGCCATCGGGCAATATGGATCACAGGGGAGGTTCCGAGGGACTGAAAAGATGCCCAGGTGGTGATTTACTGAAAAAGGAGATCTGTCATAGCATGTCGAGCACCCCTCAGCACACAAAAAGGAAAGTCCTGATGGGCACATTACTTCGACTCTGAAAGGCAGTAAATGTAAGCAGCATTGAATATTACTGAACCATGTAAAATACCCCTGGCTGTACATCACTACATGTCAGGCATTTCGGCACTTTCCATAATCCATAATTTGTTCTTGGCTTGGCAAAAAAAAAAATTTAATGGACAATGTAGCAGCCATTCATAACAAAAAGTCTCTTTCAAACAGCCTCATATCTGACTTGTGTATTGTGACAGATTAGATGAATGTAAATGACGTGTCTGAATGTAATGCTTGCTGAAGGTTTCAAAAATAATTCGCCTCTAATTATGTCTATACTTTCTCCATTTGTGCTGCTCATGAAGCCTGTCCGTGACAGTCCACTGCTGCCCATATAAACTTTTTGAAAAATTAATGTGACCATCGGACACTGCCATGTTTTGGGTTACGGTCCATTTTGTAAAGCCTTGTGGAGATCTCAACATTGACATTTTTGATATGCTGTAAACAATGTTATTGAACTTCAAAAATAGTTCGCCGTTCCCTGCACAGCAGGAGACTGAGTTTTGTAAATCACTTCTGTGTGTGTGTCTGTCTGTGTGTGTGTCTGTGTCTGTGTCTGTGTGTGTCTGTCTGTGTGTGTGTCTGTGTGTGTCTGTCTGTGTGTGTCTGTCTGTGTGTGTCTGTCTGTGTGTGTCTGCCTGTGTGTGTCTGTCTTTGTGTGTTTGTCTGTCTGTGTGTGTCTGTCTGTGTGTGTCTGTCTGTGTGTGTCTGTGTCTGTCTGTCTGTCTGTGTGTGTGTGTGTCTGTGTGTGTCTGTCTGTGTGTGTCTGTCTCTGTGTGTGTGTCTGTGTGTGTGTGTGTGTGTGTGTCTGTGTGTGTGTGTGTGTCTATGTGTGTCTGTGTATTAGGGCCATAACTTTACCATTTGAGTTTAGTCATCTAATTTTCACCAAAGCTTTATTTTGATAATACAGAGAAGGAAAAATAATAATTTTGTCAAAAGGTCAAAGGTCAGAATTACCTAAAATCATCAATTTTCATCCAATTGACCTGAAATTTAAATTTTCCATTTGAGTTTTGTCATCAAATTTTCAAAAAAGCTTTATTATGATATTATGGAGAAGTCAAATTAATAATTATTTGATCAAAAGGTCAAAGCTTAGCGTCACATAAAATTGTCAATTTTCATCTGATTGACCTGAAATTTTAAGAATTTGCATATTGGGTCAATGAATTGGTTCACCACTGAAAAGCTAGAAGCTGATTTTTTTTTTTACATCAAAATGTCAAAGATCAAGGTTGCGTAAAATCACCAATTTTCACCCGATTGACCTGAAATTGAAATAATTTGTCCAATTGGGTCACAAAGTTTTTTTTACATCAAAAGGTCAAAGGTCAATATTGCAATAAATTGGCAATTGTTGTCCAAATTAACCTGAAATTAAAAAAATTGGCATATTGGGTCACTAATCAAAATCTTGAAGCTGATGCCTCACCATACCTCACTGCACACTATGGGATGGATGGGGTGCAAGGAGGGGGTGGGAGTGAGAGAAAGAAAGAGAGTAGAGTAGCAAGGAAGGGGGAAGAGCGAGGAAGGAGAGGAGAGTGAGGACGGGGGTTGGGGGTGTGGAATAGTTCCTTTTAACTGTGATAACTAAGATAAAGGAATGAATCCACTCTATGTTCTCTTTTGTTCGGTTTTATTAAACTTTAGGGGAAGGGAAATAACGAATAGATTCACTTTATGAAATAACTATGAACTAACTAAACTCCAAGTCTCATTCAGCCGGTCGGAGCATGGCCCATTGGCCCAATCTTCCCTCCTTTGTAGATCTTCCTTCGTTCCTTCGTCCAGCGCAACAACTCTTTTCGAAGTCCCACTTTACCTTTTTATTATCACTGTTCACTCCATATAAGGTAAGGTATTCGAGACCCGCACGGCTCAGACAGAGACACTCTGGTTCTTCTCTTGGAGAACTCTGAGACACATCTTAGACAGTTATTATCAGTTGAGATGATAAAGCACCTTTATGTTTCTTTAGGTCACTCCTTCGTGACCCCTCCGAACTAAGAATGTTCCCAGCCTTTTCTCAAGAGGAAAATACATTTTGAACAAGAGGGGAGAATGTATAAATAATATATTCCTCCACAGGGGGGAGGAGAGCAATACCTTACCACATGTTGTTATACACTCCGGGAGGGAGAGCGTGTGGAGCAAGAGAAAGATGTGGAGGGAGGAGAGGGAGGGGGAGAGAGGAGAGAGATTGAGGAAGGGGGGCAAAGGGTAAAGGGGTGGTGGGGGAGGCGGGGGAGCAACACCTCAAAAATGAGTGGAAATATTTTAAACAGTAAATGAATTAAAATATTATTACAATATTTTCCAATTCTCTCTTGAACACATAGTTCACTTGACCTGGTGCTTTACTCATTCTAATCCTCCCATTATGTTGATCATTCTATTAATTCGATGTTTCATTTGTTTTATTTTGCATTCCTAACTCTGGCGATTTCCCCACGGAGAACCCAGGCACGGCTGCGGAAGCTATTGCGGCGATCCCACTGATTAATTATTTCCATTCACTTAACAGTAGAAAAAGTTAAGTATAATGGTTTGGCAATTTCACATTTTCTTGTTTAAATATGGAGAAGCATTGCTTAAATTAAATATGCTTAGTTATAACAATCACTAGTTGTTTTTTTTAATTCGCAGATTTCACGCCAGATTTCACCACTTATTTAGTCCACGAGCTCCGATCCTCAAATACGAAGACAAAATTTCTTTATATACTTTAATTAGTCTGTGAGAGTACATCATTGTTCCAAGGCAAGACATTTTGAGCATACCAAAACAAATGGTGGCTTAAGACCTCCTGCGTGGTGAATGTGGGCTGCCCAGGGTTAAGCCTTTTTTTAGTTTTTCCTGATGAGCATTATCTTTAAAAGAGGTGTTTACAATTATCCAAAAACCCAGTTTTCATTCATACATTTCCTTGAAGTTCCCTTAGTGGGCATGCAAAGGTTGGGGCCACTAAGTTTAATGGTTTGGGATTTATGGTGGAGACACTCTGACACACTCATGCACACACATACCCTTTCCCTTATTATTATAGATAATTAATGAGATCACTTTCGATACACCCAGTAACAGTAGGTCATTTAAAGCATGATAAAAGAGGCATTTGAAAAACTGTTATGATAGACATGATTACTGCATGCAAATATAAGCATGCAAATAAGAACCAGTGGATTTGCATATCTATATCTATACACTCATTACTAAAATGTCAATATGACATTGTACATATCAAAAAGGAAATGTTACATTTAAGCAAGATAGTAAATGCACCATAATGTGTTGTATCGGCCTCATTGTCATTCCTTTCCGCGCTTATTAGTCATGTTGAATGCCATATCAGAGGTTCCGCGCTTGAGGAAATAGAAGGGGATCCTTTCCCATCTAAATTTTTTAGGGAAGCAAAATCTCAGCACCACCACTTCAGCCCTAAAATCTGTTGAAAAACTTGCAAATATATATATATATATATATATATATATATATATTATCCGTAATTTTGGTGCTCCAACCTAATGAGCGAACATGATGACGTCATAGCCATGCATGTCCACATAAATAATGTTGCTGTGTGGCAGGCGTGCTTATCGCTCCCAGTAAGGTGCAGCAGCAGCTGTATGGGACACTTTACTGGCGGTTCCCCACTGATGGTATGGAGTCGCAATAATGACATATATATACTGTATATATATATATATATATATATATATATATATATATATTTCAAAGGCCTTGAATATCCCTTGGAGCACAGTCAAGACAATCATTAAGAAGTGGAAGGCATATGGTACTAACAAGACTCTGCCTAGATCAGTCTGTGCCTCCAAACTGGATGACCGTGCAAGGAGGAGAATTATCAGAGGTCACCAAGAGGCCAATGGCAACCTTGAAAGAGCTACAGGCCTTTATGGCAAATACAGGTCACTGTGTGCATGTGACAATAATATCCCAAGCACTGCACAAGTCTGGCCTGTACAGTAGGGTGGCAAGAAGGAAGCCATTACTCAAACTAGAGCTTCCAGTGAAGCAGAACTCAACTGAACTGAGTCTTAACGTCGTTTCGGAGCTGAAAACAATATGGCGGCCATTTTGTGATGGATCGGGTTTGAATGCAATAGCAACCTACCTTGTGTAGTAAGGGTTAAACAATCTAAGTTTGATCAAAATCTGTTAATATTTGTGGACGCTAGAGTGTTAACGTCGTTTTCATGACCAAAAACAAAATGGTCGCCTAAGTCCGCCATTTTTCAACGGATCGGGCTGAAATGTAATACCAACCTGGTACTTGGGGTAAGGATGCTGCATGTCAAGTTTGATCAGAATCGGTTGATATTTCTTGACGCTAGTGTTAACGTCGAAAAGTTAATGGACGACAGATGACGGACGCCGAAGGGTTCAGTATGTGATGAACTCAACTGGACGGTAGTTCTGTAGCCATGTGGCAAGAAGTTTTGTGGTCTGATGAAACTAAGATGGAAATTTTTGGCTCAAATGCAAAAACGCTACGTTTAGCACAAAACCAACACAGCACATCACAGAAAGAAAAACATCCCTACTGTGAAGCATGGTGGTGGCAGCATCATGTTATGGGGATGTTTCTCAGCAGCAGGGAATGTGGCATTTGTCAAGATAGAAGGGAAAATGTTGCAGCAAAATACAGAAAAATCCTAGAGGAAAACCTGCTGCCCTCTGCAAGAAAGCTGAAATTGGGACAGAAGTTCACCTTTCAGCATGATAACGACCCAAAGTACACAGCCAAAGCTACATTAGAGTGGCTAAGGAACAAAAAGGTAAACGTCCTGGAGTGGCCCAGTCAGAGCCCCGATCCTAAATCGAATCAAAAATCTGTGGCATGACTTTTCTTTCTTTTCTTTTTTGTATACAGAATCGAGGCTCGTGTGAGAGCTAACACATTGAACATGAAAACATGCACAGACACATAAAATATACAATGAAGGGAGCGGGAGACATGAGGGGGAGAGAGAGGGAAGCACAGCAATGGTAGAGAACAAGGACATCAGGAGATCTGTGGAAGGGAGGGCTGGGGCGGGGTACACGGCATGAATAAAGGAACACTAGTAGGACTTTCAGGAAAGAAAACGGAATTTGAAATAGGTGGATTTGGGGTGTATTAACAGGGCTAGAAAAGATCAAGGTTTTGGATGGGGGAAGATGGTGGTGAACAGCTATTTTGAAGACCTGGAGGGAGGAGTGGCATTGAAGAGATTGTGGGAGTTTGTTCCAGAGTTGGGGAAAAAGAGGAATGAAAGAATGAAGGTGACCAGATAGTCTTGATTTTGGCAGTTTCACCAGAAGAGGGTTGCTGGCAGATCTTGTGCGTCCTGCAGGAATATTTGGGGGACAAAGCACAGACACATCAGGGGGAGCTAGGCCGGAGAGGAGTCGGTAAAAGATAGAAAGACCACCAACCTGCATGCGGTGAGAGTGAAAGGCCCTCAGAATCAGCTTCATCGCGGCAGATACCAATGATTCGAAAAGCCTTGGTTTCTACATCGTGAAGCCAACATAGGTGTGAGGCAGGTGCACAAGCCCAGAGGGGAGAACAGTACTCCATCAAGCTGCGGATGAAAGCTTTATATGTGATGAGAAGCTCAGTAGTGCCAAGGAAGGACTTCTCACGATGGAGGATGCTCAATCGGCAACTGGCTTTGGAGGCCAGCTTGGAAATGTGGTTTTCCAGGAAAGATCATGGCAGATAGTGAGACCCAAAAGCTTGAGTGACAGAACTTCTTCAAGAGGATTGTTCAGAAATTTGATGAGAGGGTTTTCCAGATGGTCTTTTCGGAGAGACATTGTAAGTGTGTGAGATTTGTCAGGATTGAAAGACATGTTCCACTTGTTTGACCAGTCTGTGATATTTTCCAGGTCTGCAGAGAGTGAATAGGCTGCTGCCTGCCGATCTGAGGGATGATATGTGGAGCGGCAGAGAGTGGAGTCATCAGCAAAGAGATAGAGAGGATTTTCCAGAGGGTCGGAGAGATCATTGATGAAGACTAGAAAAAGCACAGCCATATATACAAGCCGCGAGACATGCGTGGATTGCTACCAAATTGTAACTTGCTTCCATTTGTAATTTCTCTCCAAGAAAACGTTCAAATAGTCCACTTTTTTATTTTAAACAATCTGTAGCCGAGGTTGAAACGGATATGCCTCCACCTATGTGTTCTTCACGTGTATGCTTACTAGTCAGGGCCCTTAGGGATATTTTGGTTCAAATTCTTCCAAAAGCATCAAATTTGGCGCAGATGTTGCCCATGCCATACTCTTTCGATTTTTGACGGGCGCCAAGGGCGGTATGATCCGGGGACCATACCGGTCCATCCCGCCATGTCACCTGACCTATGACGTCGTAATTAGGATATGCATCCAATCACATGGCGTACTATAAGTGGTCAAAGTTCAAACTGAATCGATCGAAAAATGAAGGCAGGGATCCATTTTTAAGGTTTTCATAAAATCCAATATGGCCGCCAGGTCACATGAGCTATGACGTCATATTTATGACATGTATACAATCATGTATACATGAACCCGGATCATGATCGCACAAAAATTAAACACAAAGATATGGCATACAGTTCATAAAACATCAAAATCCGTACCTTTGTAATGAGACTGATGAACTGCATATGCCTGAAAATTAGGAAATAGACATGTAAATATTTCCTCTAATTGTAAAAATAAGGTCAGAGTTCGATTACCCAACCCAGAAACATAAAATGGTGAACCTCGCGTAAATCTTGTCAAAAAACTCAAAAACCGACATGTTTGACTCAAAAATTACCTTTAAGATGACCTTGACCTCGAATCATCAAAATAACATCATAATTGGATTCCTCGACCTCGAAAACCCCTGAAAAGTGGTATCATACATGATTCCAACCCTTTTGGTTATTAAACTGATTTTCCTCTAATCCGGGTGGCGGTCATTTAGTATTTCGCCAATATTGGGGCCCCCGGGGGGGGGGGGCGCCCGTCTTGGCGCCCGTCAAAAATCGAAAGAGTATGGCATGGGCTACATCTGGGCCAAATTTGGTGCTTTTGGAAGAATTTGAACCAAATGGCCCCAAAATATCCCTAAGGGCCCTGACTATACCCCCCATATACTACTGCTCTCAGCAACTTTTCAACAGGCAGGACTTGCATCATTTTTCATTCTTCCAGTCCCGTTTGATTTGATTTTCTCCCTCCGAGTCTTTTTTCTCTCCTGCTACCCCAGAGCCTAGTGATTGGCGATTATCATTGGTTATTGATTATTCTCTCATCAAGTGATACATTGGATATATTTAATTAATTATTTTTGTTTCATGAAGGTGGTATTATTCATTTGCTGGCATGGTACATATTATCTCGAAGTTAAAACATTTGGAGGAATAATAGTGGGAGTTACCGCTTGACCACATTCAGTCGTCCGACTTAGATTTAATAAAATTCCACTTTAAAAATGTTACAAACTGCCGTGAGGAGGTGTGTGACATTATGTACACACATGCCGGGCTTTCTGCCAGACTTATTTTCTGGGTGTTGGTGTTGGAGGGTTCTATACGCAATAAGTATACTACCATGAAAGCTGTGTCACCGCTTCTGAAAGTAAACAGGAATCAAGTTTTAAATTTGTAGTAAAAAATAGCTGAGAACCTTTAGAATGAAAGTGGTCCATCTTTTGATAAAATAGCAATCAATAATAAATAATCCGATATTAAATGGTAAGGCCACGTCTTTAGCCGCGTCGCAGACGCTGCTCATAGAGTGCCCTCTGCTGTTGTTGTTGTTGTTCTTCTTGTTCTTGTTCTTGCAGAGAAGACAAAACCTCAAAGCTCCACCCATTCTGGGAACCATAGCTCCACCCATTCTGTCAGAGGCTTCATATAAACAAATATCCACCATTTTATTAACTCGCATAGCTTTGAGGCCTGTTTTGTAGGTCCGTGGTGTCTTCCTCTCTCACACAGTTTTATTTCAAATCAAATTCGATATATCATTTCATTTTTCACAGTCGTTAACATAGTTTTAGACTCGGTTGAAAAAAACGGGAAAAAAATCCGATGAAAGTTGCCCTTTATAGAACGAAATGAATTCTCAAGGGCCTGTAACTTCAAGTCCATTGAGATATATATTTTTTAAATCGCGGCATGGTCAGTCATACACCGCCCGAAATAACAGACGGGAAAATGCCGAGATATATATATTTTGTTTAAATCGCGGCATGGTCAGTCATACACCGCCCGAAATAACAGACGGGAAAATGCCGAGATATATTTAAAATTCGTCCATTTGATGACAATCGTCACGATGAAATATTTAATTTATACGTCATCACAATAATGTGGAGAGAGGAGCATAGCTTCGTTCACGTGTCGCCACATACGGGAAATTGCCGAGATATATATTTTTTTAAATCGCGGCATGGTCAGTCATACACCGCCTGAAATAACAGACGGGAAAATGCCGAGATATATTAAAAATTCGTCCATTTGATGACAATCGTCACGATGAAATATTTAATTTATACGTCGTCACAATAATGTGGAGAGAGGAGCATAGTAGCTTCGTTCACGTGTCGCCACACACGGGAAATTGCCGAGATATATATTTTTTACATCGCGGCATGGTCAGTCATACACCGCCTGAAATAACAGACGGGAAAATGCCGAGATATATTAAAAATTCGTCGCCACACACGGGAAATTGCCGAGATATATTTTCACTTTGCACAAAAATAACATCAAGTAATCGAATCAATAGGAATGTCCTGTGCCTATAACATCGACGTTATAGGCACAGCTGCATCTAGGCATTGTGTAACATCGACGCGGCTTTTGTTTTAATTAAAACTTTTTGTACTTGTTTACACTAAGGGTGGTATATTCGACCTTTTTATTTTTATTTTTGCAAAGGTCAGACATAAATAATCCACCATGAGGAATCTACAGCATCAGTCAATCATCAGTGATATGAGATTGAATGGTAACATATTGTAAAAAAAGAATTACTGGCATTTTGTGATAATGCGAATACTTAGGCTTACCTGCAGTGCTTTAATCTATGCCTACTAGTCAATATATGAGTTTGCCCTAAAAAAAATAAAAAAGGAAAGAAAATAAATCAATAAACAAGTACAGATACATTCAAAGTACACCGCCCCCATGCCAAATAAATAAACAACATATCCACAAGCCTTTGCCGTTGGCGCCCGGCGATGTCGCCTTGCAGCACATGGAGATGGAATTAGGAGGGAGCGGTGTACAATTATTATTATTTTTTTTTTCTATACTGAATCGAGGCTCGTGAAAGAGCTGACAACCGCGAGGGAAAGACAGCACAGGGGGACCACGAGGGAAAGACAGTACAGGGGGGACCACGAGGGAAAGACAAAGACAGCACATGGGGACCGTGAGGGAAAGACAGCACATGGGGACCACGAGGGAAAGACAGCACATGGAGACCACGAGGGAAAGACAGCACAGGGGGACCACGAGGGAAAGACAGTACAGGGGGACCACGAGGGAAGGACAAAGACAGCACATGGGGACCGCGAGGGAAAGACAGCACATGGGGACCACGAGGGAAAGACAGCACATGGGGACCACGAGGGAAAGACAGCACAGGGGGACCACGAGGGAAAGACAGTACAGGGGGACCACGAGGGAAAGACAAAGACAGCACATGGGGACCGCGAGGGAAAGACAGCACATGGGGACCACGAGGGAAAGACAGCACTTGGGGACCATGAGGGAAAGACAGCACATGGGGACCGCGAGGGAAAGACAGCACAGGGGGACCATGAGGGAAAGACAGCACAGGGGGACCACGAGGGAAAGACAGCACTTGGGGACCACGAGGGAAAGACAGCACATGGGGACCGCGAGGGAAAGACAGCACAGGGGGACCATGAGGGAAAGACAGCACAGGGGGACCGCGAGGGAAAGACAGCACATGGGGACCACGAGGGAAAGACAGCACATGGGGACCGCGAGGGAAAGACAGCACAGGGGGACCATGAGGGAAAGACAGCACATGGGGACCACAAGGGAAAGACAGTACAGGGGGACCACGAGGGAAAGACAGCACATGGGGACCGTGAGGGAAAGACAGTACAGGGGGACCACGAGGGAAAGACAGCACATGGGGACCATGAGGGAAAGACAGCACATGGGGACCGCGAGGGAAAGACAGCACATGGGGACCACGAGGGAAAGACAGCACATGGGGACCGCGAGGGAAAGACAGTACAGGGGGACCGTGAGGGAAAGACAGCACATGGGGACCGCGAGGGAAAGACAGCACATGGGGACCGCGAGGGAAAGACAGCACATGGGGACCACGAGGGAAAGACAGCACATGGGGACCACGAGGGAAAGACAGCACATGGGGACCACGAGGGAAAGACAGCACATGGGGACCACGAGGGAAAGACAGTACAGGGGACCACGAGGGAAAGACAGCACAGGGGGACTGCGAGGGTTGATTAATAATTGATTGATTAATTGTGTAATTAAAATAAATAAATAATAATCATAAAATAATGATTTTCTTAATCAATTGGCAAATAGCATACCTAAACCACCAATGTTTCATCCAAATCTGCAACTTTTTGAAAATTAATTAACCGAAAAATTAAATAATTAATCGATTAATGAATAAATCAAAAATACCCTTTATAGTAAAATCACTTGTTCACTGCAGTGTCCAAATATCAGGTTCCGAGCTCAAAAGGTGCCTGAAATATTGCCAAGATGAGAGAGAAAATAAATAAGGACCGAATAAATCGATGATAATTAAGTAATTAATCAATTAATTGATTAATCAAAAAAGAAATACTGTTTTTGCCAAAGCATGTGCTCACTATTGTGCTCAAATTTCAGCTTCCTATCTCAAAGGATGGCTGAGATATCGCCCGGACAAACAAACAAGAAAGAAAACAAACAAGAAAGAAAACAAACAAGAAAGAAAACAAACAAGAAAGAAAGAAACAAACAGCCGGAGTGAAAACTGAGTACTCACTTTCAGCGCATGTCATCACCAGGCCCCCTTCAGTGCCTGGTGATGACGTCATGCAGTGCCTGGAGATGGAATAGGAAAGGAGCGGTGTACAATTTATAAAACACTGTACAACATTTGCTTTCATTTCTTATTGTTAAACGATTTCAAATGATAGAAACGTTTTCATTCGTAACAAATCCAGTTATTTTCATGCAAATAAGATGTATAAAAATTTACGGTTTCATTAATATTTTTTTCAATTTCCGACCGACTGCAGGGAATTTTTCACATGCCCCTTTTGATCGGCTGCTGATCAATTAAAACCACTCTCGTTGCTTCTTTCTCCTATCTGTTTGTACACCCCTCACTCCTGTCCACAATCTACAAGGACCATTTCCATCTTCATCAAACCACACCCAGGTCAGTTTGTGCTGTTTTTTTGTCATTATAACTGCAGTATTATACAACCCAGCCTGGTGTTGGCTTAACGGTTGAGGTGGCTGTCTTGACATCTCAGGGTCCTGAGTTCAAGCCGCTGTCATTCCTTTGAATTAACACCAGGTTGGTTGACTGGGTCTGTCATCCTTCTGAGGTTGGCAAAATGAGTACCAGTGCACTGGTAAGAACGAGCCATTTTAGATATCTTAGATGTGGAGATGTGGAGATATTTTAGCTCGTACACGAGCCTCGATCTTGTATACAAAAAAAAAAATCCTGTGTCGGGGTGGTGACTCTACCAGGAGTGTGCCCGATAGCCTAGAAACTGCTTTGGCAGCCCTATGCATCTGCAGATGCAAAACTGAGTGGTCGTCATCTGTCATCCGTCATGTTGCCACATTGTGTGGTCACAAGCCTGCTGCTTCACCACCCACTTGTAGCTTAAAATATCCCTTGGCGGTGCCTCCAAAAAAAATGTAGATCGACACATGCATGTGACACCCTTGCCAAAATTTGACTAAAATTTAAAGGACACTGCATCAATGGCATCGAAGTATCCAAGAAATAATACACCCAACAAACAAAATCTACAACCAAACTCCAGACCAATCTATGTACAGAAATTATTTTCAAGTGTTTGTACGTTTGTTTGTACGTTACTCTTTCCTAGCTGAACCGTAGCACCTAGAGGCCCCAAATTTTGAGTGTAGCTACTCCAGAATCTGGGCAAGGATTTAAGCCACCACAATATGACCTTGACGTCCATTTTGAGACCACCAAAGGCCGCTATGAAGTGTATATTTGGATGTGGCGTCAGGCAGGCAAAAGGTAACCACCATGAGGCCAATAACTCCATAGCTTTTCAATGTCCAACAAGTCCCGAAACCACCACCGGTAAAAACTCACCCAGCCGGGAAGTTCCGCGTATCCTTCACCCGTCCTCTGCCCCCCCTATTCAAATTGGGAGTTTTTTGTTAACAGTGATGGATAGCTCATGGAGGAGCTTCCACATAAATTACATATTTATTTGGAAGACATCAAAGTACTTTTACATAAATAACTTCAATATATAATTCAGAATGGACAAAATAATAGAGTGGTATTGCATATGGGATTTCATCACAGTATATAAGCATCATGTGCACTATTCTCAGAAGGAAGCAGGAAGCAGGCCGAAGCAATATCATAATGAAGCAAATGCAATGAGACCGCAATGCCAAACAGACCACCATGTTGGGAATCGACAGTTCATGACATTCTCACAATTCCAAACCCCACCTGCTTATTTATTTTATATTTACTTATTTATTTATGTATTTTAATTTTCTCTCAACATGATTCACAGATTGAAATGTAACACCAGTATTTGTCCCAAATTGCAAAAGCCATATAAATGCCAAAATAATTTGCAGAACAATGTGTTGTACCTGCCAACAAGACCAATTCTGAATATATTTCTGAGATGGAAATAATGCTCAGGTCCCTCCCATCCATTGAGAAAACATCATTAGTGATGATTTTTTTTGTCTCATGTTTGTTGTGTCCTCATATGTGAAAAGAGGCCAATGCGTGACGCACACTGCCTATGGCAGTTTGGGCATTCAAATCTGGAGCTAGATTCCGTTAGAGGTGTTGTTCTTCTCCTTCCTCTCTTTTTCTTTGCCTTTTCAACTCACCTCGTCTCAAAAGATAGAAGTCCGTCATTTAGGCTCTTCCTCCATAACTTCCTGTCCAGCGCTGTTGCTCGCCAATATTTTTCCAACAGGTTGCAGTTCTTCAACAGGCAAGTTCTGGCCTTCTAATTTTGCGGATGCTCTCATCTGGAACTCCATAAAGGATCGACTTTGGCAAATGCTCGTCATCCATACATGGATATGTATTGGATATTGGAACATATCCAATGTATGGAACATATCGAAGTCCATACAGAAATGGTTTGTCGAGATCGGTGTGGAAGAACTTCAGTGGCCTGCACAGAGCCCTGACCTCAACCCCATTGAACACCTTTGGGATGAATTGGAACGCTGATTGCGAGCCAGGCCTAATCGCCCAACATCAGTGCCCGACCTCACTAATGCTCTTGTGGCTGAATGGAAGCAAACCCCCGCAGCAATGTTCCAATATCCATGTATATATATATACATGGATATGTTCAAGCCACCGCTATCTTCGCCGCTTCAGCGTCGCCATAATATACCAACTAGTTTATCCATGTTCAAAATTTCTGTGTCCGGAACGTGGTCTTCGCCGTGAACCACAAGGATCTTCCACAGGCACCGGAGATGGAAAGAGTTCACGTGTGCACTTTTCGGCATACAAAGTCCACATTTCAGGAGCATAGACATGTACACCGAGAATACATTCTTGGTATATGTGTAACATTGTGTTGATCATTAGGTTTTTGGTATCCCATGCTCTCTTTGCAAGCTGCCAAAAGCTCAGGTAGAAATATAAAATGATTTTTTATTTAAAAAAAGGATATAAAAAAAGGTAAATAAAAAATAGGTGATTTATTACAGGTTAGGTAAGGTAAGATACAGGTAAGGTGATTTTTTTATTTTTTATTTTACAAATACGGCATGTATTGGAGATGTCTTCCCTCCCAAATCCCCCATCTCCCAACCACCAAGGATAACTTCCTCCACTATGTGCACATGATTAAAATAGCCTTTAAAGAGGCTTCTTATCAAACATGATCTCAATGCAATTAAAGCAAAAATTGAATTGTTCACATGGTGCAGCTTGCAGCTGCTGCTTTTGGTGGAATAAGTCCAATTATATTATGATTAAAAACAAAACAGGATATGCGAAGGAAAGGGAAAATAATTAAATTCTTTATCAGGAAATTCCTAAAGGAAGGTTGTCATGACTCAAAGGTTTTGGAAGGGAAGTCAGTGCAGTTCATAAATTGACTTTGGAACTACTCTGGGAACACTTGATGGTGTTCCTCTGATGTCCTCGTTAATTGAATTAGTGTTATCTTCGGCCTTGCCACTATAGCCTTTTGGTTTGATCACACAAAGGGTCGGTACACACACAAGCTGGAAAACGTGCAACATTTGAAGCTTGCATGCCTTGATGAAAAAGTTCCTTTATGTTTGAGCAAAACCTTTATTGTTCAAAGGACAATGTGGAGAGGCAATTTCGTGCTGCTTATTACAGCGAATACTAACAGGAAATATCCAGGGCTAAATAGAAATAACTATTTGAAGGGACATTGTTTCCTGCTTTCCATTTAGTATTTCAGAAGTGAAGAGTGATGGGAGTTCATTGGATGGAGCTTCCCTGGGACATTGGCAGACATTGATGGTGCCATCTCCCCTGCAGGCAGTATAATAAGCTGCAACAATTCAATGAACTGGCAGCAAGACCATCTCTGCAGGAGTTTCTGAAATTGCACTGTTGATCGAACTCGAAGGCTTTGGTGGCGTGCCCGCATCTGTGCTTGGCGAACCATGCGGCAATGTCATGCATCCTCAAGTGTTAGTTATGTCATCTTGATTCATCAGTTGCTGTAATTCATCAGTCTCAAGCATATCCACAATTATTGGGGTTTAGGCCAATCGGAAAATTTGGGCAGCTCAGCTTCTTTGCTCATTTGCTCAGACACACTGACTGACACACTGACTGACACAATGACTGACACACTGACTGACACACACACACACACACACACACCTCATCCTGCATTCACACATGATCTCTTGGGCTATCCACACATGAGAAATTGTTCTGATGCACAATGGCCCCCTCGTTCACCACCCCATTGGCAAGCCCCTGGCGGCCTTTGCTCACTTCGTCAGAGCGACAGTTGGATGTTCCTAATTTATGGTGTGCATTAATGCCAGAAGCTGTCATCGCTGCCTTTATTATGGTCATAAATCGTGCCATAGGCAGCAACCAGTGGGAGGATCCAGTAGCAAAGGATTCCAGCAAACCATAGATCATGGATAATATATGGCCTCGAAATATTTCCCTTTATCTTTCCACCTGCGTCAAGAAAGCTTCCATTAATAGAAAGTGCTCAAAAGTGCCCTAACGCTACAACATGCACTCTCTCCATGTGCGACCAGGTCTTGAACATCTTATAGGAAATTGTACAAATAACAATGTAGGCAAATGATTGACTCTGGAACCTGTTTCAACTGATTCACACCTAAATTGCAGCAAATCGGTTATGCTAGAAATATAATTGGTGAAATTATAAGCAATTATTACAGGTGCTACATTGATTTTGTTTTTCCTACCTGCATTACGAAATAAACTTACAAGTGAAATTTCTAAAATTACTTGTCATATGCTAAAGTCAGAGAGAAAAATCAGAAAAATCAACAAAGGAACTCTCAACATTACCAATAGCAGATTATAAATTTGAGGAAGCTGTTTCAAAGAAAGGGATATTAAGATCCTGGTACTAGGAATTTGAAAGAGACCTTTGATTATTTTTTTTAGAGTGGGGGTAGAAAATATCCATGTGGAAAATGTGGGATAGAAAAGGAGGGTAATTGGGGTATAATGGTGAACAGCAGCCTTGAAGCCCTGGAAGGAAGAATGACATTGACGAAACTGATAACGTTGGTTCCACGGGTGGGAAAGTGGGAACGAATGAGTGGATGTGAGCAGTGAGTCTGGATTTTGGGAGTTTCCCCAGAAGAGGGATACTGGCAGACCATATGCCCCCTACAGAAAGCGTGGGAGGTGGGGGCTAGCATAGAAAGGGCAAAGGGTGCAAGAGCAGAAAGGAGGCAGCCGAAGACAGAGACCACCGACCTGACTGTGATGTAAAAATAATGGGCCCAGAAACTCAGTTTCATCACAGGAGATTGCAATTATCTTAAAGGCTGAAGATAGGCAATAAGTGAACCAGGAGGGCCACTCCGAGGGGGAGCGCAATACTCCATCGAGCTGCGGATGTAGGTAAATCGAAGTTCAGGTGTGCCAAGGAAAGACTTTCCATGATTGAGGATGCCCAGTCATCGACTAGCTTGGGAGACAAACTTAGAAATTTGGTTTGCCCAAGAAAGATCATGGCTGATCGTGAGGCCCAAAAGTTTGGGTGACTGAACTTCTTCAAGAAGATTGTTAAGAAAGCCGATATGATGGCTCATCAGACGGTCCCTTTCCACCAAGGAGCTTTCAAAAGACCTCTGGGATAAAATTGTGGAAAGGCACAGATCGTGCGATGAGTATAAAAATATTTCAAAGGTCTTGAATATCCCTTGGAGCACAATCAAGACAATCATTAAGAAGTGGAAGGCATATGATACCACCAATACTCTGCTTATATCAGGCTGTCCCTCCAAACTGGATGACCAAGCAAGGAGGAGACTGATCAGAGAGGCCAATAAGAGGCCAATGGCACTTTGAAATTAGGGCTAGTCAGGATATAAGGGAAAATGGATGGAGCAAAATATAGAAAAATCCTACAGGAAAACCTGCTGCCCTCTGCAAGAAAGCTGAAATTGGGACGGAAGTTCACCTTCCCGCATAACAACGACCTGAAGCACACAACCAAAGCTACACTGGAGTGGCGAAGGAACAATAAGATAAATGTCCTTGAGTGGCCCAGTCAGAGCCCCGACCTAAATCCAATCGAAAATCTGCTGCATGACTTAGATTGTTGTCCATCAACGCTCCCCGTGCAACTTGACTGAGCTTGAACAGTTTTGTGCAGAAGAATGGGCAAATATTGCCCAATCATGGTGTGCAAAGTTGGTAGAGACCTATCCCAACAGATTAACAGCTGCAATTGCTGTCAAAGGTGCTTCCACCAAGTATCAACTCATGGGGGTGGACACATCTTCAACAAAGATAAGCTAGTTTTGTATTTTTAATTAATTTTCTAAAATTTGTAGAATTTGTTTTTCACTTGGAAGTTGTGGATTATGATGTGTAAATAAAGGTGGAAAAAGTCTGATTTAATGCAATTGAATTCCAGGTTGTAAGGCAACAAAAGGTGAAATTTTTGAAAGGGGTTGTAGACTTTCTATAGGCACTGTATATCTATAATGTTGTGAAGTTGTCACTTTTAACAAATCTCTTCCCTTCGTTGGCATGCTCACTAAGCATTGTGCATTGTGCGATGGCTGTGTAGGTAAAAACTGGGTGGTGAGCAGGTGCACAGATGTCAATGAAGGGAAAAACCTGCACAGAGACGCTATTAAAGTAATAGATGTGTGTGCTATCCCTCTCCCAATCTCTATTCCGATGAGCATCGTTGGCTGCAGGTGCAGTATTAAGTTGTATTCAACCCCTAAGTCAATACTTCGTAGAAGCGCCTTTGGCAGTGATTACAGCTTCAAGTCTTCTTGGGTATGTCTGCATTAGCTTTGCACATCTGGATTTGGGGAGTTTCTCCCATTCTTCCTTCCAGATTTTATCAAGCTCTGTCAAGTTGGATGGGGAGCGTCGGTAAACAGCAATCTTTAAGTCTTTCCACAAATTCTCAATGGGATTCAAGTCTGGGCTTTCGCTGAGCCACTCAAGTATTTTCGCATTCATGTTCTGAAGCCATTGCAGTGTTGCTTTGGTTGTATGCTTGAGGTCGTTGTCCTGTTGGAATGTAAATCTTCGCCACAGTCAAAGTTCATTTGCACTCTAAAGCAGGTTCTCCTCATGGATTTGCCTATATTTGTCTCGATTCATTGTTCCCTCGATCCTTACAAGTCTTCCAGTCCCTGCCGCTGAAAAGCATCCCCTTAGAATGATGCTGCCACAACCATGCTTCAAGGTAGAAGGTGATGAGCTGTGTTCAGTTTCCAAGAGACATCACACTTTGCATTTATGCCCAAAAAAATTCGTCTCATCAGACCACGGAATATTTTGCCTCATGCTCTCATAATCTTTCAGGTGCCTTTTTGCAAACTCCAGGTGTGCTGTCATATGTCTTTTCTCAGTAGTGGCTTCCGTTTGGCCACTCTCCCATAAAGCTTAGATTTGTGAAGTGCTGCAGAGACTGTTGTCCTTCTGCCACGTTCTCCCATCTTAGCCAAGGAACTCGGTAGTTCTGTCAGAGTGGTCATTGGGTTATTGGTCACCTCCCTGATCAAGGTCCTTTTTGCCCGGTTGCTCAGTTTGGTCAGACGGCCAGCACTAGTTACAGTCTGGGTAGTTCCATAATCCTTCCATTTCCTAATGATGGAGCTCACTGAACTCTTGGGAACTTTCAACACTCTAGAAATGGTTTTATACCCTTCCCCAGATCTATCCCTCCTCACAATAATATCTCAGAGTTATCCGGACAGTTCCTTCGACTTCATGGTAGAGTTTCTGCTCTGACATGCACTGTCAACTGTGGCACCTTGTATATATATGAATGAATGAATGAGCGTTTTAAGGCCATTTTCCCCGCTGGAGTGGGGGTTAGCCTTGCGGGCCCCATGACAATCATGGTTCCCTGTTTGAGGCAATGTTTTTATGGCCGGATGCCCTTCCTGACGCCAACCCTTGATCGCCTCTTACGATGCGCAGGGATACGGTGTACCTATTCTACATCGGGGTACACACCGTGGTCATTCATCCCAGCAAGCTTGTACTCAATTTGCCGACCTCGGAAGGATGACAGGCTGAGTCAATCCCCCTGGCGTTAATTCAGCGATCGATCGGGATTCGAACCCAGGATCCTAGGATCCCAAGCCGGCACCCTAACCGCTAAGCCAACACCAGGCTACCAGGCACCAGGCACCTTGTATAGAAAGGTGTATTTCTAAAATAAAGAAAATTGACATTATGGCATAGTATGTGTAGATCAGTGTCAAAAAAAAAATCTCTATTTCATCCATTTCAATATCAGGCTGTAACATAACAAAATATGAAAAGAGTAAAGAGGTGTTTTACTTTCTGAGGGCACTGTACATACATACATGCATACATGCATACATGCATACATAGTTCAGCCACTCCACATATAATCCTCAAGTTCATTTTGGGGCTATGCAGCCCATACTTTCTCTTTCCACCTCTCATCAGCACAGCTGCCTTGCTGGCATTTTGACAGCAGCATACTCCCTAGTGCGCCGTGCGTAGCCAGGCATCACATGCACTGACAATGTTGGCAGAATTGCCAGCTTGCAAAATCGACCTCAATATTCATCACATTGATGCCATTCATCACATTGACGCCATTGTTGCCAGTCATTGTTGCTTTGAGAAGGTATTAAATGATAATGGCAAAGTGAAGGTTATGTGCCTGTAGGCAGACATCCGTCTCTGATCATTGCATAATTTCCTTCCTTGACCTTGCCTTTGCGGGGTGGTGTGAACAAGTACATCTGTGCGGCTAACCCCTTTCATTTAGTAAGGCAAGAAACGAATGCCATTGGTGTGACACCGACTTGTTTTATGGACGATGCATTAACAGTTTCCCCTGAAAAAGTGCAGTAATCTGTCTGCTTTTTCAAAACTTGAAACTTGTTCCAGCAAGTTCAAAGTTGCATCTGCCATGATTAACTTTTCCTTATACTAGCTGCCCGTGTCCTTCAAAAGGCAATACACGCCTCTCTACCACTTATCTTAGAAAGAGACGAAGAACTAAAAAGAACAAGGCATTTGTCTCCTGCTATTCCCAAGTAATTGCCCTCCGAGAAACGTGACTCACAGCCTGTTGCTTTGCTGTATCCCTTGATGGTGTAATGAGCTACATTTTAAGGCAGACATACTGCAGCATCAATTCAAATTGTCAGTTTGGTCTAGAAAAGGGTCGGGGAAGAAGAAAAGAAAGAGTCAAAACCCATCAACAGGACAATGCAGATATTAGTCGTCAAAATTGCAGCTAGGAAAAAAATTGCAGCTGCTTTTTCATCCAATTCCAGCACTAGATCCTTTTTCCAAGTGGAAGCATTTTATTTTACACCACATAAACGCAAGATGATTTGAGCTTTTCCAGAGTAATTTCCTTGCCAAATTCCTGCACTCTCTGGGCGTCCGCAACCTTGCTGTGGGCAAATTACCATTGCTTTTTTTTCAATCTGACAGCTGCATTTTCATGCCAATGCGTTTGAAACAGGTAGCAGGTGCAATAGAATTTCAGTAAGAAATTATAAGGAACCGTTAAATAAGCACATTAATGTTGGAAGCATGAAAACATCATCGCAGGTCATGTTGCAGGTCATGTTGCTCGTTTTTTGGGGGTTTGGGGTAACTTTATGCTGCAACACTTCGGAAATACAATATCTAATTTATGAACTCAGAGTGTCATTTCTGCACAAGCAAAAATATATTTAGATTTTTTTTGCATCTTGTTAATCCCATTCAGTTCATATTTCAAGTGCTGCTGTTTCGCCTCTAAGCTAATATATATATATACCATGGTGTTCTTCGTGAAGAGTAGGTGAGCTATCGCCGGCACCATGAACAAATTACAAATTCTGGCCCGAACCAGCAGTGGGTATAGCATCAGCATCATAACCACGCCCACAGCCAATGACGCTACCCCACAGCCATGTGCTACATACGAACGAAGAAGAAGGTGCTGCTGTAAGGTTTTGTGGTTCTTATAAGGACCCCACTAAAAGGAAGAGTATGGCTTAAAACACACAAGAGGCTCAAATAATTACACTTCATTTTGTGCAAAACAAAATTGCAGAAAGAAAGCTTAAACATGTCACAAAATGGTTTTTAATACATGTGAAAAATCCCTTTTCTCTAATGTCGCATTAAAGTACAACGGAACACTCACAAAAAGAATACACAACACAGAACAAAATTAATATCAATATCACAAGACATTCCGAGGTCGGTCGATGACACACCAGCTCTCTTGTCATCTTATTTATCCCATCTTGTCTTGTGGAAATTTAAAATTGTTCATCTTAGGATTGCACGTTGATGCAGCGTGGAGCTTTTTGGATCAGTTAATCGTGCACCAAGATTTGTCAAGAAAGAGCATCCTTCCTGTCCAATTTTGCTCATTTTTGTGTTCTTCTGTTCATTACTTCCACCATTGAAGGTGAGTGGAGGTTGTGTTTTCATCCCTGTCTGTCTTTGAACAAGATATCTCAAAAGGTTGTAGACGGATTCGGACGACATTTGGTGGAGAGGAAGCGTGTGTCACAAGGACGAAATTATTCAATTTTGGTGAAGATACAGATACAGATCCGGCTACTAGAATTTGTAAAGTGATTCTTCACCATTGAGAGATAGCGCCAAAAACAATATATCGCACTATATCTCAAAACTGGTGTGGATGGATTCAGATAAAACTAGGCGGAGAGGTTTGGTGTGTGACAAGAATTGATTAAATTTTGATAAAAATCCATATTCAGATCCGTAAACGAGAATTAAATTTTTTTAAAAAGTGATTCTTCACCATTGAGAAATGTTGCAAAAACGGTATTTCAAAAGGTTGTGGACAGATTCGGACGGAGCTTGGTGGATGAGTTGGTTAGGCGACAAGAGCAAGCACATTGTCACGCGAATACCCTCCGGTTAATACCAGGGCTCGCGGATGGCTCAAACGGCTTTAATTGAGGCGATGACCAAATACGGATTTTGCTATCACAGCATGGGAGAAAGAATGAAGAAGAAGAAGCGGAAGCGCTTATCTGGAAAGGGAATGAACTCAAACGGGAATCCGGGTTTAGAAGGAAATGGAAAATAATACAAGGGTTTATTTTACAAGAGATAGCGGGACAGGAAAATACGCGCCGGTAATAAAATGTCCTAGATTGGGACGTCCCCACACACAGATTTGGGATACGAGACGAGGAAATGAATTACGAAAAGAAATGTCTCGTCGTGTAATGTTCTGTGGGTGCGGCCTTATCTGTCTGTAGGCTGCAGTGTAACGTCCAACGTGGCCCCGTCCGGCTCCGAGCTCCGGCGCGAAGAAACCTCAGCCTCCTCGCTCGCACGCTCCACCCGGCCTCGATGCGACTCGTGCCGCGGCACGCCACGAGGTCCCTCGCTCCAGTACCAACAGCACCGGATCCCGCTCCAAGCACCACGACGAACCAACGTCACCCAGCACGAAGAATGAAGGTCCAGCACGTGAGAGGGAAGAGCCAATGAAGACCAGGCACAAAGGAAACGAAGCACGATCTCCAATCCCAGCGAAGAAGAGAAGGGAGGGCGAAGCACGTCAATGAGCCTTTGTCAAACCTGGCGTCTCTCATCAGCTCTTGTGTGCCCCACAATCAGCGCCTTGTCTCTCGACCTCTCGAATCTTCTCCATGCACTGGTGCTTTCTCATTGGCCAAGTGCTTCCTGCCACCATGTCATGCCACCCCCGTGGCCAACCACCAGTCCTTCCCTTCCTTCCAATCACGAGGCAGTTCTCTGTCCCTCCTATGGACCAATCAACAGTCCTCCTGGGCGTGGCTCCCAGCCTGC
Organism: Myxine glutinosa; assembly: GCF_964187855.1. NCBI lineage: Eukaryota > Metazoa > Chordata > Myxini > Myxiniformes > Myxinidae > Myxine > Myxine glutinosa. Next base: position 133,453,258 of record NC_136268.1, read on the forward strand.
CACTAGGCTGTTTGCTCGGCCATCTGGTGGTGTGGCTCGCTGCGGCCCCATCGGCGGTGCCCTGGCCTGGCTTCCTGCCTGTTTAACAAAGTCGTTGTGGTAAGGGAGGGGAATTATTTAATGTTGTACTAAGGACCTATCTAAGTGTTTATATGAGTGCGTTGCCATAAGGGACAAAGGAATGATTACCAGGTCTGACACACACAGGGGTCTTATATTAATCCCTACAACTATTTAACACACGAACATCCTTGTATGTTCACAGGTATCCACTTACCCCGACAAACCGCCTAAAAACACAGAACTTATTACAAGGTAGATTCCCTATCGTGACAGTCGAAGCATGTTACCTATTCAGATCTATCTGGCTCTAGATATTGCTCGACCCAAATTCATAACAATATTCATTTTGGTTCAAGTCCGAATTCAAATCCGGCCTCTCGGTGGGATACAAAACCTAAACTGTTCACCAGGTGGAGGTATGCACTCTATCGCTCTATCGAGTGTCATAGCAGTTTTATTCCTGTTCCTTATTTTTAATTGAATTTTTTTAATATAGGGTTGGGAGGATAACCGAGACGTATACAAACTCGTCTCGAAGATGTTTTACCTGGGTTAGAATCTGGACCCAGATATAAAAATCACGTTAGTGTTTCGCAAGCAGGGTGAGGCACCAATATGTGGGCCTTCCCTTGGATGGCTGTAGTAAGCCAAACCAGATGACCCATCACCTCCAGCTACGGCTTCCCCTTCGCTCCCACATTTTGTTCATATGTGTGTTGTACCGTCCACCAAACAGTGAGGACTCCATCTACATCTTGCTGTCTGATAATATGGACCAACTTCTATCAACTCATCCAAACTCTCTCTTCCTCAAACGTGGTGATTTCATTTTGTCATCAGGCCAGTTGGCTGGGTGTGGGTACCTCTCTCACCAGCCATGGCTCCTCAGCAAAAGACTTCTACGACTCATTGGGACTGACACAATCTGTCAATTTCCCGACATGAATCTCAGTCAACGCAGCACCTTCTCTTCTAGTCTTGGTTATGACTAACTTCCCTGCAAATGTCTGCTGCTATTCTTCTGCTCCAATCGGCTCATCTGATCATGTGCCTGTTAAAGTGGATATTTCTCTGGCCATTCTCAGAGAGCCTCCTCAATGTCGATGAGTCTGGCATTTCACTCAGGCCAACTGGCACGGTCTTCAAGCAGCCATCAATCATCTGGACTGGTCGCGCATCTCTACTGCCTCTGACATCAACTCATCCTGGGAATTCTTTCAAAGTAAATTGCGCTCTCTCTCTCATGCACAGATTTATCCCATCTCGTCTTCAGTTGTCATACCCTTCCTCTTGTCCATGGTACACGGAATCTTGCGGTGAGGCAGTTGCCCTGAAACAACTTGCCTTCGCCTCCTGGAAGGTAAATCCAACGGAAAGAAATCTCATTTCCTTTCACAAAGCCCGAAACAAGTGTGTGTCCACCCTCAAGAGAGCCAGGAAACAATATCTCTCCACTCTCAAGACTGAACTCTCAAAACTGTCTCCCTCTTCCAAATCCTGGTGGTGTCTGGTCAAATCTGTTTCTGAGGTTTGTTCCCCCTTCCTTCCCCTCCCTTACCTCAAACGGCTACACAGCTGACTCCGCACGTGAAAAAGCTGAATGCCTCAACTCTGTGTTTGCCTCAAATTCTTGTGTCCCAAACCCATCCTTCTCTGTACCCACCATACCCAGTTGTACCCAGCTGCTCCTGCACTCTGTCCTTTTCTCCTGAAAAGGTGGAGAAGTTTCTGTCAATCCTCGACTCTGATTCTGCAACTGGACCAGACTGCATCAGCCCACTGGGCCCAAAATCCTGCTCTGCCGCTCTATTACACCCTCTCTCTGTTCTCTTCACCCTCTCTTTTGCTCAAGGTCATCTGCCATCAGTTTAGAAATCAGCCAACATCACCGCTTTACACAAAAAGGTGCAAAAACAGATCCTTGCAACAACAGACCAATCAGCCTTCTTCCAATTATCAGCAAAGTCGTGGAATCCATCATTGCTTCGAATATCAAATCTTTCCTCTTCTCCAATGGCTTGAATTCAATTTGGTTTCAGTGCAGGTCACTCTACTCTGGACATGCTGCTTCTGCTGTCTCAACAATGGATGGAGGTCACTAATGCCAAATAGGAAATTAGAGGTGTCTCCCTTGATATATCACGTGCTTTCGATATGGTCTGGCACCCCGCTCTGCCCACCAAACTCTCCTCATATGGTATCCATGGAAATCTCCACGAATGGCTGGTGGACTTCCTCTCTAGTCGTGGTCAACGTGTGGCTCTGAATGGGTTTCTCCCATCTCCCCTTCCTGTTCAGGCTGGAGTTACCCAAGGCAGTGTTCTGGGCCCTGTGCTTTTTCTAGTCTTCATCAAATATCTCTCCGACTCTCTTGAAAATCCTCTCTATCTCTTTGCTGATGACTCCACTCTCTGCCGCTCCATTTCTCATCCCTCAGATCGACAGTCTGCAGCCTCCTTACTCGATGCAGACGTGGACAAAATCACAGACTGGTCAAACAAGTGGAACATGTCTTTCAATTCTGACAAATCTCACACTCTTACTATGTCTCTCCGAAAAGACCGACTGGACATCCCTCCCATCCACTTTCTGAACAATCCTCTCCAAGAAGTTGTGTTACTCAAGCTTTTGGGTCTCACTATCTGCCATGATCTTTCCTGGGAAAACCACATTTCCAATCTGGCCTTCAAATAGTCAGGTGGCTCAGTGCTATATTGAAAGATTGCCATTGCTGGGCAGATAAAAGCACAATATTTGGCATGATGCTCCCTTCGGGCCTATTAATTAATGTTAGCCTAGGAGCCCTCCGGAGTTTAATTTTTTTTTCATGTAAAACACCAAAATTAAAGATGGCCGACATCGATGACAAAATATAGCAAAGTACAACCGAAAGGTTTTCAGAGTCCTAAGTGTATGCAGGTCTCACTGCATTTCCCTGATGAAGCCCCAACAAGGGCGAAACCACGTCGGTAACTGTGAGTTTTTGTATGCACTTATGACAGTATCTGAACTAAGATCTAAATTATGCACTGTCGGATGGCTCTTCCGGAGCTTGGCAGGCAAAGCGCACGTACGTGACGGTGACATCACAGCGTGCGCTCATTAGGCTGGAGAACTTAAATTATAATTTGATTGGTTACTCCCGGCCGCATTCAGGCGACTCCATATAATGAGTGGATACCAGAGATAATGTACCGTGTGGCAGGCGGTGCTTATCGCTTCCATTAAGGTACAGCATAGCTGGATGGGATACCTTAATGGTGGTTCACCACTCATGGTATGAAGTTGCATAATGACTGGTATATAACCGAAAAAACTGAAATATCACATTTACATAAGTATTCAGACCCTTTGCTATGACACTTGAAATTTAGCTCAGGTGCCTTCCATTTCTCTTGATCATCTTTGAGATGTTTCCACACCTTGATTGGAGTCCACCTGTGGTAAATTCAATTGATTGGACATTATTTGGAAAGGCACACACCTGTCTATATAAGGTCTCACAGCTGACAATGCATATCAGAGCAAAAACCAAGCCATGAGGTCAAAGGAACTGCCTGCAGAGCTCAGAGACAGGATTGTGTCGATGCACACAGATCTGGGCATGCCTACAAAAAAAATTCTGCTGCATTGAAGGTTCCCAAGACCACAGTGGCCTCCATAATTCTTAAATGGAAGAAGTTTGGAACAACCAGGACTCTTCCTAGAGCTGGCCGCCCGGCCAAACTGAGCAATCGGGGAGAAGGGCCTTGGTAAGAGAGGTGACCAAGAACCCGATGGTCACTCTGGCTGAGCTCCAGAGATCCTATGTGGAGATGGGGGAAACTTCCAGAAGGACAACCATCACTGCAACACTCCACCGATCTGGGCTTTATGGCAGAGTTGCCAGACGGAAGCCTCTCCTCAGTAAAAGACAGATGAAAGCCCACAGAATCTTGTTTCTCACAGTCTGAGAGTCATTTAGGTGCTTTTTTGCAAACGCCAAGCGGGCTTTAATGTGTCTTTCACTGAGGAGAGGCTTCCGTCTGGCCACTCTGCCATAAAGCCCAGATCGGTGGAGTGTTGCAGTGATGGTTGTCCTTCTGGAAGTTTCTCCCATCTCCACACAGGATCTCTGGAACTCAGCCAGAGTGACCATCGGGTTCTTGGTCACCTCTCTTACCAAGGCCCTTCTCCCCCGATTGCTCAGTTTGGCCGGGCGGCCAGCTCTAGGAAGAGTCCTGGTTGTTCCACACTTCTTCCATTTTTATTTTTTTTTGTATACAAGATCGAGGCTCGTGAAAGAGCTAACATTAATCACACAGAAAGACAAACCGACACATAAAACATATAACATGGGGAGCGGTAGACAAGATGGGTCGAGAGGGGGAGGAACACAAACACAACATCTGAGAGCAGGGACATCGAGAGATCTGTGGGAGGGAGATGGCTTTGGTGGGGGGGAGGCACGGGAAGGGGGGGGTGGGAGAGGTATAAGATATATAGAGGGGGGGGGGTGGGAGAGGTATAAGAAGGGTATATTTAAGAATTACGGAGGCCACTGTGCTCTTGGGAACCTTCAATGCAGCAGAAATTTATTTGTAGGCTTGCCCAGATCTGTGCCTCGACACAATCCTGTCTCTGAGCCCTGCAGGCAGTTCCTTCGACCTCACGGCTTGGTTTTTGCTCTGATATGCATTGTCAGCTGTGAGACCTCATATGGACAGGTGTGTGCCTTTCCAAATCATGTCCAATCAATTGAATTTACCACAGGTGGACTCCAATTAAGGTGTAGAAACATCTCAGAGATGATCAAGAGAAATGGGAGGCACCTGAGCTAAATTTCAAGTGTCATAGGAAAGGGTCTGAATACTTATGTAAATGTGATATTTCAGTTTAAAAAAAAAATAAAATTTGCAAAACTTTCTAAAATCCTGTTTTCTCTTTGTCATTATGGGGTATTGAGTGTAGATTGATGAGGGAAAAAATGAATTCAAACGATTTCAGCATAAGGCTGCAACATAACAAAATGTGATAAAAGTGAAGGGGTCTGAATACTTTCTGAATGCACTGTGCGTTACGGTGACGTCACAGCGTGCGCTCATTAGGCTGGAGAACGAAAATTATAATTATATATATATATAAACAGTCACGTGAAAAAGTAAGTACACCCCACGTAAAGTTTTGACTTTTTCAACATATTTCAACATACAGCTATTTGATCTTCATTTCAACAATATTGAGAGATAAAGGTGATATAATATAACAAATATCATGAAACATTTACATTTTGTAGTCCATTGTATAATTTAAATAAACATAAATGCAAATTTCGCATGTGGAAAAAGTAAGTACACCCTTGGCTCTAATAGGTGGTATTGCCCCCTTTGGCAGAAACAACCTCAAGTAGGCGTTTCTTATAACTGTCTACCAGTCTCTGACATCGACTGGGAGATATTTTTGCCCACTCCTCCATGCAGAATTGTTTAAGCTGTGCGATATTTGAGGGGTTTCTTGCATGCACAGCTCATTTCAAATCCCCCCCACAACATCCCGATGGGATTTAGATCCGGCCTTTGACTTGGCCATTCCAGAACCCTCCATTTCTTTCTTTTCAGCCATTCCTTTGTGGATTTACTGGTATGTTTAGGGTCATTGTCATGTTGCAAGGTCCACCTTCGGTTGAGCTTCAACTTTCCGACAGATGGCCTCACATTATCCTCAAGCACCCTCTGGTACAATGAAGAATTCATAGTGGATTCTATGATGGTGAGCTGCTCAGGCCCTGATGCAGCAAAGCTGCCCCAAACCATAATGTTTCCACCACCATGCTTTGCAGTTGGTATCAGGTTCTTGTGGTCAAATGCTGTCTTTGGTTTTCGCCAAACATGTCTTCTGGTACTGTGGCCAAATAGCTCTACCTTTGACTCATCTGTCCAGAGCACATTGTTCCAGAAGTGCTGGTCTTTGCCGAGGTGTTCATTGGCAAACTTTAGTCTTGCCCTGATGTTCTTTCTGGACAGCAAAGGTTTCCTCCTGGCACACCTCCCATGTAGATAGAATTTGTGCAGCCTCTTTCTAATGGTAGACTCGTGCACTTTGACACAACAGTGGCAAGAGCTACCTGTAGGTCCCGTGATGACATTCTGGGGTTCTTAGAGACTTCTTTCAGCATCTTGCGGTCTGCTCTCGGGCTGAACTTGCTGGGGCAGCCTGGCCTGAACAAGTTGGCAGTTGTTTGGAATCTTCTCCACTTGTAGATGATCTTCCGGACAGTCGAATGATTGATTTCAAATTGTTTGGAGATCTTTTTGAATCCCTTCCCAGACTCGTAGGCATCTATAACCTTCTTTCTGAAGGCCTCAGAGAGCTCTTTTGATGTGGGCATGGTGACGCCGCACACTTCAACAACAAAGAGCAAACCAAACGAAATGTCTGAGGTTTAAATAAGACAGGTTCCTCCAAGATCCTCTCTAACGATGTTCTAATCATTTGCACCTGAGCTGGTGTACCTGATCCTAATTTTAGGTATTTGAAGTAGTGATAAATGTAGGGGTGTACTTACTTTTTCCACATGCGAAATTTGCATTTATGTTTATTTAAATTATACAATGGACTACAAAATGTGAATGTTTCATGATATTTGTTATATTATATCACCTTTATCTATCAATATTGTTGAAATGAAGATCAAATAGCTGTATGTTGAAATGTGTTGAAAAAGTTAAAACTTTACATGGGGTGTACTTACTTTTTCACATGACTGTATATCAAGCATACTTCATTCAAATAGAAACGCTATATCGTATTGTCTTGTGATGGACTTGTCCAATCGTCATGTATCAAATGTTACAAAGGGTCCATTGCCTAACTTCTCCGAGTTCCCCCACCCCCTCTCCCCTTGGGCTATTTTCACCTCACCCTTTTGCTGCAAACATCATCATCACATTTTCATCACATTCATACACGTTTTTCTTTCTCTCTTCGCAACCTTCATCCCTGTACCCTTATTGCATCTCGAGGCCATTCCCAGCTACTCTCCACCCAAGCTTCAAATAATTGGCTCGTTTTTGTCTCATGTCAAAAGCTGATTGTTTCTCTCATCATTATGACACTCATTGCTGTAAACTGGTACAAGTTTTATCAGGATTTCAAGAAAAGTCACTGAACTAAATTCATTCATTTACAAAACCTTCGTATATTTTCAATCTGCATCATTTCTTGTCCTCTAAGCATATGATTTGAAGGCTGACTAGTGAGCTGAGCACACATCAATGCTCCGCTGTAGATTGCTGCTCAAAATCACACCTGTTGCGTCCATTTACACTCCTGCCAATTTATAGATGTGACAAGAGTATGTCACACTCCCTCCCACACACCACCCATTGTGCTTTGCCCTCGATGTAATTTTTTATTTTGTGATATAAAAGTATAGGCTTTGAGTGTAAGAGCAATGTGACAGAGTAGAACACAATGTACTGACAGCTGTACACTCAGACACACACCAGGCCTAACAAGTGTGTGACTGAACAGAAGTAGGAGAGTGATGGGGGCGGGGAGGAGGGAAATATTGCAGTCTGTATATGGAGAGAGGTTAATGTCGATGGAGAGTGGTGGACGAGGTTTGTTAGTGAGGAAAAATCGATTATGGGTAAGAATGGGGGATGTCTTGAAATGATAGTGTGCTGCGAACCTAAAACACTCCAGAAAAGAGTGGGATTGAACAGATCGAGGAAGGAAGTTCCAAAATTGGGAGAAAAGTGGAACAAAGAAGTGGAGACGAGTAACAAGCTGGTTTTTATTTTATTTTTTATCTGCTAGAAGAATGTATTCAACCTTGGCAGACTGGGGATGGACGGAGGGATGCAAAAGCGAGGAGAAAGACCTGATTAGCGCCCCTCAATTTTAATGGTAGCCCAGACTTTCTTAAACCCTGAGGAGTACTAAACCATAACTTAGAAAAAAAATTATTATTTTTTCCTCCTGCACTCTTAATTTCCGAAATGTCCGAGCTATATCTTAAAGTCGGCTCGGACTCCGGAATAAAATTTTGCATCAATAATGTCAATAGAAAGTATACGGGCTGACGTAATGTTTTGATCTTGACCTAATTTTAAGGTCATGACCTAATTATGGACATTTTAACATTTTTCACAATAACTCAGCTAAGGTCTGCTGATCAGAACGAAATTGCCCACTGTAGATAGCACCTTGAGCAAGCCGTATTTAACTGTAATTTATATCATACCTCTGAGTTAAAGGTCTATGTCTTACACAAATACTAAACTATTTAGGTTTTGCTGCCATTTTTCTGCCAATGTCCGAGGACTTTTGGATTTATCTTTTATTTTTTTTGTTGTATAAAATATCGAGGCTCGTGAAAGAGCTAAAAAAATTTAAAAACGAAATTTTGCATCAATAATGGGAATAAAAAGTATTCGGGTTTGACGTAATTTTTTGGACGTTGACCGAAATTTCGGCCCTCCAAACTGTTAAGGTCATGACCCAATAATATAGGTTTTAACATTTTTCACCATAACTCGAGTAAGGTTTATCCAATCGGAACAAAATTTCCCTCTCTAGATAGCCTAGAGTAATTTGCATTTCAGCTTAATTTGCATTATACCCCTCCAAGTTAACGGTCAAGGGCAAACGAACAGCAGAAAAAAACCTCGTTTTTTAGTCATCTCTCTATTTTGCCAATGAAAAATCTCAGAGACCACTTGGCCTTTAAAGATGTTCTTGCATCATAACGGTAGACCTGCATTGGAGTTGCACACCTGGTATTTGATTAATGTCCTATACCGATTTTTTAGCCAGGTGAATCGGTGAATCGGTGTGCAACTGAATCGGTGAATGAAAATGAATTCATTCATTCATTTTCATTCACCGATTTTTTAGCCAGGTAGGAGATGGGGATTTGCAATCACTTATGTGTGTCGGTCTGTCTGTCTGTCTGGGTGTCTGTCTGGGTGTGACTGTTTGGGCCATAACTTTTTTTTACCATTTGGGTTATTGGCAAAACGATTTTTACCAAAACCTTTATTATGATAATACGGAGAAGGCAAGTTAATAATTTGGTCAAAAGGTCAAAAGGTTAACGGTCAGTTTCACCGAAAATCATAAATTTTCATCCAATTGATGTGAAATATAAATTTACCATTTGAGTTTTGTCATCAAATTTTCAAAAAAGGTTTATTATGAGAATATGGAGAGGATAATTAATAATTTGGTCAAAAGGTCAAAGGTCAGCATCACATAAAATCATCAATTTTCACCCGATTGACCTAAAATTTCAAGAATATGCATATTGGGTCACTGAATTGTTCATCAATCGAAAGGTAGAAGCTGATTCGTTTTTAGATCTAAAGATCAACGGTCAAGGCTGCATAAAATCATCAATTTTGATTGTGTATTTTATTTTTAAACTGTTTACGTCATTTTGAGCATTCAAAAGAAGAAGAAGATGTCTGAATACAAACGGACGTGGACGGGCTTTGCATTTTCAGGTGCTTTCTAGTTCAGATTGTGACGTAATTAACAAAAAACACCTTTTTGATTATAACTTGCATGATTTTCGTCCCATTTTGATACTGTTGACTTTTTTGGATGGACTGTACATTTTCTATATTTTCACTCTATCCTGAAATGTTGAAGTTCGAGGGCATATGGTGGTCTGAAACAAATATAGCCATAATTGGATAATGGTCCAAGGGTCAATTGTGGGTGATCGTGTTATGATCACAGATATTTGGTGTCATTTGCCCTTCGACACAGAATGTTAATACATCTTGCAAATAAATGAAAGTCTCCGAATTTCGTCACTCAAAACCCTTCATAACTTTCCTTGGAACAGCAGAGTGAACATGGCTTTTTTTGGTAAGAAGGTCATTAATTTCTCAATGTGAAACGAGTCAAATAGTTCAGCAAAAACCATTTGTTTCAAATTGCGCACAACTTTTTGATCACATTTTTGTCTTTATAATGTTGCATTGTTGTCTTTATGATTTAGTGACTTTGACATGCTATTTCCTAATGCTGTGATGATGGAAGGTTAACCCCACACAAGACTGTACTCTCAAGTAAGTTGTTTAATAATAAAAAAAACAGGTCCTAGAAATCACACTTTTTGTGCGCTCCGCCAGGCCGAGTGAGTCTTAAAATCAATGCACCATCTCCTGTGACTTGCTTTCTCATCAATGCTCAAAACCACTCTAATTGTCCTTTTAGTTGCTTAAAAGATGGATGTGAAACATGCAAGCGATGGCCTATGAACCAGCAATGTATTTTTTCAACACTGATCTGAGGTTCATACAGTAGCTTGTATATGCCTCATATGTGGGACAATGATATTTGACGATTCCAGTGAACCTTTCATGTATTTCAAGGACATTATTATATAAAAGACAAATCATCAAAATTGATGTGATTTATTTCTTTATCGCAGCATAATGAGCTCTTTGCTTGGATGGGAATGCCAAGCAATGTTGCGATACTCTGCAGTTTAAATATATTTTGTATCAAAACAGAGAAATGTGTGAAGTGTGGGGGAGTAGTGGGAGTGGTCAACATCTTTTTGCAGTTTGCATACTTTGAGTATACCTATAATTGACTGGTTTAAACGCATTATTTGAAAACCACATGCAACTTTCTTGTTTGCATCACCATCTGTGGATGACGAATGCTGTTTTATTGTTTTGGGAATCATTGAACGATAGACTCTTCAAAGTCTGCACAACATGCAGTCATCAAATATTTGTACAAGGAAGAATGCAGTGTGAAGCAAACCATAGGAGGCATGGTTGCTGTCTTCTGGGAGGAGGCCCCTCATTACAGCACAGTGACACAATGGGCAAAGCAATTTAAAGATGGCAGATAATCGATCGAATGTAACCCCAGGTCGAGACGCCTGACGAGTCCAGAAATGATCTCTGTTGTGGAAAGCATGATAATGCCTGATCGGTGAATCAAGGTATCAGAACTTGTAAATCAGTTTGGAATTTCTGTTGGAATCATTAGGATCATTATCCATGACCATATTGGCTTGACAAAGGTTTCTGCCAGATGGGTGCCTCAAAACCTCAGAACCCAAGAGCATCAACAGAGATTAGAGACAAGTGAAGAGTTCATAGAACTCATAAACACTGTTCCAGTGGAGTATTTATGTCTGGTTATAAGTAGTGAGACATATGGGTTCACTACCACGTGATATGTGTAGAAAAAAAAGATTTGAGGTGTGCAGTAAGCCTGGATTTTGAGAGTTAACAAAGAAGAGGATTTCGGAAGCATCATCGCTTGGGCATTAAGAGCCCCATGCAACATCAGCACCGAGGTTAAGGGGAGCAGCACCAGTTAGAGAACTAATCTAGAGACGAGCAACCAACAATTTCACGAGCAGTGACCATAATTGGGCAGGCCAACATGGAGTGTGTGTGTGTGTGTGTGTGTGTGTGTGTGTGTGTGTGTGTGTGTGTGTGTGTGTGTGTGTGTGGAGCTAGGAGGGTGGTCACAGTGAGTAATGTCCTCAAGTTGCCCGGTGGAAAGAGAAGCCTTCACATTTAGGTTCTCCTCCACTTTGCCTTGGAACGAACTAGGCACGGGGCGATGAAGACCCAATCATAGAAGCGCCAAAAAGCATCAATGGATGCAGATATTTCATTACATGCTGTTCGTCCATTGGGTAACACAGGCAGAAATCAAAGCATTCAATCTATTTGCAATTACCTTTGAAAATTAACCATTTGGCAGCTTATCTTGACATGGCCAACTTATTGTGTTTGTGCGGCAGGTGGCACACCCTTGTTGAATTTTGTGTAGAAATAGCTGTATCGGTGCAGGCATTTATGTCTCCATAGCAGCTAAGTGAGGATTATTAAATAGTCTCAGATGAGCTGCCATAGCAGGCCAATGAGATGCATTGGAGCGGAAGTGGCTGCAACCTGCTTACGATGCCCAGTAGGCAGAATCGCGTTCACATTCGGGTTGCTACCACAACAGCAAAAGGGTGATTATCAGAAAAAAAAAGTCTCAGGTGAGACATGCTGTCATGCCAATGGGGTTTTCCCAAAAAATTGTGAGTACAGGGTTTGGCATTTGGCCTTTATGTGACACAATGAGCCCACTCAGTGGTCATGCTCTCACGTGATGGTGAGCATTATCATGCGTCTTAAGTCACACCTTGTGACAGCATACCTGGCTGTCGTAGGGGCTACATGGTACACATTTACGTACATACTTTGCATCTGCCCCACCTTTGAGGCCCCTAGAGCGGCACATAGCAACAACTTTTGTCTTTTGACCTTAGTTATCCTGGCAACTTTGGTTGCAATTTCATCAGTACCGACCGAATGTATCGGCCGCAGACATACACACAGGCAGATAGACAGACGCCAATTTGCGTATTTTAGTATGATTCAAGAAATTCCATATTATTTAACGAGGAAAGGTACCAAAAATACTACTACCTTAATCTTTATTGCTGATGTCTGTACAAGTGTACATGATTCTTTTTTTGTCAATAGGTACTAGTACAGACTTTGTCAGTCTGTACTTCCTCCTGGATTGCTTTGACACTGCCAATGAAATAATAAACGGGGATCATCACATGTGGTAATCTTTTTTTCAGACATCACTCTACTTCCTCTGCTATTTTGCAATGTCCACACAAGTTTCCTTTTGATCAAACATGCGGTCCTTTGATACCAACCTAGCACCCAGTTAACCTTATTGTCCCCCGTCGCACCGCGGAGCGAAAGGGGGACTATGGTTTTCCCCTCCGTGCGTGCGGACGTGCGTGCGTGCGTGCGTGCGTAAGCGAAGGACCGAATTCGAATTTGGTGTGTGGGTGCAACTAGGCATATGAAAGAACCCTATTAGTGGGCCGGCTTAGCCCAAATATTCAAAAGAATTGTGCATTTTGTGATACAAGCACCAAATTTGGCACACTAGTAGACTATCATATTATGAAAATATCTGGATATTGGGCCATCTCAGATTCAGAGATTTGATTTTTGCAAGATTTGCAGATTTTGCAAGCTGAGATTGCAACGCCAGGGACGGCCGACTCCTTCCTACGAGCTGCCCATGTCACCCGCACAAGAAGAGCTCATCAAATCACTGCAGCGGCACTGCACATCCTGCAACACCGTGCGTATGAACGCCACTGTATGACATATGCTGATGATGCAGAAGACCTGCCTGAGTTCGAAAACTGGTGTCACCAGAGAGGAGAAGACATTCCCAATTTTCAGTACTGGGCAACTGTGCTGGAACTAGAGATGTTGGTACTGGTCTACGTGCGTTCTCTGCGGCAGGCTTCATTCACGACGTACCTTGATGCCCTGACGGAACTGGTCCCATGGTTTCATGCCTTAGACCACACACACTATGCCAGGTGGGTCCCTGTTCACCTGAGGGACACAGTTGCACTCCCAATGAAGCACCCAGATGTAGCCAGAGAATTCAGGGCTGGCAACTTCACTGTACAGAAGACGAAGAAGGTGTTCTCTTCGATCCCAATCGAATCGAAATCTTGCAAAAATCAAATCTCTGAATCTGAGATGGCCCAATATCCAGATCTTTTCATAATATGATAGTCTACTAGTGTACCAAATTTGGTGCTTGTATCACAAAATGCACAACAGGTTTGCTATGCTGCTACACTATATTGAAAATTAGGTCGCCACGTCAAAATCCAAGATGGCCGCCACCATATATATGTCTGAACCTTTACCTTGTGAGCGAAATATGTTGAACTAGAACGCCACTCAGTAGAGCGCATACTGACCGCCGTGGGTCAAGTTGGAATAGTACGATTTCACAAAAGTTTGAGGGAGTAGTTCAGTGACAACACAAGACAAGACAAGACAGACACTGCACAGATATATCTATATATTTCGAATATATAGAAGATAATGTTTAAAAAAAACAAGGCAATTTCACTTACATTGTTGGATTCAGCGTTCAATTCTATATAAGTGAGTGTATTTTGAGGCATGTGTGACTTCAAATGAAATTGTAAACCAGGAAAACGTTCGTCTCATTCCTTAGGGATACAACATGTAAAACTGGCCCAAACATCAAAACAAAACTCGCTCATTTTAAGTCGTACAAGCTAATGCGACCACTCATTCTTCTGGGAAGAATCCCGTGCACATGATTGTCTGCCCCACCAAGGGCACATGCTTATAACTCACCTAAGTCTTTATAAGTTCATTAAATACTGACACCGCGATTGACATTCGCTGAGGTAAATGTTGATATCTCTTCTGAGGTAAAATAAATAAATAAATAAATAAAAACAGTTTTAAAGCATTATACGTATCAAACGATACATTTTATGAAACGGGGAAACCGATTACACACTTTGGTGGGTTTAAAATGACAGAATATGTCTTTATTAGAAAAAAAAAGGAACGAAGACGACGCTGCTAATAAAATACACCGCTCTAACGCATAACCACGAGTTTAAACTACATTTACAACAAATATAAAAACTATTTTCATATCACAAAGTTAAATATAGAATATATATAAGATAATGTTAAAAAAAAGGAGCCCTATCTTCCAATGGTAAAAAAAATCCTTCAAAAAATTGCTGGATCCGGAATAATATCCTGAGCTTCACCAAAAACTAAGCAATTCTTCCTTATCCCAAGGGCAATCATCCCACCAACTTTCATCCAAATCCGTTCAGAACTTTTCCATATATCTTGTTCACAAACATGCGAACACACACACACACACACACACACACACACACACGGACACGATCGAATGCATTACTCCCTGACGGGAGTAAAAATAAACGAACTGCTAACTTCTAATCTGGTGTGTGGGTGTACCGACGCATAAGGAAGAACGCTATAGAAAATTGGGTCGCCACGTCAAAATCCAAGATGGCAGCCACCATATATATATATGTCTGAATCTTGTGAGCTGAATATCTTGAAAAATAAACGAACGAGAACGCCGCTCAGTAGAGCGCATACTCCCGCCGTGGGTTTAGTCGGAATAGTACGTTTTGTTTAACATTCCCTTTCCCCAAAACAATAAATGAAAAAGAAAGTCGGCCCTAACTGTCAGAGAATTAATTTTGATATATCTCGGAATTAGAGGAGAAAAACATCATTTAAGAATAAGAATAAAAGCTTTAATGCAGTAAAACAGAAAAAATCTTTCCCAAAAAAGTTCCTGGATCCGGAATAATATCCTGAGCTTCACCAAAAACTAATCAATTCTTCCTCATCCCAAGGGCAATCATCCCACCAACTTTCATCCAAATCCGTTCAGAACTTTTCCAGATATCTTGTTCACAAACACACGAACACACACACGCACACACACACACGGACACGATCGAATGCATTACTCCCTAGCGGGAGTAACTACTAACTTCTAATCTGGTGTGTGGGTGTATCTACGCATAAGGAAGACGCTATTGAAAATTGCGTCGCCACGTCAAAATCCAAGATGGCCGCCTTGCGTCTTCCACTTTGTCAACTCACATCACTTCAACGACGGGGGACCTAGGCGTAACGCTTGTTAAATTTCAAGTAAGAATGAATTGTTGCTTCCAACACGGGACATCCAATTGCATTGCAAGTTCACTTAAATTTATCAACAATTCTCCAAACTTACCTGTTCGACGTGTTGCATGTGTCTTTGAGGGACAGCAGTGAGTGCTCAAGCTTTCACACCAAATCCACCTCCATGTTTGAATTTGCTGCACCACTTTAAAAACACAGAACTACTTGAAATGCATGCTTTACGCCATTGGGCAGTGTTGTGCACTGTGAATTTCAGCTGCTCTGATATTCTCCTTCACAAGGAACTTAATTATATATTTATTTTCCACAGCACAAGTGACGATGTCAGCTGCTGACTTGGTTCTACCCAAAATGCTTTGAGCAACGTTTCATTCACTTGCTGTGTGAGTTATCTAATCCCCTGCACAGCAGAAGACGGGGTTTTGCAATCACGTGTGTGTGTGTGTGTGTGTGTGTGTGTGTGTGTGTGTGTGTGTGTGTGTGTGTGTGTGTGTGTGTGTGTGTGTGTGTGTGTGTGTGTGTCCGGGCCGTGACTTTTTTTTTACAATTTGAGCGATTGTCATCAAATTTTCACCAAAGCTTTATTATGATAATATGGAGAAAGCAAATTAATAATTTTGTCAACAGGTCAAAAGGTTAAAGGTCAGAATAACCTAAAATCATCAATTTTCATCAAGGACCGTCTCAAGCACATACTGAAGACAATGCAAAATTATTTTGTCGCACAAATGTATCATGGAGGGGAATAAGGTTTCTCCTTATATACCCATAAGAATATATAGTGTTGTTCCATCAACGGGCAATATACAGTATATTCCACGTTTTTAATAATGGGCTTTACTTACAATGAAACATCCGGGCGACTGCCCTCTAGAAACAACAGGCAATGACACATCTGCTCATTGTAAACCAACTCATGAAACCATGGTGACCACAGATGCCTTCGTCATTTGGCAAATTTCAAATTTATAGAACGATAAATGTATCAATGGTTGATCCTTTTTGTGTAAAAAATACCTGCAGGGTTTGATAATGGCTACAGGAGAACATGCAAAACGAGGTATACTTTTATTTGAAGAATGCATTTTATCAAGTTGAAGCCAACTGTGTTTTGAAAATTGTAAAAATAAATAAAATAGATGAAAGTTTGACGTAGCTATGACAACAACAAAATTTCAATTTCATGGATAGAATGTCCTCTGTGAACCATGGGAAATATAATTCCACTTATTTTACAGAATGTCTTACGAATGTAATTGGATAATTGACTTGAATCGTGTGTATCACGGTGTGCATTGGGAGCTGCCATTTGGTCACACTTCTGACCTCAGGTAATAGTAATTGGCTGCATATACACAATGATGGCCCAACCAGAAATAGCACACAAATACATTCCAATGACCCAGGTTATTTACTGCTCGCCAATCTCAATATTTCATACCTTGTGATGTTTTCTGGAATCCGTCGCATCGTAAAAAAATATTCCATTTAATTTTTCCCACTTGAACATACCTGTAACATGAGTGCGCACAGTATGCAATCAAATAGCATACAGTGCTGTAGGTCTCTATATGTCTCTGCAATGTTAATGGAAGCCCTTATGGCTCCCTTGCCCGGAGCATTCTGTGCAGGGATACTTTTGAAAGCAAACCCAGTGGGTAAGTTTTTTGATTTGTGAGATTTCTTTTCCATGACCTCCCTTGCCTTGACTTTGACAGCATCAGGGGGACCATTCTCACAGCAATATGGTGTCAACAGCATGTGGCCTGCACTTCATGCTCTCCTGCCATTAACAAGAATCCGAGAGAATTTGGATTCCATTGTAAAGGTATAATTGTGTGGATTCACGGGGTCAAATTTCTTCCTTCCTTGTAAATGCTGCTGACATCTAAAGAAAAGCCCTAGAAATGGAACATGAACATCGCTGCCCAACTGTGCTACCCATTATCTTCGTCCCTTAACAGTTTAGTTACTGTAAGTCGTACATTCATTTTAGAAATAACAAGCTTGCAGTGTTCATTTCGATATCCAAACCTAAGTTAGAAATTCGTTTTGTTAAGATATTCGACACACAGCTTAGCAAAATATATTTTATGGCTTAGTAGCTGAAGTATCCAGGGGAAATTCAATGAAATATGTAATTAAATATTCCCTGCATGACAAATTGGGGAATGTTGGCCTTATGGTTTTGTATGAATTAATCTTGGACATTGCAAAATGTGCTTCGACTGCTTTCCCTTCTTTCAATATATTTTTATTAATTTTCAAATTTGACAACCTCAACATATACAAAACATATTACTCGATCCCTCCCGGGAAAAATCCAGGCAGTGTATAAGCAACGTACTCACTTGAGGCCAGAACACCAAGGTGTTATAACAAACCTGTGTAAAGCAATAATTTTAATAACAGGCGCATGTGTAAACACTATAATAATTACATTTGTGTTGTTGCCAACAAATCACTAAACCCTCAACATACGATCTTCACAATACGTATTACTCGATCCATCCCAGGAAAAAAAAAATCCAGGCAGTGTATAAGCACAACACCCGGTCGAGGCCTGAAGGCCAATTATTTGGTTATATCTGGGGTCATTTTTTTTTAATCCAAACATAGCTCTCAACCTTCCTCTGGATAAAAGAGGAGGCCATGCATAACTTTATATATCAATTTCCTTATTGTCTGTTTATTCTTCACATTTTTTACCATTAACTTGATATTAAAATCCCTTTAACACTTACAAGCAAGGAATTCGACCAGGGTACACAATGGTTTAGTCATTTTGAGAGATATTGTGTGTTTTTTTGTATGCACAGTTAAAAGTCAGACATGACCTCCAACTTTATATTTCCATCCGAAGGATGTCGTGCGCCGGAATACAGCGCCCCCTGCTGGCATTGCAACAGAACGCGAGTTTTTAGTTAAGTTTGGCTCTATTAGGGAGAGAAAGCAGACAAGACAGCTAATGTGGAATTAAATACCATGTTGAGATATACTCCCTCCCATATGACCAGTCCCATTTGATATTTTCATTTCATCGGCGTAAAATAAATAAATAAATAATAAAGAAAATTACCAAACAGATGAATGCATCAACAAAATAAATTAGAACCTTTTTAGTCTCTTAACAAGTTGAAGGCAAAAATGTGTAAACCCATCATTTAGTGCAGGTCATCTTAATGAGTATCACTCTTTCAGTGAGGATGGATACATTCATATCGAAGGCAAGAACTGCGTGGGAGGTGTCTTCACTTTCATGGCCCCAGTTAACTCAGAGAACGTGTTTCTATCGCCTTGTGTAGGAGCCACAGACTCATTGAAGGCATTAATTTAAGGAGATTTAGTTGTATGTTGTTAACATCAGCGTCAGCAGTCTCCAGAATACCTTTGGCATGCTTCGAGGCTGAAGCCAACAGAGTTTGGCAGGTAAGCAAGCAGGTAGGCAGGTTAAGCATCTCAGATAGCAAGGAGTGCCAAAGCTCTGTGTCTTAAGAGCAGTAAAAATGTGAGATGACATCGTGACCATTCAGGGGCCTAAATATTTTCTGATATGCCAAGAGAAATGTCTGTGGACAGATTGGTGTTTGGGGGATGCTCCAACTTTTTGATTTGAACATAAGGAAGGGTCACTGGTTACTCTGCGCTTGAGCAAACCTGCGTGAGTTAAGTTGTTGCTGAACCAGAGACATTGCAAAGTAACTTTGTGCATTTGTAATGGATGCCATCTGTGCTTTCATGCTGTCATTCTCCATCAGCACTCCGAACAGCTATAGGAATTCTTCCATGGTTTTATTGGCTATGAAGAGCAAGGAATGTCAATAAGTACCTTATTTGTTGCAATTTATGCAAATGTAGATTAAAAACAAGTATGTTCTACAAACCAACTTTGTCATGTGAATGTTAGGATGACAAAAACAAACATTTCCTCAATAGTCACAGAAACAAAAAGGACGTATGTTTGTCATATCTTAGAGTTATTATTCTTCAGGTGGATGGCATTTAGCTTAGAGTTATTATTCTTCAGGTGGCTGGCATGACGGCTAGGGTGGCTGGCATGACGGTTAAGGTGGCTGGCATGACGGTTAAGGTGGCTGGCATGACGGTTAAGGTGGCTGGCATGACGGTTAAGGTGGCTGGCATGACGGCTAAGGTGGCTGGCATGACGGTTAAGGTGGCTGGCATGACGGTTAAGGTGGCTGGCATGACGGTTAAGGTGGCTGGCATGACGGTTAAGGTGGCTGGCATGACGGTTAAGGTGGCTGGCATGACGGTTAAGGTGGCTGGCATGACGGTTAAGGTGGCTGGCATGACGATTAAGGTGGCTGGCATGACCGTTAAGGTGGCTGGCATGACGATTAAGGTGGCTGGCATGACGGTTAAGGTGGCTGGCATGACGGTTAAGGTGGCTGGCATGAGATATTTTTGGGTCCTGAGTTCGAGCCCCTGCCATGCCGTTGAAGTAACACCAGGTGGGTTGACTCAGGCTGTAATCCATCCAAGTTTGGCAAAATGAGTACCAGCTCACTGGCAACAGGGGCATTGCATCAGCGGAACAGCCACTTTTCCAGAAATGATGCAACCAGCAGCCACAGGCTGCATACGAAGGAAAAAACAACAAGTTCCTCCCATATTTGCGCAAAATATTGCTGCAGAAAGTGTCCTGAAATTTCAATGACAACGTATCCATGAATTATGATGGAGGAGAGCGGTTTCAGAATGCCCTGAAACTGCAGGTTTGATTTTGTTTCATCAGGGAATATAGTGATGTTTCCAGGCCAAAGGTTACCCCAAATAAAGGAAATGTTTCAGATGCTTTCAATAAGTAATGACGTCGTACTTTCAAGAATAGTAAAAGTCTTTTTTGTCCCTGCCCCTACGACAAGGTCGGAGACAGTGACATTAAAATGGGCTCCTTCTGTCCGGCCGACCGATCATCCATCCATGTACTTTTATATACACTCTTTCAAAAAACATTGAACATTCAGCTTTCATATAGCAGATATATATTCCTCGTAACATTATCTCAACCTGATTAGAACACGGCTGTGATTGGCTGGATTTTGTTGCCATGGCAACCATCTCGGTAACTTGGCTTGTGCACGTGATATTTTCAAAAACTGTTCAAGATTTAGCATTCATATGCCACCAGATCTATTTCTCATAGCACCCACAAGGCGGGGGACTTAGAGTATCAGCTCTTTGTTGTCGGCCATGAAAGAGTGAGGTCAAAAAGTGTAAAAATGAGGTGAAAGAGTGAGGTTGCTGGGGCCACAGTTATACACATGCACAAATTAACTAACAGGAAAATATGTGACAGAGGAGGGAAGGAAACACAGTGACCTACAAATAAGAGCGTTGTTGGGTTTGGTATATCTGTTGGGAGTAGAAAATGTTGTGGGTATGTTTGGATGGAGATGGCATGAGATGGTGGTGCAATGCTTGCTTGAAGTCCTGGAGGGAAGAGTGATGTTAAACAGAAGGCAGTTCCACAAAGAGGAGAACAGGGGAACAAAAGAGTCGTGAGCAGTAAGCCTAGATTGGAAGTTTAACCAGGAGGTGCTTGCTGGAAGAATGTGTGCATCCCGGAGAGCAAGGGGGGAATGAATGGCCGAGAGTGCAAAGGGAGCTAGACGAGAAGAGAGACGTGGTAAAAACAAAAAAAACAAATGGGTGACCTGCCTACGATTGAGAGTGATAGGACTTGTGTTTCGGCTTCATCTTTAAAGATGCCAATAATGTGGAGAGCTTTATATCTCACAGAATCCATTGATGGCACCAGCCCACAGGGAAGGGGAATGCTCTATTGAACTATGGAGAAGGCCATGTAGGCTGTGAGTCCTTGTTTTTCTAGGAATCACTTGGATCGGAGGATGTCCCGTCGTCCTAGACTTTGGAGGCCATCTTTGCTACATGTTCAGCCATGGCCTCGAAGTTTCAGAGACTAAACCTCTTCCAGTGGCTGACCATGGAAATAAATAGTAGGCTAAGGTTTGTTTGACGAGCCTTCTGGAGTGACGGAGTGAAACTGTGAGATTTTCCAGTAATGAAAGACAGGTCCATTTATCAGACCAGAATGTAATCAATTCCAGATCAGCAGTGACTGATGCATCTGCTAGATGCCAGTGGGATACGAATACAAGAAAACACCAATATTTAAGGCAGCGTGAAACATTCAACGAGATGTGGGAAAATCTAATGTTTCATATGCAAGGAAAGGGTTTATACATGGTGGATTTCAATTGCAAAATATTAAAAGAACCAAAAAGAAAACATCAGGAATGGTGATCATATGGGGAATAAGTAGTGCATCTGAAATGATTTCTTAGATAATATGGAATCAATAATGATGAGGGCTGTCCCCAAATAAAGCGGATTCCTATGGATGTATGAGCATTCACCTAAAAAAGGTCAAGGCCATAAGCCTGCTGGAATATATGGTACAAGAAGAACATCACTCCTTCTGAATCTTCAGATGGATGGGGCTACTGAAGCAGTTTCTTGGCTATTGGGCACAATCCTGGACGTGTTGCTACTCTGATGCAGGATACTCGAATAGCTCATTCTTCCCAGCATGCTGGTACTCATTTGTACTGACCTCAGAAGGTTGACAGGCGGCGCTAACCCATCTGGTGTCAATGCAATGGCTGATGGGGACTTGACCTCAGCACCCAGATACCTTAAGCCAGCCACTTTAACCATAATGCCAACACCAGGCAAATATTGAGGAAGTCCCACGGTTTGCAAGTGGGCACAGTAAGTCTTAGTTTGAGCTTCGTTTGAAGTCTTCGAAGTCCCAAGCATCGGTCGCCAAATCGGTGCATAAACAGTTTCAGTCCTCAAATTGGTACGTGAACAGATTCGGTCACCAATCGGTATGTTAACAGATTCGGTCGCCAATTCAGTACAACACACATACAAACAAAAGGTGGGAGTGGAGGGGAAGCCATAGCCAGAGGTACTCATGGGGTTTTGGAGGTGTAAGAGCAGTACACGGAGAGTGAGAAATAGAGTTTGTTATGTACAGTGCAACTCCACCACCAGGACGAGGCTCAGGTCCATCATACCAAAGGAGGAGGTAACCAGTGAGAGATAGATACCAGTGCTCCTGCCTCACACCTAGCCTGGCTTCATGCTGTAGAGACCAAGGCTTTTAGAATCATTGGTATCTCCAGCAATGAAGCTGATTCTGAGGGCCTTTTACTCTCTCTCATCGCAGGCAGATTGGTGGTCTTTATGTCTTCTACCGACTCCTCTCTGGCCTAGCTCCCCCAGCTCTGTCTGTGCTCAGTCCCCCATATACTCACCATCATCTCTTATCTTTCCCCATTTCAAAAACATGATCCTTTCTATTGATTAGCCCTGTTAATCCACCCCAAATCCATCTCCTTCAAATCCCATTTGATTCCTGAATGTCCTTGTAGTGTCCAACTTGTTTATCCAATGTGCTCCGCCCCAGTCCTCTCTCTTCCTCAGATCTCCCATGTCTCTGTTCTCTACTACTGTTGTACTTCCCTCTCTCTCCCTTCTTGTCACCCGTTCCCTTTATTATATGCTCTAGGTGTTAGTTCTTACATGAGCCTCGACTACCAAGTCATAACACAAAAACACATACACAAAAAAAAATTGTCATAACAAATGAAACAGACTCACAAACAAACAGACGTGTGAAAATATAACCTCCATCCACCTTCAGTGGCAGAGGTAAAGAAAAAGGAATGCATATCCAAGTCTGATTTAACCAAGTTGCGAAAATATGAAAGAGATTGAAAGAGGCGACTCAGCAAAGAAATCAGCATGTCGAAAAAGGAACTCTGCAGCGGTGGTGCCCCCTTCACATTTTAAACATTTTGTTGCATTACAGCCCAAATTTGAAATGGATTAAATTAATATTTTTTTGTGACTGATCTACACTTAATACCTCATAATGTCAAAGTGGATTTTTTTTTACAAAATAATAAAAAATGAAAAGCTCAAATGTTTTGAGCCATAAGTATTTAACCCATTTGCTATGACAATTAAAATTGAGCTCAGGTGCATCCAATTTCCTTTGATCATCCTTGAGATGTCTCTACAACTTGATGGAGTCCACCTGTGGCCAATTCCATTAATTGGACATGAATTAGAAAGAAACACACATTTCCATATAAGGTCCCATAGTTAACGGAGCATGTCGGAGCAGAAACTCTACCATGAAGTCCAAGGAACTGTCCGTAGAACTTCGAGATGTAATTGTGAGGAGGCATGAACCTGGGGAAGGGTATAAAACAATTTCTAGAGTGTTGAAAGTTCCCAAGAGCACAGTGAGCTCCATCATTAGGAAATGGAAAGAATATGGAACTACCCAGACTCTTCCTAGAGCTGGCCATCCAACCAGACTGAGTAACTGAGAAAGAAGGACGTTGGTCAGGGAGGTGACCATGAACCCAATGACCACTCCAACAGAACTACAGAGTTCCTCGGCTGAGATGGGAGAACCTGCTAGAAGGACAAAAGTCTCTGCAGCACTGTTCAAACATTGGTTTTATGGGAGAGTGGCCACTCTGAAGTGACTCCTGAGTAAAAGGCACATGACAGCACACCTGGAGTTTGTCCAAAGTCACGTGAAAGACTGAGAGCATGAGGCAAAATATTCTGTGCTCTGAAGAGATGAAAATTTAACTCTTTGTCCTGAATGCAAAGCACTACATCTGACGGAAACTGAGCACAGCTCATCACCCATCTAACACCATCCCTACCATGAAGCATGGCAGTGGCAGCATCATGCTATGGGGATGCTTTTCAGTGGCAGGGCCTGGGAGACTTGTAAGGATAGAGGGAACAATTAATGGAGCCAAATGCAGGCAAATCCTTGAAGAGAACCTGCTTCAGAATGCAAAAGACCTCAGACTACAGTGTAAATTTACATTCTAACAGGACAATGACCCCAAGCATATCGCCAAAGCAACACCGAAATGTCTTCAGAAGAAGAACATGAAAGTCCTTGAGTGGCCCAGCCAAAGCCCAGACCTGAATCCTGTTGAGAATCTGTGGAAAGACTTGAAGATTGTTGTTCTCCGACGCTCCTCATCAAACTTGACAGAGCTTGAGCAAATCTGCCAGGAAGAATGGGAGAAGTTCCTCAAATCCAGATGTGCAATGCTGATGCAGACATACCCAAGAAGACTCGAAGCTGTAATCGCTGCCAAAGTCGCTTCTACTGACTCTTGACTATTGACTCAGGGGGTTGAATACTTATATCAATGAGCTATTTGTGTAATTCATTTTAAATTATTTTGTAAAAATTTCCTTTATAAAATTCCACTTTGACATTATGATGTATTATGTGGAGAGCATTGCCAAAAATCTCAATTAAATCCATTTTAAATTCAGGCTGTAACACAACAAAATGTGAAAAAGGTCAAGGGGCGTGAATACTTTCTGAAGGCAATGTATAATCTACTGCCGAGCTAGTTATACTGCATGTCCAATGTTATAGGTTGGTGGAGGGATATCAAGAAGCTTGATTCACTACACTATCACAGAAAAGGGTCGTGTACAATTATTGTCTCATGAGAAAAAGAAAACAATTATTTCTCATGACCTGCACTCATTTAACATACTTCCCTACTCTATATTTTATCTCATGCAGCAAGCTCCTATTCCTCCACTGGGATGTTCTGAGAGAAGTTTAATGAATATTACATTTCATGGGAGTATAATAATTCATCTTTAATGCTGTGATATGTAGGTCTACTTCATTATCAATACATTACCTCGTCCTAAAATACTTTAGAGGGCTCAGTTGCCTGCCGATTTTCATTTAAACCCATTTTCCTCTTGCAAAACGTTTGTGGGGCCTGCTATCCAAACACCAAACCACATCTCCCCAGCTCAAATTACCTTCATCAATTCCTCAGTCACGTCCATTGACAAACCTACTCCTTCTTTGCCTCTCTGCAAGTTCAAGATTCACATTTGTCTTCACTCCTATGAGAAATTTCATTCTCTTACTTTTGTGTCAATCCAGCGACACTCTTTTCAGGTTTCAATTTTTTTTTTTAATCTCAATATTGTTCTGTGCATGGGGAATGGTTGGGGCCCACAATCATGTGTAATAGGTGTAATGGTAATCGATAATGTTAGTCTTCCTGCTGTCAGCACAACCTTATGTGGGGTGGTGTTTTATAGCCCTGCATGTGAGCTAGGCCAAATGCAAATCATATTAGAACTGCAAGTTGCACTATGATAACCCATATTCCCTCCTTTATATGATCACAATCCACAACCACATTGTCAGATCAAACCCTGATCTGCATCTCCTTCAAGCCACTCAGCTTGTTTTTCTGAGTGTGGGATTGGTGTAGATTGGTGGTAGGAGACTCTTCAAATAATATGCCATTGCAGGGGGTGTAGGAAGTTTGCCCACAGGCGCATTCCAAGAACAGAATTTCATGGGCACTGGACAATATTTGGAGTAAGACAGAAAGCAGGGTTAAGTTAGTGTTAATGAAGACTACGTGAAGTGAAAAGGGTTCTGCACAGTGTGAGCTAGCATCTAATAAAGAAGAAGTGAAAATAGAGGTACAAGACGAGGAGTCTCTCAGGGTGTAGTTGTGTGCCTGAGGGTACAATTGTGGAATTGAAAGAACTAGGGCATGCCCGTACTATATATATATCTAAAATTATATCCCACCCCCTCTATTTACATGAAATGGTTTGGTCCATTCGCAAAGCCAAAGCGAACGGCTTGCGAGTACGGTGACAACCCCCCCCCCTCTATTTACATGAAATGGTTTGGTCCATTCGCAAAGCCAAAGCGAACGGCTTGCGGAGTTTGGTAAATAAATCGCCATAGCTCGGTAACTACTTCTCCGATTAATATGAAACCTTGAAAAGGCACATCCTCGGGTCCCCAGCAATATACCTGGCAAGTTTCAAGTATATCGGACCCGTGGTTGTCGAGAAACAGCGGTCACAGACAAACGACACACACACATACACACACACATACACACAGAGATTACTGGAATTATAGATAGATGACCATTGATGAAAGGTCACCAAAGTCATAAGATGCTCAGCACAGCTCTGCACCAACCTGCCCACAATTCATACCTGCTTGTCTATATCCGCCAAGAGTGACGCCATTCCCACCATTATTACCCCACGCATGCAAAGCGAAAAGTGGGGTTAAGCAATAGGGCCACTTCTGTCTGTCTGTCTGCATGTCTACAAACGTCAATTTGTAATTGAGGAACAACGTAATTTCAATTGATGTAATATTTTGAACAAGAATTTGCGAGGTGAGGGCTGCCTGCTGGAGGGGCCGTCTGCGTGGAAGGGAATCGTGTGGAGGGAGAGGGAGCGGAAGCCTCGTCGAGTATCGTCGTGGCCAACCTTAGGCAACATGCTGTTTCATGGTGTTGCAGGAATTTCACTGTGCATTGGTCTGTTAGTTCATGAAGTTGAAGGACACATCCAGGGAGAGGGAAAGAGAAAGGTGGTGAGGTGCCATTCTTGGGGCTTGCGGCTGAGATAAGGCTGCAGGAACATCATCTCAAACAGGCCTGAACCCCCCACCCCCATTTGTTCTCTTTTACCCATTATTTTTGAAAATATTCCTTTATTATTTTGTTCCCTCCCCCAACCCCTTTGGGATTACATAGGAATATCTGGTGGGGGTGTTTGATAGTCTTGTCGGCATTGTTTTGGTGCCTGTCTGTCTTTATTTAATTACTTATTCTTTACCACTGCATGTCAGCAGGATTTGCTATTGTTTATTTATCGCTTGGTTGGATAACCTGTGTTTTTGTTTATCCTAAGTAAAGGATTTCCATTCACTCCACTGTTTTTAATTTGCATTGCATTACTGCATTTGCATACATTTGCATGCGGTGTGTCAGTGAGTGGGGGTGTGAATTTGCGTCAGCATTTGGAGGATAACTCCGCTCGGTCACATCCGACTTCTTATTCGGCGCAACCCGCACACGGGAAACACATTGAGCTCCCAAGCAGGTCAACTAGGACTTCCAGACCAATAGGCCGTACCCCGAGTCCCTCTACCCAGGGGCCATGGTCGTAACACCTATCAGTGGGATACAAAACGTAAACTGTTCAGCTTGGCAGAGGCATGCGCACTACTGAATGCTGTTGTAGTTGTTGTTTCATATGCAGCCTGTGACTGCTGGTTGCATCATTTTCTGGAACTGCCACTGCAGTTCCCCTGTTACCAGTAAGATGGTACTCACTTGCCGACCTCGGGAGGATGGCCAGCTGAGTGAACCCACCTGGTGTTATTACGATGGCACAACCGGGGCTCAAACTCAAGACCCTTCTATCTTAAGCCATGAGCCACCTCAACCATTCAGCGAACACCAAGCTTTTTAACACCACTGAGCAAACCATAACAGTAGGCAGCTGTTGGAAAAACGTTGGTTTTATTTTCCACGCTTAGCTTTAAAATTGGCCAATCGCTGCTCAGTTCTCCTGAGCCACGCCCCACCTAAGTGTACAGGGTGGATTCACCATTCACGGAAGCCATTTATAGTGAGCGCGGGTTTTCACACGAGGATCACACAGACTCTCTGCTCACCTTCACTCTTTCATTCCTCCTTTCTCCCGCCTCTGGAACAAACTCCCTCACTCTCTTCAATCCCACTCCTCCCTCCAGGTCTTTAAAACAGCTGTTCACCACCATGTCTTATCTTCCCCCATGCAAAACCTTGATCTTTTCTACCACCGTTAATTCACCACAGATCCACTTTTTTGAAATACTGACTTCTTTCCTGGAGGTCCTAGCAATGTCCATGTGTTTTTTTAACTCTCCCACCTCCCCTTCCCTTGCCTCCTCCCCCCAAGCCCTCTCCCTCACGCAGATCTCCCGATGTCCCTGCTCTCCATCTTGTTCTCCTGCTCCCTTTATCATATGTTTTATGTTTTATGTGTCAGTTTGTCTTGTTGTGATCAATGTTAGCTCTTACACGAGCCTCGATCTTGTATACAAAAAAAAGATACTTTTTTTTACCTTTACCCCAAAAACTCCCCATCCTGAATTTACTCCTTTAAACATTTCCAAAACATTTCAAAGTTTAAACAACTTGATCCTCCCCATTTTCCGACTTTTTTCGCAATTATATTTCTCATAATTTACTCTCATCTCTCCCTTTTTTTTGGATACATAAACACATTATTATACATCAATTGTGTTCAAACATCGATTATTTTATTATCATTTCGCCAACTGACGTTGAATTTGAATTTGAATTGGCAACGAATAATCTTCAAGGTATCAGTATGCCGATAAGCAAATGATGGATTTCTTACAAAAGGTTATGCTTAATGTTTTGAGAATCCCAAGTTCAGATCCAGGGTAGAAACACATCTCACAATCAGCTACCTATTCATTGTATTAATTAACATGTCAGAAGCACTCGAATGCACCGTTCGACTGCTGCAGTGGATTACCTTCCTACCCAAAACAAGTAATTGAGCAAATTAATCTCTGTTCACTCGGATTGCAATTGAATTTTGTTTTTTCTTCAAAGAATTGAAAAAATAAATAAATAAACATTGAACCCAATGACAAATGTGTTGGGTATATCACGATAGGTATACACACTTTGAATCGGATGATTTTAAAACGTGCTCCTGGCTATAAGTGTAAAATGTTGACGTGCAGCGAATTAGTCACCACAACGTGGTGGTGGCAATTTCACAAAACCATCTATAGCAGCCATTCATTACCTTTTCTTTGAAATACGCAATTTGCAGACCCTTAGTGAGAGTGAAGCAGAGGGGCGTTCCAACCTACCCCTCTTGGAATGTTACCTGCCTCTTTCAAAAAGCTTCATGCCCTAATGATGCTGAGCCAATGGTCCTCTGAATATACATAGAATACCATGAATAGAGTTTATAGTTCTTTCCAAATTTCTTGGAGCCCCTGTCTATTCTATAGCACTCTGCCGGCAGTGTTTTACATGTGATTCGTCATTTTGCCTCATATCCTTGAAATATTCGTCAGTAGTATCTCGAAGCAGAGGTGGGGAAGACTGCAAAGCGTATCTGAAATAAATAAATAATTGATGCATATCTGGATTGATTGTACCTTTGAGGTACCTTTGGGCCTTTTTTGAACTTAGTAATTGTAACAGTAGCCGAATGTCGGGAATGATTGAGATAAACTCGTTTCGTGCCAGCCATGATGGAACTACTTTATTATACATACGCCACATAGACGCGTCATCAGTTTGTCCTTAGCATATGTATGAGCTGTACTTCCACAACAGTTAGTGCGTTGAGCCTTTCGACTCGTGGTTAATGCCCTAATCCACTCGCAAGTTCCTCTTTCGGATTGGATTTTCCATGTGTCTTTCGAGTGACTGTAAACAGGTCGATCATTATCGCTTGACTCAAACACAATTTTGATGAAACTTCGCCACAAGCTGCATATATGAGGCCTAACGAAGGCGTATTGCCCGCATCAATATCTGCGGTCATGAGGGGGGTTTACGGGGGAGGTGGGGATCGAACCCACAAAATAGGTATTTGCTCTCTTCTCCGAAACCACACACACGATTTTGATGAAACTTGACAGCCACCTTCATCACCCGTGATATACCAAAGTTTGTTCACGGCATTAAAAAAAAATCAGGGTTTTGCCCCCCAAAAATATGTCTCCACACAGAAAAGAACTCTCCACACAGATCCTGTGTGGAGATGGGAGAAACTTCCAGAAGGACAACCATCACTGCAACACTCCACCGATCTGGGCTTTATAGCAGAGTTGCCAGACGGAAGCCAAACAGTTCAATCTTGGTTTCATCAGACCACAGCATGTTCTTTCTCACAGTCTGAGAGTCCTTTAGGTGCTTTTTTGCAAACGCCAAGTGGGCTTTCATGTGTCTTTCACTGAGGAGAGGCTTCCATCTGGCCACTCTGCCATAAAGCCCAGATCGGTGGAGTGTTGCAGTGATGGTTGTCCTTCTGGAAGTTTCTCCCATCTCCACACAGGATCTCTGGAGCTCGGCCAGAGTGACCATCGGGTTCTTGGTCACCTCTCTTACCAAGGCCCTTCTCCCCCGATTGCTCAGTTTGGCCGGGCGGCCAGCTCTAGGAAGAGTCCTGGTTATTCCAAACTTCTTCCATTTAAGAATCATGGAGGCCACTGTGCTCGTGGGAACTTTCAATGCAGCAGAAATATTTTTGTAGGCTTCCCCAGATCTTTGCCTCGACACAATCCTGTCTCTGAGCTCTGCAGGCAGTTCCTTCAACCTCATGGCTTGGTTTTTGCTCTGATATGCATTGTCAGCTGTGAGACCTTATATAGACAGGTGTGTGCCTTTCCAAATCATGTTCATTCAATTGAATTTACCACAGGTGGACTCCAATCAAGGTGTAGAAACATCTCAAAGATCATCAAGAGAAATGGGAGGCACCTGAGCTAAATTTCAAGTGTCATAGCAAAGGGTATGAATACTTATGGAAATGTGATATTTCAGTTTTTTCTTTTTAATAAATTTGCAAAACTTTCTAAAATCCTGTTTTCTCTTTGTCATTATGGGGTATTGAGTGTAGATTGAAGAGGGGAAAAATGAATATAAACGATTTCAGCATGAGGATGCAACATAACAAAATGTGAAACAAGTGAAGGGGTCTGAATACTTTCTGAATGCACTGTATATATCGACTGTATTTTTAATTCCTTGGAAGTACAAAATCATATTTTTTAAATCCAGATCTGACCAGTCAGTGGGATACAAAACGTAAACTGTTCAGCCTGGCAGAGGGAGGTATGTGCTCTACCAGGTGCCGTTCTTGTTCCATTATGTTATGACAACCCAGACATAGATCGTTGTTTTGTACAAATTTATTCCCTCTCCCTCCCGTTCGATGTCCGAGTTTTTAAACCTGGTCCATGGTTAAACAGTGCCCCCTGCTGCTTATTCCACATTTGTTAGATGTTGCTTTTGTTATATGGTCACATCAAACGTTATAAGCAACTTTATCCTGCTGATGTCAATGCATGATAGAATGGCCAGGATATTTTCATTAACACCACCATGCATCCTGCCCTTTCAGCCAGCGACACATGTTATAGCTTTGTTCATTTTGAAGAAATAGATTTTCACCTCTATTTTCTGAAATGTCCCACATAATCCCCAGACACGAAGCAACCCCGAGCCTGCCGAACAAACAAAAGGCCTGGCACCTTCTGTAAGACAAAAAGAACAACTGCGGCTGGAAAATTGAAATTACCACAAAATTCTCAAGCACCACGGAAGCCTAAAGAGCGCTTCCAGCATATAATTATCGGCTAAACGACTCAGTTGCAAGTGGAGCTGAGCTTCATCTTGACAATCCCGAGAAAGAATGAAACACATGGTACCTCCTCTTCCCCTGCCGAGGTCGAATTAAATAAAGAGCAGAGAACTTTCTTTTTTAAAACCATTGTACGAGATCCCATGGTGTCTGTGCTAAAAACCCTATACAACTGTCCTTTAGGGATAGCAGTTAGTATATCTGAAGGAATATGTCTGATGTATTTTCGAGCTGAAATACCTGCCCTGAGAAATGTAATGGACTCCTCAATCAGAATTATTCAAATCTTTCTTGTCATCCTCAAACAAACTGAGGGGTATATCATCATACTTTCACTTTTTCATTGACTTTCAGCCAAAACGAATTCAAGTCGCAATGTAATGGAAACGAATTTTTTTTTTTAAATGAACCGAACTATGGCAATACCAACCTATTGGTACAGAGATTGCTCACAATGCTGCTTCTGACTCCATTAGTGTGGAAATTGGTCACATGACCGTTGCACCATCAATCAAACGACTCAAAATTTGTTTTTCCCTCTTTTCCATTCGTATGGAAACTGGAACGCAGGTTATGAAACCATATGGATAAACTCAGTGACTACTCGAATGGAACCGTACCAATTTATCCGTGGAGGATGTTGTAGGGAAATTTCCGACATCGCTGCAGCTAACGCTATTAGCATGGAAATTGGTCAAAATTCATTCCAAATCGCAGCCATCAATTACTATTTGTGCAGAAACTGGCCAACATTATGATGAATAAGAATGCATTTATCAATATGGTGGCGAATGGTGGGATGAAACAGATTTTTAAAAATATTTTGCAGATTTAGAGGAAATTCTAAGCATATTAATTGTGTTGGTTTTTTTTTAAAGAGGTTATGGATTAAATGATGTACCCGATGGGTATGTCACAAGTGTGTGTCATCAAAACAGTTTCCAATATGAATTATCCACACATTCAGCTCCATTACTCATCTTACTGTGGTAGCTTGAGTTGCTGCAATGTTAGCAATTTCTGTATGTATAACCTCATAGTTACATAGTTAACTGAACATACATAGATCAAGGCCTTTCGTGCCTCGTCTACGTTTGTAGGTTTGAGACCATGGTGACATCCACACATTGTTTGTATGGGGTGAGGGTGAATGGGTGTTGGGGAGGGGGTGTACGCATCCATACATTTTAGGTGTTTGTATGAAAGTCCTGTAGCCGTGGAGACAATTTGGCTCACTATGCCTTTGCTTTAGTTTATTAATTTACTCATCATCCATTATTCGAACCCAATCTTTACAATTTCCTTGCCATAAAAGGTAAAATAAAAAACCTTCAATTTCTTCAACAATATGGAACTTTCAAAATTACGTGTGGATGCTAACGAGGCCTTTCGCGTATGTACTCTGTGCGTTTTCAGTGACTCACTCATACTCACATGGGCACTTGAAACCTGCTGCTGCTAGGGAAAAACTATAAATGAAATATTATTTTTATAACACATACACACACATATGAGATGGAGCCAAAAACGATATATAGTACGATATTTGGAAATACAAAATAATATTTTTTATGTCTGCCGATGGAGTTGCCGGAGGCAATATATTTTTGTTTTTAATTATTTGGATGTACAAAATCACAATTTTTAAAATTATTTTAAGGACAAAATCATAATTTTTAAAATTAGTTTTAAGTACAAAATTATAGTTTTTATGGCTCTGCCGGCAGTCACCCGAGGCATTATGTTTTTGTTTTTAATTAATTGGATGTACGAAATCACAATTTTTAAACTTCCTTGTAATGAGAAAATCATAATTTTTGGAATTATTTTTTAAGTACAAAAATCATAATTTAAAAAATTATTTTTAAGTACAAAATTATATATTTTATGGCTCTGCCGGTGAAGTCACTGGAGGCATGTTTTTGTTTATTAATTATTGGCATGTACGAAATCACAATTTTAAAAATTATTTGTAAGGACAAAATCATGATTTTTTAAAATTATTTTTAAGTAGGAAAATCATGATTAAAAAAAATTATATTTATGTACAAAAATCATAAATTTTAAAATTATTTTTAAGTATGAAAATCATGATTTTTAAAATTATTTTTAAGTATGAAAATCATGATTTTAAAAATTATATTTATGTACAAAATCATAAATTTTAAAATTATTTTTAAGTATGAAAATCATGATTTTTAAAATTATTTTAAAGTACAAAATCCTCCATCAACTTTTTATGCCTCTGACGACAAAGTCACTGGAGGGATTCTATTTTTGTTTTTAATTCTTTGGAAGTACAAAATCATACTTTTTCTGCTGGAAAATAGAAAAAACCCCATTAAATATGAAAGATTGGCTGCAAACGCTAAGCAGAAGTGACAAGAAAAAGCAAAGCAGAGTCAACAGAAGAGGAAAAAGATCCTCAAACAAATGTCCAAAGATTTTCTGGTAAGAATAAAAAGTGAATCATGTAAACAACAACAAGCCAGGATGAACCAGGAAGCTCAAACTGCTCATGTGCGACGTTACATTGAAACTTCAAACACCAGAAGTGCACACGCAGTTCAGAATGCTCAACAGAAGAAAGACATCCGTGCCGATGAAACACCAGAGGAGAGGAATGTCAGGGTTGCAACTCAAAAGGGGAAAAATTCTGTTTCTACCAAAATTTTTGCACGACACCGTGATGTCTCAGCTTTTAAAGAGAAACAAGTCCCGGAAGAGCTTCAACCACACTATGAAGGATATTTCTATGACTGTTTCTGTCAGCACTGCAAGGCCCATAGTTGGTTGGCAGAGAAATAATCCATGTGCTGTGCCAAGGGAAAGGTAGAACTTGATCCAGTGCCAAAAACTCCTCCAAAATACTAAAAATATTTCAACATCCAACAGTCAGGCAAGAGCTTTCTTAAAAACATCCAAACATACAACGATGCTTTTGCACTTTCATCCCTTGGCTGCAATGAAGTAATTCCCCGAGGATTCTACCCAACCTTCAAAATACAGGGGAAACACCCACCGCATGGGATCTCTCTTGCCAGCAACTGACGGTACCCCTCCAAAGTTTTCTCAAATGACACAGACAATTAGATCAAGTGACATTTTTGGGAATCAAGAGAACAAGTGAATCGATTGTGACATCAATCCCAGCTGGATCCTGTGATTGTCCAAAATATCCAAGAATAACTTCACATTTACAAGAGCTATGTGCAGAGTTTCGAAGCAGCCATTGAACTGACAGCAACACAAGATCTGCAAATCGTTATCCTTGCTAACAAAACTTCTAGGCCAAGAGAGGCATACAGCAGGACATTAAAATCTACCTCAGGCCTCAGAGGTAATCGCCATCATGCCTGGATCAGCATCTGAAAAGTACGATGTCATTGTGCATTGTCATGATCATTGTGTATTGTAGACAGGAAGGTCTCAAGAGATTCAGCCAAGAAGAAAAGAAAAAAAGAAAGCAAATACATTCTCTCTTCGGAGAAGGAAGAAAATACCTATTTTGTCGGGTGGAGAGGGGGCAAACCTGGAATCACTTTGACCCCCAGTAGACTCCATAGACCTTGATTTTTTTTAATGACATGAACAAACTTTGGTACATCATGGATGACGAAGGTTGTGGTCAAGTTTCATCGAAATTATGTGTGTTGTTTCAGAGAAGAAGATCTGATGAGTATTTCCACACTGACTGACTAAAGGACGTATCGCACGAGGCTAATATCTCACCTGAACTATGTTTCTGTTGAGATAAAAATGGCAATTTCAGTGGGAGACCTCATCACACCTTTTCCACTCTGCCGGAAAGATAGGGATCAGCTGGTCAGGTGTACTGGAACACTGTGCCGATTGAACAAAAAGCACCCCGATTCTGCAAATCAGTTTTAAATTTTATAAAAGAAAAGGTTCAAACAATATAAACTCCTCCGTGTTTCTTTGCTCCAGCTGTTAGTGTTGAGGTTTGTGGCGTGTATATATAGAGCCTCCTGGCTCTGAAAAAGCCTTTAAAACCAAAAGATTAAGAAGAAGAACTTCCTCGATCATTTTCTTTAATTCTTCCTGTAATTAATCTGCTGCAGTAGCGTCTGCACTTACTGCCTCTCCAGGCAGTTGAATGTTGTGCAGATCAGCACGCTTCAGCATTTAAATGGAATGAGGGTAAATCGAGGACCCACTGGAAAGATGGAATCCATTGCCAGATGAAGGTATTTTTGGGTTCTTTTAGAAGCTTTGTGAGCTGTTTCAGCTGACAATCCTTATCTCACACACACTGTATACCCTTTAAATGCGCAACCGCAGTGCGGTTATCTTCATCCTCATGAAGCAGCACTTACACGTAAGGAATGAAATAGTGTTGGTTACATTGAGTTTAAATCACATTGACTCGTGTCGGCAGGGTGACCAGGTCCGAGGAAAAAAAACACGGGACACTCAGGTATGGGTCAAGAAGGCTGCCTTAGGCCCTTTAGAATTTAGATCCCTTTAGAAGTACCCTTTAGAACCCATTACAAGTACCCTTTGGAATCCAATACAATTACCCTTTAAACCCCTTTAGAAATACCCTTTAGATCCCTTTAGAATTACCCTTTCGAACCCATTAGAAGTCCTGGCGGTTCAGGGTGGAGGGAGGGACATTATCAAAGTGTGGGAATTATCGCGTGCATCGGGTTCTTTGCTCCTTCGATCAAATAGATAAGCATCACCAAATGTACATGTTAAAGCAAAATGTTTTCGGTAATTCGATCTTTACTCTTTCAAATAACTATGTTCTGCTGAACTAATAACGTGAAAACAACATGTTTACAAATGGAATCTTGCACTAAAAGTTGGAAAAATGCTGGAAGTTCATTTTATAAAGTCTCATGAGAAAATGACAATCACAACATGTTTACGTGAAAAGGTAAATAATTACCAAGCTTTCTTTATAATGTTCATTATCCAGGTTACCTTTTCTGCTTCTGAAGAGTATTTTGATGTGAAGAAGGTTTTGATCCCTTGGCTTGTTGCGGTGACCATCAATTTTGACATGTGAGTGCTTCCAGCAGCATGCTGCTTGATATGCGGTGACCATCAATTTAGACATGTGAGTGCTTCCAGCAGCATGCTGCTTGATATGCGGTGACCATCAATTTAGACATGTGAGTGCTTCCAGCAGCATGCTGCTTTAATGTGGTGATCATCAACTTAGACGTGCGTGCTTCCTGCAGCATGCTGCTTGATATGCAGTGACCATCAATTTCGACTTGTGAGTGCTTCCTGCAGCATTCTGCTTGACATGCAGTGACCATCAATTTAGAATTGTGAGTGCTTCCTGCAGCATGCTGCTTGATATGCCGTGATCATCAATTTCGACTTGTGCATGCTTCCTGCAGCATGCTGCTTGATATGCCGTGATCATCAATTTTGACTTGTGCGTATTTCCTGTAGCATCCTGCTTGATATGCAGTGACCATCAATTTGGACTTGTGCGTGCTTCCTGCAACATGCTGCGTGATATGTGGTGATCATCAATTTATACTTGTGCGTGCTTCTTGCAGCATGCTGCTTGATATGCGGTGATCATCAATTTAGACTTGTGCATGCTTCCTGCAGCATGCTGCTTCATATGCGGTGATCATCAATTTAGACGTGTGTGTGCTTCCTGCAGCATGCTGCTTGATAAGCGGTGATCATCAATTTAGACTTGTGCGTGCTTCCTGCAGCATTCTGCTTGTAATGCGGTGATCATCAATTTAGACTTGTGCGTGCTTCCTGCAACATGCTGCTTGTGCTTGATATGTGGTGATCATCAATTTAGACTTGTGTGTGCTGCCTGCAGCATGCTGCTTGATATGCTGTAACCATTAATTTAGACGTGTGTGTGCTTCCTGCAGCATGCTGCTTGATATGCAGTGACCATCAATTTAGACTTGTGCGTGCTTCCTGCAGCATGCTGCGTGATATGCGGTGATCATTAATTTAGACTTTGTGCGTGCTTCCTGCAGCATGCTGTAACATGAAAATAATTCATCGGATAAGCCGGGTTGTGGGAAATGGAGAACTCCGCGAGCATACTGTAACTGTACATTAGGTCCATGACAATGTTCAGTATCCTTCATCAACCCGTCACAACTGGTGGAAAGCAGCCATTCGTCACGAAAGACATGTCCTTTTTGTGGTCGCCTTCCTCTTTTTCAGTGAACTTTCGCTCTTTAAGGTTTCATCCCTCCCAGACCCGTGTGACGACTCTCATGACGCCATGACAGTGTTTCGGTTCCGGCTGCTGCTGCTTGGCCTTATTGATGGCATATTGTTGCCATGATGGAAGCGTGCGCCAGCGCTGCATGTCGCCTTTCCTTTCCCTTTTCAAATATTGTTTGGAGGACGAAAAATACGGGACAAATGCTGTCCCAGAAAGGTTTGACACGGGATGCGGGACATTTGAGTAAAAAACGGGACGTTCCGGTAAAATACAGGACACCTGGTCAGCCTGCATGTCGGTGAGTTTGTTTTTAAATCTACAAAAACTAAACGGACACTTTGGGCCTGTGCGGTGGTCATTGCGTGCTTCTGGATAGTTAATTCTGTCCACACTTGGGACGTGTCGGCGTCACGACGTTGCAAGGTACTATTCGGGCAGAACATCGTTATTTCAGAGTAAAGATCGAATTACCGAAAACTTTTGTCATTACATGTAAATATGGTGCTGCATGTCTGGTTGATCGAAGGAGTAAAGAACCCGATGGACGACGGACTAGTTAATTCCCACACTTTGATAATGTCCCCTCCATCAACCCTTAACCACCAGGACTTGTAAAGGGTTCTAAAGGGTTATAAAGGGTAATTATAATGGGTACTAAAGTGTAACAAAGGGTAATTCTAAAGGGTTCTAAAGGGTAATTCTTAAGGGTTCTAAAGGGTAATAAATGGTAATTCTAAAGGGATGAAAAGGGTAATTCTAAAGGGATCGAAAGGGTAATTCTAAAGGGATCAAAAGGGTAATTCTAAACTCTAAAGGGATCTAAAGGGTTATAATGTGTAATTCTAATGTGATCTAAAGGGTAATTCCAAAGGGAACTAAACGGTTATAAAGGGTAATTATAATGGGATCTCAAGGGCAATTCTGATGGGTTCTAAAGGGTAATACATGGTAATTCAAATGGGGTCTAAAGGGTAATTCTAAAGGGTAATTCTAATGGGTTCTAAAGGGTAATTATAATGGGTTATTGTTATGTATTGCATGGGATTAAACCGGAAGGTGGATATAAAAGAGGTGGGGCATACGGCTTGGCAGAGGAAGCTGGGCCTACACTGGGGGCTTGTGGTTTTCCCGGCTGCACAATAAACGACCGATGGTGCACTCAAACTGTCTTCCCCGCCTGATACATTACATGGCGACGAAGGTGGGATTCTGGTGAGCGCATGCAAAGCAAGCTGAGCTATTGCAGTTAGCTGTTGGCCTACCAACTTGTTATTTCACAGCATACGCTACTTCAGCATCATGTCCTAGGGCCGGATTGACGAGTTCCACCCGCGCGAAGGAAGCTGGGAGGCGTACATTGAGCGTCTACAGTATTACTACCAAGCTAACGGCATCGAGGATGATGCCAGGAAGAAAGCAATCCTGATGTCAGTATGCGGCAGCGAGATGTTTACTATTCTGAAGAATCTCGCCATGCCCAGGACCACGATGGATTTAACACACGCCGAGCTTGTGGCAGCAATGAAGGAGCACTGCGAACCTACATCCTCAGTCATTGTGAGTCGATTCAATTTTTACATGTGTCGCCAAACCTCAACGCAGTCCATTTCGGCATTCATAGCTCACCTGAAACACCTTGCCTAGCATTGCCAGTTTGGTGCTACATTCGATGACATGCTAAGGGACTTGCTCGTAGTGGGAGTGGAGCAAGATCGGATTCGCCGGCGCCTACTTACTGAACGGACTCTGACATTTTCCAGTGCAAAGGACATTGCTATTGCAATGGAGTGTGCAGACAAAAATGCTGCAGATATTGCACGCTCCATCACTTACCAGCCTAGAGCTGACCTGTCATCTGTCAACCGGGTGGGACAACATCCGACCAGAAAATCCAACGCCAAAACACCTGGAAACTGCTTGGCAGCTGGTGCTGGAAAATGTTTCCGCTGCAATGGGGAGCATTCTGCCACTACGTGCCGTTTCAAGAATGCTGCTTGCAACTACTACCACAAGGTGGGTCATATCGCCTCTGCGTGCTTGTCTCGAAAACGGAGGGCAAGGAGAGAGGAATGCAAAACCCACCTCCTTGACTTAGAGCATAACCAAGAAGATGTGACTGATGGAGACAGCCCTAACAGCCACAGTGTTCAGTCGTATGACCTTTTCCACACAAAGTCTGGCAGACAGTCTACTCCAATACTGGTTATAGTAGATATAGATGGACGGAACGTGGAAATGGAGATAGACACGGGGGCTGCCATCTCACTCATGAGTGAAGCAGCTTTCCGTAACCTGTGGGGGAATTGTGAACATCCCAGCCTCCATTGGTCCCCAATGCAACTCACCACATATACTGGTGAGTCAATACAAGCCCGCGGGTCGTGTGATGTCACAGTAACCTATGCAAACAACACTCACCAATTACAACTCTTGGTCGTCCCTGGGGATGGACCCACACTTCTCGGGCGAAACTGGCTCGATGTTGTCAAACTCAATTGGGAACACATCCACCAACTACAGGCTTCCAAGCCAGCAACTGTACTACAGCACCTCCTCGTGAGATACCCGGACATCTTCAAGGATGAACTCGGGACATTGAAGGGCTTCACTGCCAAGCTCAACGTTGAGAAAGATGTGAAGCCAATTTTCTGCAAAGCATGCCCAGTCTCTCTCGCATTACAAGAAAAAGTTGACGCAGAATTAGCCAGACTGGAAAAGTTAGGTATCATTGAGTCAGTTCAGCACTCAAATTGGGCTGCTCCAGTTGTTCCTGTTGTGAAGGCAGACAGATCGATACGCCTTTGCGGGGATTACAAAATGTCGATCAACAAATGTTCCACCTTGGACAAATATCCCATACCAAGGATCGATGACTTATACGCAAAACTGAGCGGAGGACAGTCCTTCACCAAGCTCGACATGAGATCGGCCTACCTACAAGTCATTCTGGAGGAGGATTCCAAAGAATATCTCACCATCAACACGCATCGGGGGCTCTACAGATACAACCACCTGAGTTTTGGTGTCAAATCGGCACCAGGAATCTACCAACGTTGTATGGATAGCCTGTTCGCTGCTGAACCACACGTTGTTGATTACCAAGACGACATCCTAGTCACTGGCCGCTCAGAGCTTCATCATCTGGAGAACCTCGAACGTGTTCTATGTATTATTTCCGACTCTGGACTACGCCTGCGGAGAGACAAGTGCGAGTTCATGGTTCCGTCGGTGACCTATTTGGGCCATCGTATCGACGCCGAAGGCTTACATCCCACAGAAGAGAAGATCAGAGCAATCAAAGACGCCCCTGCTCCGACCAACATCACTGAACTCAAGGCTTACATTAGCATGCTGCAGTACTACAGCAGGTATATCCCAAACATTGCTACCATGCTTGGCCCACTGTATTGCCTGTTAAAAAAAGGCATCAGCTGGAAATGGGACATTCCGGAGTCAGCAGCCTTCCAGAAGTCAAAAGACATGCTGCGGTCTTCAAATGTGCTAGTTCACTACAACCCAGACAAAGACATGGTCCTGTCGTGTGATGTGAGTCAGTACGGGGTTGGTGCTGTTCTGTCACACATCATGCCAGATCGCACAGAGAGACCAAGAGCATTCGCATCTCATACACTGTCTCCTGCTGAGAAGAACTACAGTCAGCTGGACAAGGAAGGACTCGGCATTGTATTAGGAGTTAAGACATTTCCCCAGTACGTTTTCGGTCGGCATTTCACGATTTACACGGACCACAAGCCACTGATTAGTTTGTTTGGTCCATCAAAGGCTACCTCAGAGGTCTTACCGCCTTGGATCATAGGCTGGTCACTTTCACTCTCGGCTTATGATTACGATATTACGTACAGACCTGGCTCCACAATTTCAAATGCAGACGCCATGAGTCGCCTACCACTTCCGGTCATGAGTCACGCTGACTGCTGATGCCATGAGTCACGGACAACCGAAAACGTACACAGTGTTTGACCCCCCTGTACCTGGCAGCGTGATATCTCTGATGGACTTTTTGAATGACAACCCAATTGATGCCAACCAGATACGGACCTACACCAGGCGTGACCCATTTCTTTCCAAGGTCATTCGTGCTACTGGGCATGGGTGGGGCCTTCTACGCGATGCTGACCATGAATTGAATTCTTACAAGGTCAGGCAAAATGAACTAAGTGTTGAGAACGGCTGCTTGCTGTGGGGATGCCGAGTGGTCATTCCCCCAAACTTGCGCACAAAGATTTTGGACCAGCTTCACGATTGTCATCCAGGCATTGTAAGAATGAAATCGCTGGCAAGGAACTATGTCTGGTGGCCTCACCTCGACTCTGACATCGAACAGTGTGTGAAACATTG
The DNA here is from genome assembly GCF_964187855.1 of Myxine glutinosa. NCBI lineage: Eukaryota > Metazoa > Chordata > Myxini > Myxiniformes > Myxinidae > Myxine > Myxine glutinosa. Next base: position 133,495,690 of record NC_136268.1, read on the forward strand.
TTAGCCATGCCAAAGCAGTCGAAACGCCCCTGCTAAGGCACCATTACACCCCTGGGAATGGCCCACTGAACCATGGCAGAGGATTCAGCTTGACTATGCTGGACCCATCGAAGGCCGTATGATCCTTGTTGTTACGGACGCTCACACTAAATGGATCGACGCCTATGTAACACATACAGCAACCTCGCACGCTACCATAGAGAGGCTGCGCCAGTGCTTTGCCACTCAAGGTTTGCCACGCTTAATAGTCACGGACAATGGAACCTGTTTCTCAAGTTCCGAATTCACTGAATTCACCCGACTGAATGGTATAATTCACAAGTTTGTGAGCCCACACCATCAAGCTTCAAATGGACTATCTGAAAGCTCTGTGAGTTTCGTCGAGTCTGGTCTAAGTAAGATACCCGGCGGAAGCCTTCAGACCAGACTATCACGTGTGCTTTTCGCTCACCACATCACTCCCCACACAACGACAGGGGTGTCACCGGCTGAGCTGTTGATGAAACGACGTTTGCGTACACGACTGGATTGTCTAAGACCAGATGTGGTGTCGGTTGTGTATCAAAATCAGTGGAAACAGACTTCACCATGACAAACATGCTGTACAGCGCTCTATAAAGGTCGGGGACCCGGTGTTTGCGAGAAACTTTGGTCGCGGAATGGTTTGGTTACCAGGGCGGGTTCACAAAAATGAGGGACTATTGTCCTACATTATCAAACTAGAGGACAATCGAGTCGTCCGGAGGCACCTTGATCATGTCCGGTATCGGTCCTGTGATCCTGTCATTTTCCCAAAGGATATCTCACCACTTCCTGAACCTGTGAACAGCGACATTGTTGCCGCAGATAGTACTGCACCACTCCCTGAGGCTGAACCCCATAACGCTGTTGCAGCACCACCAGTGGGGCCATGTGACGTCTTTGCACCACTCCCTGAGGCTGAACCCCATAACGCTGTTGCAGCACCACCAGTGGAGCCGTGTGGCGGCTTTGCACCCCGACGAACATCCAGAGTTCGAAAGGCGCCTACTCGCCTTGACTTGTAGCTAATATTCTTGTATGCATTTTGCATTCGATTTTCAATTTCAATTCAATTTTCGCATTCAATTTTGCATTTGCAATTTCGCAATTTTGTATGTCTAGTTTTGTATTCATTAGTATGCTTTTCACTGTTATTTTCACATTGGTATTTTCACTGTTAATGGGAGGGGGGGAGATGTTATGTATTGCATGGGATTAAACCGGAAGGTGGATATAAAAGAGGCGGGGCATACGGCTTGGCAGAGGAATCTGGGCCGACACTGGGGGCTTGTGGTTTTCCCGGCGGCGCAATAAACGACCGATGGTGCACTCAAACTGTCTTCCCAGCCTGATACATCGAAAAGGTAATTCTAAAGGGATCGAAAGGGTAATTCTAAACTCTAAAGGGATCTAAAGGGTTATAATGTGTAATTCTAATGTGATCTAAAGGGTAATTCCAAAGGGAATGAAAGGGTTATAAAGGGTAATTATAATGGGATCTAAAAGGTAATTCGAATGGGTTCTAAAGGGTAATACATGGGAATTCAAATGGGGTCTAAAGGGTAATTCTAAAGGGTAATTCTAATGAGTTATAAAGGGTAATTCTAATGGGTTCCAAAGGGCAATTATAATGGGTTCTAAAGGGTAATTCTAATGGGTTCTAAAGGGTAATTCTAATGGGTTCTAAAGAGTAATTCCAATGGGTAATAAATGGTAATTCTAAAAGGATCAAAAGGGTAATTCCAAAGGGATCGAAAGACTAATTCTAAAGGGATCGAAAGGGTAATTCTAAACGGATCTAAAGGGTTATAAAGGGTAATTCTAATGGGATCTAAAGGGTAATTCCAATGGGTTCTAAAGCGTTATAAAAGGTAATTCTAATGGGTTCTGAAGGGTAATAAATGGTAATTCAAATGGGGGTCTAAAGGGTAATTCCAAAGGGTTCTAAACGGTAATTCTAATGTGTTCTAAAGGGTAATTCAAATGGGTTCTAAAGGGTAATTCTAATGGGATCTAAAGGGTAATTCTAATGGGTTCCAAAGGGTAATTCTAATGGGGTCTAAAGGGTAATTCTAATGGGTTCTCAAGGGTAATTTTAAAGGGTTCTAAAGGGCAATTCTAATGAGTTCTAAAGGGTAATTCTAATGCGTTCTAAAGGGTAATTCTAATGGGATCTAAAGGGTAATTTCATGGGTTCTAAATGGTAATTTTAAAGGGTTTTAAAGGGTAATCGTAATGGGCTCTAAAGGATCATTGGGGTGGGTTCTAAAGGGTAATTCTAAAGGGTTCTAAAGGGTAATTGTCGTGGGTTCTAAAGCGTAATTGTAGTGGGTTATAAAGCGTAATTCTAAGGGGTTCTAAAGGGTAATTGTAGTGGGTTCTAAATGGTAATTGTAGTGGGTTCTAAAGGGTAATTTGAGTGGGTCATAAAGGGTAATTGTAGTGGGTTCGAAAGTGTAAATGTAGTGGGTTCTAAAGGGTAATTGCAGTTGGTTCTAAAGGGTAATTGTAGTGGGTTCTAAAGGGTAATTGTAGTGGGTTCTAAAGGGTAATTTTAGTGGGTCATAAAGGGTAATTGTAGTGGGTTCGAAAGTGTAAATGTAGTGGGTTCTAAAGGGTAATTGTAGTTGGTTCTAAAGATTAATTGTAGTGGGTTCTAAATGGTAATTGTCGTGGATAATTGTAGTGGGTTCGAAAGGGTAATTGTAGTTGGTTATAAAGGGTAATTGTAGTGGGTTCTAAAGGGTAATTGTAGTGGGTTCTAAAGGGTAATTGTAGTGGGTTCGAAAGTGTAATTGTAGTGGGTTCTAAAGGGTAATTGTAGTTGGTTCTAAAGGGTAATTGTCGTGGGTAATTGTAGTGGGTTCGAAAGGGTATTTGTAGTGGGTTCTAAAGGGTCATTGTAGTGGGTTCGAAAGAGTAATTGTAGTGGGTTCTAAAGGGTAATTGTAGTGGGTTCGAAAGTGTAATTGTAGTGGGTTCTAAAGGGTAATTGTAGTTGGTTCTAAAGGGTAATTGTCGTGGGTAATTGTAGTGGGTTCGAAAGGGTAATTGTAGTGGGTTCGAAAGGGTAATTGTAGTGGGTTCTAAAGGGTAATTGTTGTGGGTAATTGTAGTGGGTTCGAAAGGGTAATTGTCGTGGGTTCGAAAGGGGAATTGTAGTGGGTTCTAAAGGGTAATTGTAGTGGGTTCTAAAGGGTAATTGTTGGTTCTAAAGGGTAATTCTAATGGGTTCTAAAGGGTAATTATAATGGGTTCTAAAGGGTAATTCTAATGGGTTCTAAAGTGTAATTCTAATGGGTTCTAAAGGGTAATTCTAATGGGTTCTAATGGGATCTAAAGGGTAATTCTAATGGGTTCTAAATGATAATTATAATGGGTCTAAAGGGTAATTCTAATGCGTTCTAAAGGGTAATTCTAAAGGGATCTAAAGGATAATTCTAAAGGATAATTCTAATGGGTTCTAAACGGTAATTCTAAAGGGATCTAAAGGATAATTCTAAAGGGTAATTCTAATGGGTTCTAAAGGGTAATTCTAAGGGGATCTAAAGGGTAATTCTAATGGATTTTAAAGGGTAATTTTAAAGGGTTCTAAAGGGTAATTCTAAAGGGTTATAAAGGGTAATTGTAGTGGGTTCTAAAGGGTAATTGTGGGTTCTAAAGGGTAATTGTCGTGGGTTCTAAAGGGTAATTGCTTGAGTGTCCCGTTTTTTTTTAACCTTAGACCTGGTCACTCTGGGGGGTGGGTGCATGTACAGGTATTACGGAGCAATACAGGTGTGTGGGGTGGGGGATTGGGGGGTAGAGTGCATGGAAAAATGCAATTGAATATTACTATGGTTCACATGTAGGCCACCGTATATGTAAAATTGGTTTTGAAATGTTTTTTGGAAATAAACGGCAGTAAGTACATGTTCGGTTGGAAACAAACACCAAAGGTGGAACGACATGTTTCAGTTCAGTGGTTTGTGCGCGATGCGAATTGGCGCGAAATGCGCGTATCGGCGTGAAGTGGCGAGCAGGCGAATTACCATAGCAACGAGTTTACCTGAGGGAAGTGGAGACACCTTGGCTGATTCTGCGACGTTTGCATCGTTCAAAATCCTCCCCCGTTTTTCCATTAATTCACGGTAAGGAGAGAAATATATTTAAAGGTTTTCACATTTCGGAGAAGCATATTTAAGTGTGAGTTAAAAATGGTGAAGAATAGTCGAAATAAAAATAACAATGCTTCTATCACACTAATTATTACTTTGTGGTTTGGATGACTCAGCCGTCAAACATAACCCGATCCGAGGACTTAGTTCCCAATGTGAATAAACAACAACAACCCCAATGATAACAGTGCAGTGCAGCGCGTCGTGTACAGTGCGGAAGTCAGCGCGTCCGGAAGCGGAAGCGGAAGTTTTTTTTTCAGCCGAACGAAGTTTGTTTTCGTTTTCGTCATGTTTAAATACAAGAGTTAATAATTACGTGTTTTGTGTTTTTAAAATAATATCAAAGCGGTTGTGAGAGCGGCACAAGCGACAGTAAGTAAATCAAAATACAGGAATGTAATTGTTTTGTTTGATTTATTTCGTTCCAAACTTTGACTGCGGATCGAACTGACTACTGAGTTGCTTTACTTTCCTTTGTTATCTTTGTGATTAGTAGAATGTGAAAGTACGAATTTGATACGAACGTTTAATAGTGATTCGGATGTAGTATGTACCACACTCTGTCACAGAGCGTCGGTGCTGCCGTTTCTTGGCAAGGGTTACACTAGGTGGTTTGCCATTACTTTCCCAGGAGGAGTTGTCGCAGGAATCTGTCATTTGTTTATGGTGCCGGCGATGGCTCGCCTGCTTTTCACGAAGGACACCATGCGACGTTTAACGTCCATCCGAGGGACGGCGCACACATTGATGAACTAGAACAGCACTCAGTAAAGAGCACACACACCTCCACCTGGTTCGCCATATCACTCAAAAAATTAAATAATTCTCATATCCGAATCCATCTTCAGATCTTAACCAAAGTCGAATATATTTGTCCTTGTCAGACACCCAACCTCTCCACCAAGTTTCGTCCGAATCCGTCCACAAATTTTTCAGCTATCCTGCTATGTATCGTTTTTGGCCCTATCACTATCAGTATCTCCCATTGGTGAAGAATCACTTCAAAAATTAAATAATTCTCATATCCAAATCCATATTCAGATCTTTACCAAAATCGAATCTATTTGTCCTTGTCAGACACACAACCTCTCCACCAAGTTTCGTCCAAATCCGTCCATAACTTTTTGAGATATCCTGCTATGTATCGTTTTTGTCCCTATCTCCCAATGGTGAAGAATCACTTAAAAAATTCTAGTAGCCGGATCCGAATCCGGATCTTCACCAAAATCTAATCATTTCGTCCTTGTCGCATACACTACATCTCTGCCAAATTTCGTCCGAATCTGTCCACAACGTTTTGAGATATTTTGTTCACAAATAAACAAACGGACAGACAAACAGACAGGGGTGAAAACATAACCTCCATCCACCTTTGGTGGCGAAGGTAATCACTCTGCCTGGGAAACACCAGGACGGCAGTTTAGAGCTCAGTCTGGATTCGCACCCAGGCTACACAGCTTTGAGGTGAGTATGTGTACATGTAGGTCATCCTGCCAGCTCTTTCTGACATTAGTTGATATAAAGGATCCAATGATGTCTTTCATGAAGAGGAGGAGTAATGCATTCACTCGTGTGTGTGTGTGTGTGTGTGTGTGTGTGTGTGTGTGTGTGTGTGTGTGTGTGTGTGTGTGTGTGTGTGTGTGTGTGTGTGTGTGTGTGTGTGTGTGTGTGTGTGTGTGTGTGTGTGTGTGTGCGTGCGTGCGTGTGCGTGCGTGCGTTCGTTCGTTCACAAGATATCTGGAAAAGTTCTGAACGGATTTGGATGAAAGTTGGCGGGATGATTGCCGTTGGGATGAGGAAGAATTGATTAGTTTTTGGTGAAGCCCAGGATATTATTCCCGATCCAGCAATTTTTTGAAGGATTTTTTTTACCATTGGAAGATAGGGCTCATTTTTTTTTAACATTATCTTCTATATATTCGATATTTAACATTGTGATATGAAAATAGTTTTCATATTTGTTGTAAATGTAGTTTAAACTCGTGGTTATGCGTTAGAGCGGTGTATTTTTTTAGCAGCGTCGTCTTCAATGTTCATTTTTTTTTTCTAATAAAGACATATTCTGTCATTTTAAAACCACCAAAGTGTGTATTAGGTTTTTCTGTTTCATAAAATGTATCGTTTGATACGTATAATGCTTTAAAAGTGTTTTTTTAATTTTTTTATTTTAACCTCAGAAGAGATATCAACATTTAGCTCAGCGAATGTCATTCACGGTGTCAGTATTTGATGAACTTATAAAGACTTAGTTCCACATTTGTCAATGGCTGAGGTATATCAACAAACGAATAAAACAGATTTGGCAAAATTCCAACTTTTTAAAAAAAGATCGCATATTCACCCAGGGTTGTGAGAGGCTGAAGAAGAAGAAACCTCGCATTGGCTTCCCAGACCAAATAAATAATTCTGGTTCTGCGATTTTCAGGTTTATTTATCTATATATCTACATATCTGGGCAGTGTCTGTTGTCACTGAACTACTCCCTCAAACTTTTATTTCCGTGGTTGTGAAGTGTTTTTAATAACGTGGTGGTGGTTTTGAATCCCGTGGTGGTGAGGTATTTTGAATTATGTGGTGGTGAGGTGTAAAATGACGTGGTGTTGAGGTATTTTTAAATGACGTGGCTGTGAGGTGTTTTTAATTTCGTGTTTCGTGGCTGTGAGGTGTTTTTAATTTCGTGTTTTATGGCTGTGAGGTGTTTTTAATCTTATATATATATATATATATATATATATATATATACATTGTTGCGGATATGGGATTTGGCCTCCATATCCGCTTGTAAATATTCCCCTATTTCCCCAATACCCCCCAACTATCCCCAATCCCCCATTCCCTAGTCCCATTGCCTGTAAATAACACTCTGTAGAACCGACCTTCCCCTTTTTCCCCCATTAAATGTCGTGCCCAGGTCCACCGCATCTCACGTAGACAACTTTCGGACATCTTGCTAGTTATTCTTAGTCTATGTCAGTTAAGGACTCGTTTCCATTAATTCTGACTCTTCGTTGCACCAGAATGTGATTGTATGGCACCAGTAGTGAGTTTAGGACCTCCCCATACCTCCTCCCATCTTCCTCATGAAACAATAACAACAACAACAACTACAACCACAGCGGGGGCGGCGCGGCCGCGGTGCGGGGAGTGTGCGTCCTCACACCGGCTTGGTTAGCCGCCATTGCCATGTGCGCCCACGGGGTTACCACGAAGGGGCTGGCTGTCAGCTCCTCGTCAAGGGCGGAGCCCGGTAACCCCCGCACCCAATAAGAAGCAACGGGCCGATTCCATCTGGGGCGGAGCTAACGAGCCGAGGGCGTGTCACTCCCCGCCGGATATACGCAGCGACTTACCGGACGTGACGTCAGATGCGCCTCAGCCACGAAGGAGAACCAGACGCCACCTCCGAGCGCTGTGACACCTCCCTGCATCTACTCGACCGTACTGTATCCTGTCCCTGAGCCAAGAGTGCACCTTGAGCCATCGACTACCTGCCTTTCCTTGCCATCAATCCCCGTGTGAGTCAGTCTTGTCCCGTTTATCTGTCGTCTGTCGGGGTTACTATAAGACCGTGATTAAGTGCCTACCTTACTATGCTGTCTCTCTTGTCCTTGTAATCTAACGTTCCGAACTATTATAACCTCCTCCGGAGGTCTTGAGAACTGTACCCCTGGTGTCGTGTCATTTTAACCCAGCCGCTGTGTCCTTTCCTCAATTGATTTAGCGTAGCGCGACTCGGCCAAGGTTCGAGTATAATCAGGTAAACTGTGCAGACGCGGTCATACCAAACCGCTCGGTAAACCAACATCCACAACCGCGTCTGTAACAATATATATATATATATATATATATATAATATATACGACGGGAGTTGTGGGAGATATGTTGAAGGCAGCAGGAAGTTGGGGTGTGAAGAGAATGACAGAGATCTGTAATCTGGTGGTGAAAGAAGGCCGCATTCCAGTGGATTGGGAACTGAGTACCCTCGTCCCTCTATACAAGGGGAAAGGTGACCCTCTGGAGTGTGGCTCGTACCGAGCGATAAAGTTATTGGAGCATGGAATGAAGGTATTGGAAAGGGTGTTGGAGAGGAGGATAAGGAAGAAAGTGAAGATCGACGAAATGCAGTTTGGATTTATGCCAGGAAGAGGAACGACAGACGCGCTTTTCATTGTGAGGCAGTTGCAGGAGAAGTACATGGAGAAGAGGAAGAAGTTGTTTCTTGGGTTTGTTGATCTGGAGAAAGCATTTAATCGGGTTCCACGCAAAGTATTGACATGGGCATTGAGGAAGTTAGGAGTGGAGGAATGGTTGATCAGAGTAGTGATGGCAATGTACAAAAGAGCGCGCACAGCTGTAAGGACGAAGGACGGGAACAGTGGTGAGTTTGAGGTGAAGGTGGGAGTGCATCAGGGGTCGGTACTAAGTCCACTACTATTTGTAGCTGTGATGGAGGTGCTGGCTCAGAACGTAAAGGAGGGTTTACCGTGGGAGTTGTTGTATGCAGATGATCTGGTGTTGATTGCGGAAAGTATGGATGGACTGAAGGAAAAGATGAACACGTGGAAGGAATGTATGGAGACAAAAGGTCTGAAGGTGAATATCGGAAAGACGAAGGTGATGGCAAGTGGTAAAGCATGTGGTGAGGTGGAAAGAACTGGGAAGTGGCCCTGTGCTGTGTGTAGGAAGGGTGTCGGAGTGAACTCCATTCAGTGTACAATGTGTGCTGAGTGAGTTCATCAAAAATGTAGTGGTCTGAGAGGGTCATTAACCAGTGTGGCAGCTACATTCAAATGTAAAGTGTGCACAGAGGGAGCTGCAGATGGAGGAAATGTTGAGTTGGATCTTGGAGACGGTGTGAAGCTGGAAGGTGTGAAAACATTTTGCTACCTCGGAGACATGCTGAATGGAGAAGGTGGATCAGACTCGGCAACGGTTGCTCGAGTGAGATGTGCATGGAAGAAGTTTCGGGAATTGAGTGGCGTGCTGATGATGAGGGGAGTGTCGTTGAAGCTGAAGGGAAAGGTGTATGCTGCATGTGTTAGAAGTGTTATGATTTATGGGAGCGAGACATGGGTAATGAACGTAGAGCAGCAACGAAGGTTGGAAAGGGTGGAAATGCGAATGGTTCGACAGATGTGCGGAGTATCGTTGAGAGAGGAAGACAAATGATGAATTGCGAAAGATGATGGGAATAGAGCCTGTGATTGATGCTGTGAAGAGGAACAGGTTGAGATGGTTTGGTCATGTGTTGAGGAAGGATGAAAGTGACTGGTTGAGAAGAGTGATGGAAATGAATGCAGAAGGAAGTAGAGGACGGGGAAGACCGAGAAAAACTTGGCTAAAGATGGTGGAAGAAGAAATGCGGGCAAGGGGGTTAACAAGGAGAGATGCAGAAAATAGGGCAAAATGGAGAAGATTGTCATGGGGACCGCAAGGCTAACCCCCGCTCTAGCAGGGAAAATGGCCTTTTAAAATGCATGTTGTTGTTTGTTGTTGTATATACAGACTTGGCATTTAACATGGAATATTTTTTTTTCTTGACCTGGGTTTACTTTCTGAACTCAGTATATCAATCTGGTGTGTTTCTTTTACGCTTCGGTGATTTTTTTGTTAAAAGAACCATGTCACTGATTGTCTGTCGCAGCAAGAAGTCAATAACAGGATTACATCACAGGTGGCGTGACAATATGTACGGACAGGTACATTTGACGATTGGCTTCACAATCGGGTATATAAGGGTTGTTGCGTTCTGTATTCGTGGAAAACAACTGCTGCACGTCTGCAAAAGTTATTGCCGTTTCCTCTGGAGATGGTCGGTCAACTCGACAATGCTGTTTGTCATGGAGTGGTGGCTTTACGAAATTCCGGCATGAAACCGTGCTTTTGCTTGGCAGTATGGCATCACTCAAGGTCAGGTGTCAAAGATCCTGAAACGAAATGCGTAGAGGGGTGTCCCTACTCCAATACTGAGGCCAGGACGTCCCGGCAGAACCACAAGGAGGGATGATCGCCAGCTGCACCGGTTAGTCCGCAATGGCCGTACCAAGTCAGCTAATCGGCTGTGGGCTGAGTGGCAGCAACTGACAAATGTGCCTGTATCCAGAAGGCTAGTCAACCAACGACTGGTTCAAGCAGGCTATCGTGCCAGGCGTCCCCCGAGAAAGCCACGGCTGACCAGACAACACCGCCAGCGCCGATTTCAGTGGGCCTGAGAGCACCGTCGATGGCAGCCAGGACACTGGAATCACGTAATCTTCAGTGACGAGTCTAGATTTCTGGTCTATCGTCAAGATGGCCGCGTCCGAGTGCGCAGACAGGTGCATGAAGCCTACAACAAAGATTGTATAGTGCCAAGAGTCCAAGCTGGAGGTGGTGGGGTGACCGTTTTGGCTGCTTTTCATGCAGGGGGCAAAACGTACCTGGTTGTTCTGAATGGAAACCTGAACCAGTTCAAGTACAGGGCCATTCTGGAAGAAACATTGCTTCCACTTGCTCGTGCAGCCTTTCGAGGAAACTTTGTCTTCCAATATGACAATGCACGGCCTCATCGTGCTTGCATAATCCAACACTTTCTTGCTGACTGTGGTGTAGAGCATATGGAGTGGCCTGCCATGTCCCTGGATATGAATCCGATAGAGAATTTGTGGGCAGAATTAACGCATCAAATCGACAACTTGGACCAGCAGCCTGCCTCTGTGCGTGAATTGCAGCAGGCTATTGTCACTGCATGGCAAGCGATTCCTGTCCCCAAACCTTGGCAAATCTCGTGAACAGCATGCCTCAACGTGTACGTGCTCTCCTGAATGCTCGTGGGGGTTACACGAAGTACTGAACTGTAATTTTACTGTCCGTAATCCCAGTCGTAATTTAACTTTTGTTTTTGTAAAAAATTTTTTGGCTAATGTGCAAAATAAAGAAATACTTCTGGAAAACGTACATAAGTTTAACACAATACTGTGCGTGAATTGAGTTCGATATCAGTTTACATCACTTTCAAGGATCAATTTATTTGCTTCAAAATGTCAAATGTGGTTTTTGTTTCTTTTAAAAGTCACATTAACAAAATCTAGAATAATTTCAACATAACTCCAATGAACTTTTGGTTCTAAGACATCTTGAAAAGTAAGTTCACCCCCACAAAAAAAATATTCCATATTAAATGCCAAGTCTGTGTGTGTGTGTGTGTGTGTGTGTGTGTGTTTGTGTGTGTGTGTGTGTGTGTGTGTGGGTGTGTGTGTATATATATATATATATATGTATGTATATATATATATATATATATATATATATATATATATATATATATATATATATATATATATATATGTATGTATGTATGTATGTATGTATATATATATATATATATATATATATATATATATATATATATATATATATATATATATATATATATATATATATATATATATATATATATATATATATATATATATATATATATATATATATATATATATATATATATACGTATATATATATATATTGTTACGGATCTCGGGGGTCGGCGCTCCCCTTATCAAGGGGGGGTTAATCCCCTTGTCTTTTTATCTGGCCGACCCGAGTCCTGAGAAGTTATAACGTTCCTTCCGGTCGGTGGTAAATAGGGTTGTTGGTCGAGTCTTAGTCCAATTACCTCAGTACTACCACCGGCTGTAAAGCAAGGAGATAACTCCCGCCCGAACCACGGCATTAATGGACACGCCGAGCGAAGCGAGCCGCGATTCGGGCCGTTAACAGGGACTAAACCCGATTCTTGCGGTTTCAATCGTTCCACGTTTACCCAATGATGGAAAGGACAGATGCGATCAGCTGGAGAGGAAACCAGAAGGTAGGAAGAACAAAGATGGGTTTATTAACAAATTTACAGAAGAAGAGGAAACAAAAGGGATGTACAAGAGGAAGAGGAAGAAGCAGCACACAGGGCAGTCTTAAAACAGTCTTATTCTAATACCCCAGTCAAACATACACACTCACACGGGGATTGTAGTTGGTAGATGGAAGGTCCGGCAATGGGGTCCAGGCTCCAGTCGACTCCGGTCCAGCGGGCGAAACCCGGCAGGCAGCCCCGCGCGCAGTTGGATGCGAGCGGACAGTTTATATAACGCTGGAGGCTGGGACGCTGCGTACGTAATTCGTGCACACTTGTGCCAAGCGCGCTCTCTCTCTCTCAAGTCCTCCTTTGATAAGGTGCGCTCTCCCAATTAGTTCTGTGATCAATGCCGTGCGCACGCAAGTCCCGTGGTGAAGGTGAGCTCTCTCCCACAGTAAGGCCGAGTCCCTCAGAGTCCTTTTACAATGCAATCAGCGCGCTCTCCCGACAAAAGTCCGTGAAAGGGATTTGTGTTCACGCTTATATAATGTGCCACGCGATCACTCCGCGCTCCCCAAAGCCACGCCCGTCGGTGATGTTCCTTCAGCCCTGGTTGGCTGGTGGGGGCTTACCGGCCACGCCTTTGATGACTGGATTATGTGGCCACACCTTCTTCTCGGTGTTCCGCCCCCTTTCTCGGGCCTAACCGCATGGCTTATGGCGGCGCTTGAGCGAACGCTAAGGCAGCGAACGCTGCTGGCAGATGCGCGTAATGGCGTCGCTTGGAGAGGGAGGTTGCAAAATGGACGGAATGGGCCTACTCTTATTTGATCGACACAACGCAGATTCAACTATTGGAAACACGGCCTTATCTAAAACACATACTAATGAAATAACTGAGTTCCTATGGTGGCCTATGTGTTGCTTGTGGCCTAACTAGGGGTGCTACCTTTAACCTTTTAATGATGAGATATTTACATGAAAGTGTGGGTTCTAAAACCGCAACAATATATATATATATACAGTGAACCCTCGTTTATCGCGGGGGTTACGTTCCAGAACCCCCCGCGATAAACGAAAATCCGCGAAGTAGCGACCATATTTTTTTTTTTTTTTAATATATATTTTAAAGCATTATGAACTCCCCACACTCTTATTAACCTTTCCCATACTCTTATAAACACTTCCTATACTCTTAAACACTTTTTACACTCTTAAGCATACGTAATTTTAACAACATATAAAATTCTAATGGGTACTCACCATTGAAGATACTGTAGCTACCCATGGGTTCCCCAAGCAAGACCAGCATCAGAATCTCCTTGCTCCAGCCGGTGACGTCACCGGCGGGGATTCCCGGCGCGAGAGTGGCTGGTCACGTGACCGCTAAAGCGTGCCGCGCTTTGCGGGTATAATCAGCTACACCTGTTGATCACGTGACCACCGATTCACCGAAGCACGCCACGCTTGAGAGGCGTGGCTTTCGGTTTCTGGTTGTGCTTTATAATGCAGCCCGATAAATGGGCTTTTCAGTGTTCCCGAGTTGGTTTTGAGAATAAATATCTTCTCGGACGAGTTTGTGTCTTGCCCGTCATTTCGTCCGTATCAAGCAAGAGCCCCGGCTCTTCAATACTACAACTTGCGTGATGAAGATGATGATGAATTAGCTGTGCAGTACTGATGACGATGAAGGTGATGACGATGATGAATGTACTGGCGTTTTCCATACGCACGACTCTTTGTCTACCCTTCTACTGTACACTATGTACAGTATTTTATTTCTTGTAATATGTTTTAAATACTGTATTTTTCTTATTTCTTTACGTTTTTAAATTTTTTAGGCTAGAAAATGCTTATTTTACCACAAAAATATTTAAAATAATAGTATATAAAAATACATTTATACCGCAAAATCCCGCGATATAGCGAAAAATCCGCGATATAATTTTACATATACTAGCGAGAAAAAACCGCGATGTACCGAATCCGCGAAAAGTGAACCGCGATATAGCGAGGGATGACTGTATATATCTAATCTATCTGTGCAGTGTCTGTCTTGTGTTGTCTTGTCTTGTGTTGTCACTGAACTACTCCCTCAAACTTTTGTGAAATCGTACTATTCCAACTTGACCCACGGCGTGATTATGCACCCTACTGAGTGGCGTTCTAGTTGTCACTGCCTTAGCCAAATTCCTCCCCAGATTGCTGGGAAGGCAATAGTAAACCAGCTGGCATATAAAACGCGTGCTTATCAGTTATTTTTTTTTTTTTTTGTATGCAAGATCGAGGCTCGTGTAAGAGCTCGCACATTAAACACACATTAGCACATAAAACACAAAAAACATAAATGGACACATAAAACAATAAAGGGAGGGAGAGACAAGATGGGGAGAGAGAGAGGGAAGCACACAAGCACAACAGTAGAGAACAGGGAGATCGGGAAGTCTGTGGAAGGGAGAGGGCTGGGGGGGGGGGGTGGGTGGAGGGGGAGGGGAGGGGTACACGCTATAAAGCAAATTGACACTTCAAGGAATTTCAGGAATTAAGTCGGAGATTGAAAGATGTGGATTTGGAGGTAGAAAAGATCAAGGTTTTGGATGGGGGAAGATGACAGATGGTGGTGAACAGCTGTTTTAAAGACCTGGAGGGAGGATTGGGATTGAAGAGGGTGTGGGAGTTTGTTCCAGAGGTGGGGAAAAAGAGGAATAAAAGTTGAATATATGGCACATATAAATATATAAATACATATATGTATAAATATAAATGTTGGCAGCACCGATATTCTTCTGTAGAGTATATATGGCACACTTCATTATATATATATATATATATATATATATATATATATATATATATGTATATGTATATATGTATATGTATATATATATATGTATATGTATATATATATATGTATATGTATATATATATATGTATATATATATATATATATATATGTACATATATATATATATATATATATACGTATATATATATTGAAGGAGCTCGGGCTCCCACGTCGATCGGAAGAATGGATGCGACAAAAAGCTGGAATTCGTCCGAGTTGCTTTATTCAAACAAAACACTCAGGTACTCTGAAAAGCCCGTTTATCGGGCAGCAATATATTGTTGCGGATATGGGACTTGGCCTCAATATCCGCTTGTAAATACTCCCCTATTTCCCCAATACTCCCCAACCATCCCCAATCCCCCCATTCCCTAGTCCCATTGCCTGTAAATAACACTCTGTAGAACCGACCTTCCCCTTTTTCCCCCATTAAATGTCGTGCCCAGGTCCACCGCATCTCACGTAGACAACTTTCGGACATCTTGCTAGTTATTCTTAGTCTATGTCAGTTAAGGACTCGTTTCCATTAATTCTGACTCTTCGTTGCACCAGAATGTGATTATATGGCACCAGTAGTGAGTTTAGGACCTTCCCATACCTCCTCCCATCTTCTTCCCCAAACAACTACTACAACAACAACTACAACAACAACTACAACAACAACAACAACAACAACAACAACAACTACAACAACAGAGGGGCGCGGCGCGGCGTGCGGGGAGTGTGCGTCCTCACTCCGGCTCGGTTAGCCGCCATTACCCATGTGCGCCGACGGGGTTACCAAGAAGGGGCTGCCTGTCGGCCCCTCGTCAAGGGGCGGAGCTAACGAGCCGAGGGCGTGTCACTCCCCGCCGGATATACGCGGCGACTTACCGGATGTGACGTCAGATGCGCCCCCAGCTTGAGAAGACAATCACCACATCCGAGCGCTGCGACCTCCCCGCATCTCTAGACCGGACCGGGTCGATCCTGCCCTGAGCCCAGGTGCACCTGGAGCCATCGATTCTGCCTTTCCTTGCCATCAATCCCCGTGTGAGTCAGTTTTGTCCTGTTTATCTGTCGTCTGTCAGGGAATAAGATAAGTGTGTCTAAGTGCCTGTCTTTCTATGCTGTCCCTCTCATTCCTGTAATCTAACCTTCCGCCCTAATATAACCTCCTCCGGAGGTCTTGAGAACTGAACCCTTGGTGTCGTGTCATTTTAGTCCCAGCCGTTGTGTCCTTTTCCTTCATTGATTCAGCGTAGCGCGACTCGGCAACGTTCGAGTATAATCGGGTAACTTGTGCGGACACGGCGGCCATTCCGCTCAGCCCACCCTAACATCAAAGTCGTGTCCGTAACAATTGGTGTCGAGGAGTGGAATTCGGACCCGGGACTAAATTTATTAGGCCCAAATTTTGGAACACCAATTGTACCACTAGGGTAACAATTGGTGTTGGGGAGGTAGAATTCGACCCGGAGCGCGTTTCCCGCTCGAAATTATAACGGCGAAATTTGAATTTCTTTTACAAAAATAAAAACCCGAATTTTGAAGGTCGCGCTATGGCGGATCAAGACAGCTGGGGTCCGGTAGAGGAGAGTGAGGCAGGGTCGGTCCAGGACCAAATTGAGGGACGCGAGGAGAGCGAAGCAGCGAGGGTAGCAGACGCGCGAAATAGCGCCTCGCACATGGCCACGGCGCCCACGCCCGCGACCGTAGTAGCGCCGCTGGTAAATTTGGACCTTTTTTTTATACAAATGAAGGCCCTTATGGCCCAGAATAGCGAGCAAATGAGGGAGGAAATGAGGGCTCAGAGTGAGCGATTGGAGGGCCAATTGGGGGTAATGGGAAACCAAATGGGGGTAATGGGAAACCAAATGGGGGTAATGGGAAACGAAATGGGGGTAATGAGGGACGAAGCGAGGGGAACCGGTGAGGGGTTAGACAATAATTTTAAGGGTTTAGACAAGAAATTTGGGAAGTTAGACGACAAATTTGAGGGGTTAGACAACGGGATAAAAGAGGTGAAAAAGGGGTTAATGGGGGTAGAAAATAGAATGGCTGCCAGGAGAATCAGATAGAGGGAGTGAAAAATGGGTTAGAGGGGTTAGAAAACAGGATGGAAGGCAAATTGAGGGACATGAGGGACCAAGCGGAAAGGGAAGTTAACCAAATGGGGCAGCAGATAGAGGGGGTCAGAATGGGGGTAGAAACCAAACTGGATGCTCATAGGGAGGAAATGGAGCAAATGAGGGTGGCATCTGGGCAGGAGATGCAAGTGATGGGAGAGGAGATCAGAAGAGGTGTGAGTGAGGAGGTCGGAGGAGTGCGCGAGGAGGTGAGGCACTGTAAGGAGCGCATGGAGAAGGAGGTGAGAAAGGGGACTGTAAAATTGCAAAGTGGTATAGAGGAGTTGACGCTGGGAGTAGAACAACTGACAGTGGGACAAAAGGAGTTGGGGGAACAGGTAAAGAAGAACACAGCGGTAATAGAGGGGTTAAAATCGACGCAGAAGGAGATGAAAAAGGACGTAGGGGTAATTAAAAAAGAGTGTCAGACGGTACATGAGGACTTGACGAAAAAAATGAACAAAGTGGTAGAGGTGATGGAGGTTAAAGAGCGGGAGGTGCGGGAGCACATAGAAAAAAATAAAGTGGAGTTAGAGGAAGAACTTAAAGGGGCGCACGAGGAGATGAAGGAGGTGAAGCAGAAATTAGAAGAAGTGGAAGAAGGGGTGAGCGAAATTAAAAAGCGACGGAGAGAGGATAAGAAAGAGATAAAGGAGGAAGTAAAAGAATTGGTCCAAAGTCTGTGTTCGGATCGTGATGATGTGCTCATTAACCGGATGAGGGATTCGCAGGTGATGGAGGAGAAGCGAAGAGAAAGAGGACCCGGTGTAAGTGGTGACCAATATGGTCGTGCGTATGATGCGCCAGGTGATTTAATAAGCTTGGGGGTCGAGATAGACCCGGGTGTTCGTGAGAGGCCGTTGGTGAAGTGTGCGACAGGTCTGGTGTGCGAAAAAGGAGGTGTGCAAGAAAGTCCGACTCTGGGGTGTGTGAGGAAAAAGTGCGTGCCAAGGAGTGAGGGTGCTGGCGAGAGTGAGTCGGTCGTAGCGTGTGTGCGAGGGAGCACATGGAAGCGCGGTGTGGTAAGTGTTACAGAGGGTGTGACGGGAGAGTGTGCGCAGGAGTGTGCGCGAGAAAGGTGTGTGACGGACAGGTGCATGGGGAAAGAGTGCGCTGTCAAAGGCAAGGAAGAATGCACGCCTGTGGTGAGTGTTACAGAGGGTGTAACGGGAGAGTGTGCGCGAGAAAGGTGTGTAACGGACGGGTGCATGAGGAAAGAGTGCGCTGTCAAGAGTAAGGGTGAGTGCGCTGTCAAGAATGGAGGTGAGAGTAGTGAGAGTGACAAGGAGAGTGAGCCGGTTGTGACAGGTGAGCGAGGATGTACACCTGGGATGGAAGGATGCACACCTGGAATGGTAGAGCGTGAGTGGGAATGCACGCTGGAGTTGGTGGTGAGGCACGTGGTTGGGTGTGCGAATGAGAGCACACCTGTGATTGTCACAGAGGAGGTGACAGAGGAGGGGGTGCGAAGAGGTGTGTTGGTGAGGTGTGCTACCAACGAATGTGTGCCAAAGTGTTCGGTGGTCAGGTGTGTGACCAAGGCTGTGAGTGGAATGGGTGTACCTGGGTGTGTAAGGAAAGGTACGAGGAGCATGGAAACGGGTGGATGTGTGAGCAAGGAACGGGCTGCGGGGTGTAAGCGTCCAGGTGAAGCATCGACGGTAACCGGTTTAGAGGTTAGAGCGACTTTTAGCCGAATCGGGCCCTCGGTGCGTGCTGGGCCTCGCTTTGAACGGCCGCGTCCGTGCTCCACTAGGCGGAGCGGGCAGCCCGATAGAAAGGGTCGTCATGGCGACCACTTTTTGTTGAGGCAGTCCGGCAGGTCGAGATCGGGACATTGGATGGCTCCACGCCGAGATGGTGCGTGGGATCTCGGCCCGGGTAAGCCCCCGTCCCTGCACCGAGTGCGGGACGTATCCAGCCGCTGGCACCAAACAACCCGCATTCATGGCTTGGCTTTACGAAGCCGGGCTTTGGACAGGAATTGGCGCACCGAGAGGCATTAGTGAGTAGACTGTGTGATGAGGTTAGTGTTTTGGCCCCAGAATTAGAGGAAAACAAAATTTGATGATTGGCAAGGGATTGGCAGTAATGATTGGCAGATGATGGGTAGTGATTGGCAAATTTTTAATTTGTTGAAATTTGATGTGCAAAATTGGTAGTGAGCGATGGGCCCGGTGGGTAAGGCTGGCATCCCTGCCACCCTTCCCATGTGGGGGCAAATGCGCAATAGTTTATGGGGTGTATGGCAGTGAAAACTAGCCCGGGTGGGTTAGGTTATATTGATAGGGCCCTAGAAGATGACATTAGGTGACGTTAAGTTAGTTAGTGACTGATACCTGTAGTGGGGACGCAGGTAGATTAGTGTGGATGATAATGACGTGGGAGCGCAATAGTTTAAAGGGACGACTGGGAAGCGCAAGTTTCAGAAGGGAGTAGTTAGCTGAGATGATGCCGTGTTTGTGAGGATTGAACAGGTGTGATTGCACAGGTGTGCAACTGGACAGGTGTGTGGAGCAGTGTGTGAGTAATGAGTGTTGTGGATCAGCGCGAATGCGCTTGGGGAGAGAAGGGTGCAGGTGGCACCAGGTGTGAGAGCACAGGTGTGCAAGTACAGGTGTGTGGAGAGAGTTGGAGTAAGTGGTACGGAGTGGTGTGCATGGTGCGAAGGTGTGGATGGGGGAAGAGTGGACCCCTTTCACGAGTACCCGGGGCGGGTAGTGTAAGTGTTAGGTAGAGGGTATAGGTAAATTGTGGTTGGAAATTGGCATTTGTGGTGCGGTTGCAGAATGGTGTTGTGAATGGGTGCATTAGTGTTGTGGAAATGGCTGGGCGTGTAGCCTGTTAGTGTGTGTAGTTGGTTGGGCACTCCACCACTGTGAGGATGTCGGCCAGGTGAGGCCGCAGGTGGGCTCTGGGAGCCGGTAGTTGTGAGTGGGTGCCTGAGGATCCCGGGTGTGGATCGGGCAGCCCAGTGCCAGAGAGGGCACCGAGTGGGGAGAGCGCCAGAGGGCCTTCCCCAGGTAGTTAGGTTAGGGTAAGGAGCAGGTAAGCTCGGAGGCAACTGCAGTGGTGGAGGTGTGCAGGTGGGTAGACCCGCTGGGAGAGGTACACGCCACAGCCCAGAAATTGTGCGAGGGCACCGGGAGATGAATCGGGGGAGTGAGACCCCAAATTGAAAAGCACCACAGTTTGGCCAATGGGAATTGGTTTTTAGAACCCATAGTGTAAGAGGGCCAATGGTTTGGCCCGAGAAAGACCCCGGGTAGTGTAAAGTTGTTAGTCATTTAGGAAATAGTTAGGATTGATGAACCTGTCGCACCATACGCAGCCACTTACCTGTGGTGATGATGATGACTCCACACCTGTGTTTTCTTTGTTTTGGTGCAGGAAATGAGAATTGCTGTTGGATTTGTGAGACGCATCACGACGTGGATGAGACATTGGGGTGATTCCATCTCTCCCTCCCTAGGAGGGACTGATGATGAATTGGTGATGGCAAATTTTGATGAAAGTTGAAAATGGCAAATTTGATTGGTTAGGAGGGAGAGAAGACGAATTTGGTTTATGGGAGGAACGGGGAAGACAGTAGGGATGTTTGTTGATTTGTAAAATAGATGTTTATGGGTAGTGTTGTGTTTTGTGGATACAGTAAGGGGTAAGGGAGGGGCCATGTAGGTTACCTGGTGGGGGGGGGGGGGGGCGTACGGTAGGAACGTACCTGTCTCACCTGGTTCCCATGTGCCCCCAGTGTGCATCATCTTATATTGCGTGCACTTTTGCGCCCTTACCACCTTACTCACTTGTCTTCTTCTTTTGTCTCCCACCTCCGAGGATCTGGCTTTGGGGTAGAGAGAGAGGAGAGAGAGGTGCTGGCTACGCAGTTGTGGGCCTGCACTTTCGCTGCTTGCTGCCGGGATCGATACACCATATGGACCGCAATGTTTGTGGCCACCCACAATGGACCGCAGTTCTTTTGCGGCCAAGCACCACCCGTGGAAGGACCTATGGGTCAACGTGGCACCTATGCCAAACAGGTGAACCACTCTTAGTTGGCCCCTGACGGCCACAATACAGAAATGGACGCGGTTGGCGCCTTTCTTGATTTTTTTAAAGAAGTAAGAAGGCCAAGTGCACCACATGAAGGCAAGACCAGCGGCAGAACATCGGCCGGCTGCGACACCACCGGTGATTTATAAACACTTTATTGGTGCACCGGATGGTGCTCACTGTGTGATGGGGTGGTGCTTTTGATGCTTGGAAGGGGTGCTCTGCACATTATTAAAGGCCGTAGGCCACAGAGCACTCGTGGGTTGGTGTATCGATGCTGGCATGCGTGCTCTCTCTATGCATAACATCTGCATGTGTTCCTCCAGAAACAGGTCCTGGATCGTAGTGTAAATAGCAGCGTAGTCGTGTAAATAATGCTCCCTACCGGCTGTATGTTTAGTTTGCGAATTCTTTCCGGATTCGGTTATCCTGTGGGTGTGTTTCTGTGAGGAGAAGGGTGCAACGTCGCAGGGGGACATATTTACTCATTTGTGAATATCTGTAAAACTGTCGCACTCAGGGTAGAGTTAATAGTAGAGGGAACTACATCTGAGTGCCACACTAAAATAGGTAAAAATTTATCGGGTCGGGACGCCCCGAGGGTAGAGAAGGGTGCAATGTTGCGGATATGGGACTTGGCCTCAATATCCGCTTGTAAATACTCCCCTATTTCCCCAATACTCCCCAACTATCCCCAATCCCCCCATTCCCTAGTCCCATTGCCTGTAAATAACACTCTGTAGAACCGACCTTCCCCTTTTTCCCCCATTAAATGTCGTGCCCAGGTCCACCGCATCTCACGTAGACAACTTTCGGACATCTTGCTAGTTATTCTTAGTCTATGTCAGTTAAGGACTCGTTTCCATTAATTCTGACTCTTCGTTGCACCAGAATGTGATTATATGGCACCAGTAGTGAGTTTAGGACCTTCCCATACCTCCTCCCATCTTCTTCCCCAAACAACAACTACAACAACAACTACAACAACAACTACAACAACAACAACTACAACAACAACTACAACAACAACAACAACAACAACAACAACAACTACAACAACAGAGGGGCGCGGCGCGGCGTGCGGGGAGTGTGCGTCCTCACTCCGGCTCGGTTAGCCGCCATTACCCATGTGCGCCGACGGGGTTACCAAGAAGGGTCTGCCTGTCGGCCCCTCGTCAAGGGGCGGAGCTAACGAGCCGAGGGCGTGTCACTCCCCGCCGGATATACGCGGCGACTTACCGGATGTGACGTCAGATGCGCCCCCAGCTTGAGAAGACAATCACCACATCCGAGCGCTGCGACCTCCCCGCATCTCTAGACCGGACCGGGTCGATCCTGCCCTGAGCCCAGGTGCACCTGGAGCCATCGATTCTGCCTTTCCTTGCCATCAATCCCCGTGTGAGTCAGTTTTGTCCTGTTTATCTGTCGTCTGTCAGGGAATAAGATAAGTGTGTCTAAGTGCCTGTCTTTCTATGCTGTCCCTCTCATTCCTGTAATCTAACCTTCCGCCCTAATATAACCTCCTCCGGAGGTCTTGAGAACTGAACCCTTGGTGTCGTGTCATTTTAGTCCCAGCCGTTGTGTCCTTTTCCTTCATTGATTCAGCGTAGCGCGACTCGGCAACGTTCAAGTATAATCGGGTAACTTGTGCGGACACGGCGGCCATTCCGCTCGGCCCACCCTAACATCAAAGTCGTGTCCGTAACAATATATATACACACATTATCCCGGAGCGTTTGCCCAGGAAAGGCGAGAGGGGGCATGCCCGGGCGTCCCGACCGAGGCCTGGCAAGTTGAGCGCGGGCCTGCCCGGGCGTCCTGGGCGAGCCCGGCATGGTGATCGCTCCGCGTCCTTGATAGGTGCAAGGCGATTGTGAAAACCCAGCGGTAGCCGCTACACACGTCCCCCCAGAATCGACTTGCACCGGCAGGGTCAATTTGAGGGGGGTCCTGATGACCCGGCCGAAGCGACCCCTGGCAGGTCGTGGGGGGGGGGGGGGGTCAGGGGTGTGGTGGTGGGCGGTCGAGTGGGGGGCACCGTGGACGGGGGGCGGCCTCGCCGCGGTGGAAGGGCCACCCGTGGTGGTTGGTCGACGTCCACGTGCGCCGGCTTGAGGCGGTGCACCGCAATCCGGTCCGACCTGCCGCCGATGTCAATGAGGAACGACTTGTCGTCCCGACGCAGGACCCGGAAGGGCCCGTCGTACGGCGGCCGGAGTGGGCCCCGATGTACGTCGTGACGCACAAAAACATACTCCGCTGTGCGAAGTGCTGGGGGGATGTAGGACTGGGGGTCACTATGGTGGGATGTTGGCACGGGGGCAAACCGTCGGGCGGCCTCCTTGAGGTCCGAGCGCTGGTGAGCTGCGGACCAGGGACTGGTAGCGTCGGGCACGAATTCGCCCGGGACGCATAGCGCCTGGCCGTAGACAAGCTCGGCGGTGGATGCTTGGAGGTCCTCCTTGGGGGCCGTGCGGAGGCCCAAAAGGACCCACGGCAGCCATTCGGGCCCAACCGCCGTCTTGAAGGCCGGCCATGAGCGCGGCCTTCATGGAGCGGTGGAATCGCTCGCCCAACCCGTTTGCTTGGGGGCGGTAGGCCGTAGTACGGTGGAGCTTGACCCCCAGGTTGCGGGCTACCGTGCCCCACAGCTCGGAGGTGAACTGTGGTCCGCGGTCTGACGAGATGTGCGCCGGTGCGCCGAAGCGGGCGACCCAGGTGGCGATGAAAGCCTGCGCCACGTCGGCGGTGGTGGTGGAGACGAGGGGAACGGCCTCCGGCCACCTGGTGGTCCTGTCCACCATGGTGAGCAGGTGTGTGAACCCCCGAGACGGGGGGGAGGGGGCCCACCAGATCCACGTTGACGTGGTCGAAACGTCGTTCGGGCACGGTGAAAGGTGCCAGCGGGGCCTGGGTGTGTCGGTGGACCTTGGCCCGTTGGCAGGCTGTGCAGGTGCTGGTCCAATCGCGGACGTCCCGACGAAGGCCGTGCCAGACAAATCGCGCCGACACCAGCTTCTGGGAAGCTTTCCGGCCCGGGTGGGAAAGGCCGTGGAGGGAGGCGAAGATGCGGCGTTGCCAGGTGACAGGCACGATGGGGCGAGGCTGGCCTTGGGAGACGTCGCAGAGCAGGACAGTGTCCGCGAAGGGGATGTCGGCCAGGCGGAGGCCCGTGTCCGCCGCCCGGAGGGCTTGCACCGTGGTGTCGGTGGTTTGGTCCGCCGCCATAAGCGCGAAGTCCACGCCCAGGTGGACCGCGTTCACGCTGGCCCGGGAAAGACAGTCGGCCACGGCGTTGTTTTTGCCGGCGACGTGCCGGATGTCAGTGGTAAACTCCGACACGGTGGAGAGGTGGCGCTGTTGGCGGACCGACCACGGCTCCGTGACCTTGGCCATTGCGTAAACCAACGGCTTGTGGTCGACGAACGCCGTGAAAGGTCGGCCCTCCAGGAAGTGGCGGAAATGGCGGACGGCCAGGTGTAGACCGAGGAGCTCACGGTCAAACGTGCTGTATTTGAGCTCGTTCGGCCAGAGCTGCCGGCTGAAAAACGCGAGTGGCTGCCAAACCCCGTTCACCCATTGCTCATGTACGGCGCCCACCGTGTAGTCGGAGGCATCCGTGGTGAGGGCGATGGGAGCGTTGAGCACCGGGTGAGCGAGCAGTGTTGCGTCGGCGAGGGCCCGCTTTGAGCTTTGGAAGGCCGCGTCCATTGCTGCGGACCAGGCGATGTCGTGCTTGGCCGGCGTGCCCCGGAGGGCTTCGTAGAGGGGCCGCATGAGTTGAGCAGCGCGGGGCACGAAGTGGTGATAAAAATTCACCATTCCCAGGAATTCCTGCAGGGCCTTCATGGTGCGGGGACGCGGGAACGTGGTGATGGCCTCGACCTTGGTTGGCAGCGGCACGGCCCCGTTCTTGGTGATGTGGTGGCCCAAAAAATCAACGGCCGTCGTGCCGAAGTGGCATTTGGCCGGGTTGACGATGAGGCCGTACTCGCTGAGGCGCCCGAACAGTGTTCGGAGGTGGAGGAGGTGCTCCGCCCGGGACGTGCTGGCGACGAGGATGTCGTCCAGGTAAACGAAAAGGAACGGCAGGTCACGCAGCACGCCGTCCATCAAGCGCTGGAACGCCTGAGCCGCGTTCTTGAGACCAAACGGCATCTGTAAGAATTCGAATAAGCCGAACGGCGTGATGACTGCCGTTTTAGGGACGTCGGCCGCCCTGACAGGTACCTGGTGATATCCCTGTATGAGATCAATTTTCGAAAAAATGACCCGTCCCACCAGACGGGCGGAGAAGTCTTGGATGTGCGGGATCGGATACCTGTCGGGGGTGGTAGCGTCGTTAAGGCGGCGGTAGTCACCACATGGGCGCCAGCCGCCCCCTGGCTTTGGGACGATGTGTAGTGGCGAAGCCCATGCGCTATCGGAGCGCCGCATGATGCCGAGGTGTTCTAAAGCGTCGAACTCGGCTTTGGCCACGGCCAGCTTGGCTGGGTCGAGGCGGCGGGCTCTGGCGTAGACCGGCGGGCCCGTGGTTGGTATGTGGTGCTCGATCCCATGCCGTACTGCGACGGCCGAAAACGTCGGCCGCGTGAGGGCCGGGAACTCCGTGAGCAGGCGAGCAAACTCGTTCGCCGCCGGGAGGGCGCATGCCAGCTCGGTCGGCTCGGAGCTGCTCAATGTGCATACCAGGGAGCTGAAGGTTTCGGCGTTGATTAAACGACGCCGTTGGACGTCCACCAGCAGTCCTTGTGCGCAGAGGAAGTCGGCGCCTAGCAGAGCCATGGGCACGTTTGCGGTTACAAACATCCAAGCAAAGCGTTGGCCGCCGAAGCAGAGGGTGACGTTGCGCGGGCCGAAGGTGCGGATGGCCGATCCGTTGGCCGCAACCAAGGAGGGGCCGCAAACCGCGGACTGCCTGTCCTGGTCAGAGGCGGGTATGATGCTCAGTTGGGCGCCGGTGTCACACAGGAAGCGCCGTCCGGACGCTTTATCCGTGATGAACAGTAAGTTGCCCGTGTGGCCGGCGCTCATGGCTGGTAATGAACGCCGGCCCGGCCGTTTCCCGGCCTGCCGAAGGTGCACGGGGGCCGGCATGTCCGGGCCTTCTGTCCGAACCTGGCATGATAGTAACACCACGCTTGGTCAGGTGGAGGCCCCGGTCGTCGTGCTGGAGGTGGTCGGCTCAGTGTAGCGGCCGCCAATTGCGTCGGCAGTTCGGTCGTCGACCGTGCCGGGTGCTCGGGCACCATGGGTGTTGCGTCGGACAGCGGTGGGCCCCAGGTCGCTGCTGCGATGCGCTGGCCTGCGGCGGAGATCTTGTCGGCTTCCCTGGCAAGGGCACTGGGATCCGTGATCGTCGTGCTTGCCAGGGCGAGGCGTACCGGGCTAGGCAGCTGACGGAGGAATAGCTCCCGGAACAGGAATGCCGGAGAGTGCTCGCCGACCAGCGAAAGCATGTAGTCTATTCCCTCGGAAGCGCGCATGTCGCCGAGCTCGGGCAGGTCGAGCAGGCGCCGTGCGCGTTCCGCCGATGGGAGGGCGAAAGCGTCGAGGAGGAGCTTTTTAATCGCGCCGTATTTGTCAGCGGCTGGCGGGCTCTCGAGGAGGCTCAGAGCGTGGGCCGTGGTGGCTGAACCGAGCGCTGCTACCACATGGTGGAAGCGGGTGTCGTCGGCCGTGATGCCTCGCAGGGCGAACAGGGAGTCCGCCTGTGCGAACCAAACCGCCGCGTGAGCCTCTCAGAAGGTAGGCAGTTTAAGGGCCACTGCCGTGTCCATGTCGGTAGGTCACCAATGAAGGAGCTCGGGCTCCCACGTCGATCGGAAGAATGGACGCGACAAAAAGCTGGAATTCGTCCGAGTTGCTTTATTCAAACAAAACACTCAGATACTCTGAAAAGCCCGTTTATCGGGCAGCAATATATATACACACATTATCCCGGAGCGTTTGCCCAGGAAAGGCGAGAGGGGGCGTGGCCGAGCGTCCTGGCTGCGGCCTGGCAAGTTGAGGGCGGGCCTGCCCGGGCGTCCTGGACGAGCCCGGCATGGTGATCGCTCCGCGTCCTTGATGGGTGCAAGGCGATTGTGAAAACCCAGCGGTAGCCGCTACAATATATTGTTTTGGGTGTGCTACAAGGGGAATCCCTGGTTCTCCTCGAACTCACCGTGACCTGAGGCTACCTACCGATCATGAATAACTTCGTGACTCAGCGGGTTTCTAGCCAACCACAAATGCCAACTAGAACGCCACTCAGTAGAGCGCATACTCCCGCCGTGGGTTTAGTTGGAATAGTACGTTTGTTTAGCATCCCCTCTCCCCAAAACAATAAATGCAAAAGAAAGTAAGCCCTAACTGTCAGAGAATTTATTTTGATATATCTCGGAATTAGAGAAAAACATCATTTAAGAATAAGAATAAAAGCTTTAATGCAGTAAAACAGAAAAAATCTTTCCCAACTTTCCCAAAAAAAATCCTGGATCCGGAATAATATCCTGAGCTTCACCAAAAACTACTCAATTCTTCCTTATCCCAAGGGCAATCATCCCACCAACTTTCATCCAAATCCGTTCAGAACTTTTCCAGATATCTTGTTCACAAACACACGAACATACGAACACACACACACACACACGGACTGACACGATCGAATGCGTTACTCCCTAGTGGGAGTAATAAACCTGAAAATCGCAGAGCCAGATCCAGAATTATTTATTTGGTCTGGGAAGCCAATGCGAGGTTTCTTCTTCTTCAGCCTCTCACAACCCTGGGTGAATATGCGATCTTTTAAAAAAAAGTTGGAATTTTTCCAAATCTGTTTTATTAGTTTGTTAATAAACCTCAGCCATTGACAAATCTGGAACTAAGTCTTTATAAGTTCATCAAATACTGACACCGCGAATGTTATTCGCTGAGCTAAATGTTGATATCTCTTCTGAGGTTAAAAAAAAAAAACAACAACAACAAAAACAGTTTTAAAGCATGGTACATATCAAACGATACATTTTATGAAACGGGGAAACCTAATACACACTTTGGTGGTTTTAAAATGACAGAATGTCTTTATTAGAAAAAAAAAAAAATGAACATTGAAGACGATGCTGCTGAACAAATACACCGCTCTAACGCATAACCATGAGTTTAAACTACATTTACAACAAATATGAAAACTATTTTCATATCACAATGTTAAATATAGAATATATAGAAGATAATGTTAAAAAAAAATGAGCTGTATCTTCCAATGGTAAAAAAATCCTTCAAAAAATTCCTGGATCGGGAATAATATCCTGAGCTTCACCAAAAACTAATCAATTCTTCCTTATCCCAAGGGCAATCATCCCACCAACTTTTTTTTTTTTTTTTTTTTTTTTTTTTTTTTTTTTTTTTTTTTTTTTTTGTATACAATATCGAGGCTCGTGAAAGAGCGAACATTAATCACATGAACACACAGAAAGACAAACCGACACATAAAACATATAACATAGGGAGCGGTAGACAAGATGGGGAGAGAGGGGGAAGGACACAAACACAACATTTGAGAGCAGGGACCGAGAGACATGGAGACATCGAGAGATCTGAGAGAGGGCGAGGGCTTTGGGGGGGGGGGGGGCGTGGGAAGGGGGCAGTGGGAGAGGTATAAAACATATGGACACTGCCAGGACTTCCAGGAAAGAAGTTGGAATTTCAAACAAGGTGGATCATCCCACCAACTTTCATCCAAATCCGTTCAGAACTTTTCCAAATATCTTGTTCACAAACACATGAACACACACACACACACACACACACACACACACACACACACACACACACACACACACACACACACGGATACGAGTGAATGCATTACTCCCTGGCGGGAGTAATTATTCTATCACGCTTTCCAGAGCTATTCGTCTGTCATACCGTTTACCTGTACTAGAGTCCCTGTATATAGAGAGTTGTGTCAACTCAAATTTGGACGCCATTTTGTGTCTAAGTGTGTCGGATTAGATATACATGTACATTCGCGATATGGGGTGATATATTCTAAACCTGCTAAAAAAAAATTTACTACACATATTTAGTCTTATTATTACATACAGGTGATATTTGTTTTGTCAAAAACTCAGCTATTGCCGTGAAAAAGAGCTGTGTGGTGATATTAAAAGTGGTATGGCAATGCATATTACAAGCCAACACTGCATATAAGAGCTAACATTATAAGTAAGACAAACCAATGCTGTCATTCTCTGAATTTTAATAACTTTTAGAAAGGAGTGTGGGCATATCCAATATTTTTTAAAGGGTGCCGAGAGCAATTCCGGTGTAGGACTTCCAGCCGACATATAGTCTAACACACTTAAAACAAATTCTGTACGTGGTATTGCCATATTTCTATAGTGTACAACTTTAGTTTTATCGACATTTATATTCAATTTCCATTGTAATGATTTAACAAGCTGCAAGAATATGCGGTCCGCTAGGACTACCCGAAAAAAATTGAGCAGGGTTCTTCCCACGGAAATGCATTTTTGGTCAGCTCCTTGAAGATTATAAACAAACACAAATCACTTCCCTTTAAAAGGGTTTTCAACGGACAGACAACCAAAAAAAAACCGAGCAGATAGAATTGCTTTTGAACATCGATCATCAAGCGGCGTGGGCCTACCTGGCAGAGTCTCGAGGAGTCGATCGCTTTCCAGCTCTTTCGTCTGACTTTCGCTTCCCAAATTTGTCTTCTGACTTTATCACTTGGAAATCTATACATCTTATATTTCCCAGATTGGTTTGAACAACCAAAAGCAGAACAACCAGTCATTTTGTTTGGCAATAAACAACATTCCCGTACCAAGCTGACGTTCACGCACGGTGAAGTTAGACACAAAATGGCGCCACGAAATCACGTGACCAGAAATCTCGGGTCAGCGCATGGCGCAACTCTCTTTATACAGGGACTCTAACCTGTACCACGTGACTTTCCAATCGGGGAATGCGCCCTCGGCTACGCACCAATCTAATCTTAATTTGATGTTTCATTAGAGTGGCCGAGTAACCTCTGGTGCATACCTGACCGCAATGAGCCAATTAATCGGGAATGATAATCTCCCCAGTTTTGGGGTCTTGCATGTAACTTAATGTGAAAATAATACCAAATGTAAATCAAAATCTGCATGAATTATTGTTAAATGTTGTGTACTTATGGGTCCTGTGAAGAGAAGATTATGGGGAATAAAGGAAAATGGCCTCTCTGGTTCTGGCGCGCGATTCCAACCAGCTTTTGGTACGATTATGCAAATACCTTGTGGCATCACTCGCATGCACAGCACGGAGTTAGCATGGAGTGTGGCGCTCGATCACCCAATATAAAACGAGAAAAGAGGAAAATGTTCTCTTCCCTTCAACAACGCATTGTATTACATTCAAAGTTACTACACAAAGGGAAGGAGCTACTCTGACCACTAAGGGAAATCATGGAAATGACTGCACTAAGGGACCTGTGTGGTGGTTGCCATTGCCTCTGAGCAGTTTCCTAAAACCGCAACTATTAATATATATATTATAACTCATCACTGCAGACATCCTATTACAACCCAATGGTTTTATGTCGCTCCTGGAGTTATGTGCCCATTTATGATCTTCATTTTTTTTTCTGCTCACCTCCCTGTCCATAGAAGTTTTGTTGAACTGTTCTGGGGGGAAAGTCACTCTAAAGTTGAGTCAGAAAGATGTCGCTTCCTGGTGCATGTGTATTTTTGATGGTTTGGACCACACTCTGCCACCTGCCAACTGGCCAGATCCTGAAGGTTTGGATTAATATTTGTGGGACCAATGATGATGGTTGCTGGAATATCACTGAATGATGTGTTGTTTGTTTGTTTGTTAGCCCTGGAATTATCTGGTTATTGCTTGATAACGTCAGTGTTTCCCAACATTTTGTTGTTTTTCTTGTGTTTTTTTATCCTTTACCTGTTTTTTTTTTTTGTTTGTTTTTTTGTATACAAGATCGAGGCTCGTGAAAGAGCGAACATTAATCACACAGAAAGACAAACCGACACAAAAACATATAACATCGGGAGCGGTAGACAAGATGGGGAGAGAGGGGGAAGGACACAAACACAACATTTGAGAGCAGGGACCGAGAGACATGGAGACATGGAGAGATCTGAGAGAGGGCGAGGGCTTTGGGGGAGGGGGCATGGGAAGGGGGGGGCATGGGAAGGGGGGGGGGGGTGGGAGAGGTATAAAACATATGGACATGGCCAGGACTTCCAGGAAAGAAGTTGGAATTTCAAACAAGGTGGATCTGGGGTGAATTAGTGGGGGTAGAAAAGATCAAGGTTTTGGATGGGGGAAGATAAGAGATGGTGGTGAACAGCTGTTTTAAAGACTTGGAGGGAGGAGTGGGATTGAAGGGAGTGAGGGAGTTTGTTCCAGAGGCGGGAGAAAAGAGGAATGAAAGAGTGAAGGTGAGCAGAGAGCCGAGATTTCGGCAGTTTAACCATCAGAGGGTTGCTGGCAGATCTTGTGCGACCTGTAGGAATATTTGGGGGACAGAGCACAGAGAGAGCTGGGGGTGCAAGGCCGGAGAGGAGTCGGTAGAAGACAGAAAGACCACCTACCTGCCTGCGGTGAGTGAGTGAAAGGCCCTCAGAGATAGCTTCATCGTGCGAGATTCCAATAATTCTGAAAGCTTTGGTTTCAACAGCGTGAAGCCGAGCTAGGTGTGAGGCAGGAGCACCGGCCCATAGGGGAGAACAGTATTCCATTGAGCTGCGGATGAAAGCCTTGTATGTGGTGAGGAGCTCAGGTGTGCCGAGGAAGGACTTCGCATGACGGAGGATGCCCAGTCGGCGACTGGCTTTGGAGGCCAGATTGGAAATGTGGTTTTCCCAAGAAAGATCATGGCAGATAGTGAGACCCAAAATCTTGAGCGACAGAACTTCTTGGAGAGGATTGTTGAGAAAGTAGATGGGAGGGTTGTCCAGTCGATCTTTTCGGAGAGACATAGTAAGAGTGTGAGATTTGTCAGGATTGAAAGACATGTTCCACTTGTTTGACGAGTCTGTGATTTTGTCCAAGTCTTCAGAGAGTGAGGAGGCTGCAGACTGCCGATCTGAGGGAAGAGGAATAGAGCGGCAGAGAGTGGATTCATCAGCAAAGAGATAGAGAGGATTTTCAAGAGAGTCAGAGAGATCATTGATGAAGACCAGAAAAAGCACAGGGCCCAGAACACTGCCTTGGGGAACTCCAGCCTGAACAGGAAGAGGAGATGAGAGAACCCCATTCAGGGCCACACGTTGACGACGACTAGAGAGGAAGTCAGCCAGCCATGCGTGGAGATTTCCATGGATACCAAAGGAGGAGAGTTTTGTGAGCAGAGCGGGGTGCCAGACCGTATCGAAGGCACATGATATGTCGAGGGAGACAGCTCTAATTTCCTGTTTGGCATTGAGGACCTCCATCCATTGTTGAGACAGCAGAAGCAGCATGTCCAGAGTAGAGTGACCTGGTCTGAAACCAAATTGATGCTCAGAGATCAAGCCATTGGAGAAGAGGAAAGATTTCATATCCGAAGCAATGATGGATTCCATGACTTTGCTGATAATTGGGAGAAGGCTGATTGGTCTGTAGTTGCTAGGATCTGTTTTTGCACCTTTTTTGTGCAAAGCGGTGATGTTGGCTGATTTTCAAGCAGATGGCAGTTGACCTTGAGCAAAAGAGAGGGTGAAGAGAACAGAGAGAGGGTGAGATAGAGCAGCAGAGCAGGATTTTAGGACCCGTGGGCTGATGCCGTCGGGTCCAGTTGCAGAATCAGAGTCGAGGGTTGACAGAAACTTTTCCACCTTGTCAGGAGGAAATGACACGGAGTCCAGGAGCAGCTGGGTACGACTGGGTATGGTGGGTACAGAGAGGGATGGGTTTGGGACACAAGATTTAGAGGCAAACACAGAGTTGAGGCATTCAGCTTTTTCACGTGCGGAGTCAGCTGTGTAGCCATTTGAGGTAAGGGAGGGGATGGAGGGGGAACAAACACCAGAAACGGATTTGACCAGACGCCACCAGGATTTGGAAGAGGGAGACAGATAAGAGAGTTTGGGCTTGAGAATCGAGAGATATTGTTTCCTGGCTCTCCTGAGGGTGGACACACACTTGTTTCTGGCTTTGTGAAAGGAAATGAGATTTCCTTCCGTTGGATTTGTTTTCCAGGAGACAAAGGCAAGTTGTTTCTGGGCAACAGCCTCACCACAAGATTCCGTGTACCATGGACGGGAGGAAGGGTATGACAACTGAAGGCGAGATGGGATAAATCTGTGCATGAGGGAGAGCAATTTACTTTGGAAGAATTCCCAGGATGAGTTGATGTCAGAGGTGGTAGAGATGGGAGACCAGTCCAGATGATTGATGGCTGCTTGAAGACCGTGCCAGTTGGCCTGAGTGAAATGCCAGACTCGTCGACGCTGAGCAGGCTCCCTGAGAATGGTCAGAGAGATGTCCACTTTAACAAGGACATGATCAGATGATCCGATTGGCGCAGAAGAAGAGCAGCAGACATTTTCAGGGAAGTTAGTCATAACCAAGTCCAGAAGAGAAGATGCTCCGTTGACTGAGATCCGGGTCGGGAAATTGACAGATTGTGTCAGTCCCAGTGAGTCGCAGAAGTCCTTTGCTGAGGAGCCATGGCTGGTGAGGGAGGTACCCACACCCAGCCAACTGGCATGATGACAGTTGAAATCACCACATATGAGGAAGAGAGAGTTGGGATGAGTAGATAGAAGTTGGTCCATATTATCAGACAGCGAGATGTAGATGGAGTCATCTCGGGAGTCACACTGTTGCACTTTGAATGTAGCAAGGGAGTCACATGGAATTTGGTTACAGTTACTCCCACACACCACGACCCCCCTACAGATGGTAGTGCTGACCCCGAGGAGTCCCTGGGCCACAGGTTTGGAACCACTGCTTTAGTTATATGATAAAAAATACAACGTACTGTTGCGGAAATTATTCCTAGGGGTTAAAGAATCCTTATTAAAGCATCAGCTATTTCGTAGGTATCTGTTTAGTGAAGCATATTGTACTCTGTGAATACATATTAGGCTGGGCCAAATCAGGGGTGATTTTCAATTTTTCATACTACAAGGTTGTAATTTACCTAAAAGTTGTGGCTGGGTAACAGAAACAAAACCATGAAATTTTTTTCCAAAAATATTGACGTCTTACGGTAAAACAGCCCGTTACCATAGCAACCGTTACAGATGACATTCTTAAAATCGATGATTTCTCAGGCTGTGTGTGACCCCCAGAGTTGATTCTGGTACCAAAAGATTCAGAATTGAAAGCCAAGGATGATTGGATAGCTTAACAATGTCTGTGACACAATTCAATACAACCTTTATCCCAAAAACTCATTTTTATCTCAAATTTAAGGCATTTGTTTGAAAAAAAAATGAAAATTTTGCTTTTTAATCATAGGATAATCATTAATCAGAGCTATAGTCAAATTAAATGTACTTTAAATTAACTTTTGTCATTGATTAAGCTTTTTTGTCTCAAATTTAAGGTCTGACATTGAACATTGATAACAAAATAAAAAACCTAGTCCCAATTGTAATCAATGGAGGCCAATGACTTCTTAGTCACAACCTCAGTGGATGTTGCCAGTCCATGCAGCTTCTCCCTGACGCCCTTCACAACCCTGTATAGAGCCTGGAGCTGCGCCTCAGATGTGGGGGCCTTGTTAGTGTTCAAATCTGTGGCGAGTCCAAGTGTCCGCTCTGCTGCGTCATTGAGCAGATGGAAATGCTCGTGTGAGAGTTTCTCACACCACCCGTGTGAGAAACTTGGGAGTTTGGCCACAACTTCCTTGCCATGACGATAGCTGTCTGCGGTGGGCCACTGTGCAACGGGAAGCTTGACAAAACTGGAGTCAATACCCAAGAGTTCAAACATGCTCCAAGAGTCATAACCAACAAAGTCTTTGAGGGCTTTACTCCCCAATTGCTGTGAGGCTGGCATCTCCTGTATCATGTTATGTGCAGTCCCACTGTACCTGAGCATAGCCCTTCTCACAGTCTGCTTGTCAGATGACGTTCTGTCCGAGAAGAGTGCCAAAGAGACCAATCTCTCTGAGAGGTACCACAAATGGTTTTGTAGCTTCTCTCGGGCCACAGTCACAAAGGACAGAAATTTGGCAGGCCACTTTGTTGGATTCTTTGCGATACTGGCCTCAGCCTTGAGGAGGTTCTTCATCAGGTACAGGTCGTTAGATGGTGCATCTGCAGCACTGGTACATGTCAACCACGCTTTAGTGTAGAAGACTGACATGAATGCAGCGAGACTGGTTATGTCTTCCAGCTCTTCGGAACCGGTATTAATTCTGAACTGGGGTATTAATCTCCCAGCTGCCAACGGAAGAGTGCCACCTTTATAGTGTATAAAGTCTTGCTCATCCAACGGGCGTGGTGGAATGCCCCAGGAGCTTTGATAGTGATGGTCCTCATACCATCAGGGACAGTCCCTCCAAGAAACAGCAGTGTGAGGTGTGCCAGCTCCAGGTAGTCGTGTCGAAGAGTCTCCTTTGTGCTATTGTCCATCCACGTCTGAAGGAAGGTGATGGTGGCATGTACATGGCCAGCCAGCTCTCTCTGTTGAGCAGACACCTCGACCAATGTGTAGTTACCCTGGTCCAATTCACTCCAAGTGTTGAGCAGTCGCTTGAACAGCTGTTCATTAGATCCTGTGGTGGGGCCATACACTATTGAGCAAGACGCCCCTCCAACCAATTCGTGGATGTGGTGCCGACACGCCAGTTGCAGAAGACTCCTGCCAAACTCAGTCTCCAGTCTTACTACGACTGCACTCTTGACCCCAGAGTTCACTGCCGTTGTATCGAAGACAAGAGCGCCTATCCTTGATGTGTGCAAGAGCGCCTTGAACGCCCTGATGAATGGTTACAGTAACAACCGAAAGCAGGCATTAACATTAATGATTGTAAGCTGCTTTTGTTAACTTTTTTTATTGAAATGAAGATGGCCAAATTTAAACAACGTTATAACAGTTATAAAAACTGGACAATACAAGGTTGTAAAAGACAATTTAAAGTAAATTTAATCTGATTAATGGTTATCCTATGATTAAAAAGCAAAATTTTCAATTTTTTTCCATAAATATGCTTGAAATTTCAGACAAAAATCAGTTTTTTGGATAAAAGTGGTATTGAATTGTGTCACAGACATTGTTAAGCTATCCAATCATCCTTGGCTTTCAATTCTGCATCTTTTGGTACCAGAATCAACTCTGGGGGTCAAACACAGCTTGAGAAATCGTCAATTTAGGCATTTTTTGAGTCGTCTGTAACTGTTGCTATGGTAACGGGCTGTCTGACCGTAAAACGTCAATATTTTTGAATTTTTTTTTCATGATTTTGTTCCTGATACTCACTCACAACTTTTAGGTAAATTACATTGAATTAGGAAAATCACCTCCGATTTGGCCCAGCCTAATACATATGCATTGTGTATGTATTCGATAG
Source organism: Myxine glutinosa (assembly GCF_964187855.1). Taxonomy (NCBI): domain Eukaryota; kingdom Metazoa; phylum Chordata; class Myxini; order Myxiniformes; family Myxinidae; genus Myxine; species Myxine glutinosa. The sequence goes on from NC_136268.1 coordinate 133,532,219, forward strand.
ACATCTACCTTACCAAGTGTTGTTTTTTCTCCAAGCCCAGCTTCCCATCGTATTGCATGTATTTTTTCCCATCTGTGTTTCGTCCCCACCATAATCGACTGAACTGTTGCCGGTCCGAGCGAGCTTTAGCAATCCCAGACTTGATTAAAGCATATCACTTCAATTTGGGGCAAAGAGCGGATGGGAGTGTTTTTTTTGTGTTCACATAGTCGAGGCTTGTGGAAGAGTAAGTGCACTGAATAGATCAGCACATAACAGGGCAAAAGGAACAGTAGAGAGGAGGGGGGTAAAAACCCCAACAGTAGAGTTGAAGGCCAAGTTAGAGATAGACTTGGACAAACAATGGGTGTATAGGAAGAATGGGGGACAGTGGAGGACAAGATGGATACAGAAGGAAGCTGGAAATTTGGCAGGAGAAAGGGCTTGGTGTGGGTTTGGGCATGGAGGGTTAGCGAGGGTAGAAAAGATCATGGTTTTGGATTGAGGTTGATCTGAGATGGTGGTGAACAGCTGTCTTGCTAACTAACCCCCGCTCTAACCTAACTAACCCCCGCTAACTAACCCCCGCTAGCTAACCCCCGCTCAAGCAGGGAAAATGGCCTTAAAATGCCTGTTGTGTTGTTGTTCCACAGGTGGGAAAAAAAAGAAAGGAACAAATGAGTGGAGGTGAGCCATGATCCTAGATTTAGGTCGTTTTTACCAGTCGGGGGTTGATGGTTGACCGTGTGCATGTGCAACAATAGCAGAAACCTGGGGCAGCAAGAACAGAGGTTGCAAGACCAGAAAGGAAGTGGTGGAAGACAAAGAGACCACCGACCTGTCTGCGATGGGAAATAGTCCCATGGACTTAGCCTCAACATGGGAGAATTCAATGATCTTGAAGGCCTTTGTTTCCATGGTGTCAAGCTGAGTAAGGTGTGAGGCAGGGGAGCCAGGCCAGAGGGGAGGCAACCAATCGGCTGAGGGGCACAGGGTGGATCAAGATGCTTTGATGCTCCTCGCTGAAACAACCAATCAACTGGAAGCACCGGTGGGATCAAGATGTTTTCATACCCCCGAATAAAACAACAAATCAGGGAAGAAGGAAGCTGATTGAGAAGGGCCTACTCTCCCCAACGCTGGAATAAATGACAATGTTATCACTTGTTCAGTTAACTGGCTCGCTTATTGGTGCCTTGTTAAGAGTTCCTGGTAGTGTTTGTTCCCTATGCTGATCCTCGTCGCTGTGCTGATTCTCTTCACTGTGTGGTCCTGTGGTGTGCTGGCTGTTCCGGGGTGTTGACGTGAAGGGAAGCAGCACAGCATTACATCTTAATGCACCTTAGGTGGGATAGGCGGAAACCTCATGGCCATTGGTGGGTGGCGCCTGAAGACTGAGCATCACCTAATAAAGGTTCTGCGGGGGCTGACTCCTCCCAGGTGCTGCGGTCTTCCAGCTCGTGCATTCTATGTTGAGGGACACGGCGGGTTCTGCAGAATCCGTCACATAGGTCAGATAGCAGTCTCATCTCTCCCACAGTTGTATCTCTCTTGCGAGCGCATTCACGGACCCAACTTATTTTGCAAAGCTGACTGTACATTTGATGATCCGTTCTGTGGGCGCAAATGTCGGTCGTGGGTAATTTGGGGAATTATTCACAGTTTCCTGCTTGTTTTTAATATATTTACTTTACAATACATGGATTCACCTGACTTGGTCTGTTCATTCTGACTGTTTTGTCTGGTAGCTCAGAAGTAACCCGTTGAAGGTAGAAATTAGGTGTGGTTTTGTACCGCTAGATACCTGACGTCACGTTGTTTGGTTGCTTGGCTAAAGATTTGAATTTGCCACCGGCACGGCACTCGCCTGGCTCAAGGACTTCAATCTATATGGTAACGAGGCTCTCGACACGAGATCCGGCATGAAGTCTCTGAGGTGATGGACTATCGTGGTGTTTGACACGACTCACCAAATTCAAACTGGGCAACAGGGAAGTTCTCGTGACCGTAACAGTACTTTGGTCTCCAGTGCTGATATGTCACTTCGTCTATTTATTATAGAGATTAAGTGATTACAAGTATTCCAATGTTCTTTTCAATGTTGTTATCTTTGTAACGTCGCTAAAGAATTTCATAATTATCAGAAGCATCTTTATTTGTATGGGTCCTGCCAGGTTAAACCATTAGTTGTGGGAGAACAACTGTTGTGGCTGAGCAACAACCAGGGTGAGGTAAATACCTACCGAATACCAGTCATGGCAGCGACATCCAGGGGCAGCCTGCTAGCTGTGGCCGAGGCTCGGAAGGCAAGTTCTTCGGACGCAGGCGCAAAGTTCATTGCTCTCAGAAGGTCGACCGACAAAGGTAGGATTTGCCTCGGATTTCTCCTTTCGGTTTCTCAAAGGTTCGATTACAATTGTTTCGTATTGCGAGCATTCTGAATCCTTTTAAGTTTGGCATCTATTAAATAGGTTGGCCCCCATGAATGGCTGGCTTGAAATTGTTTGCATCACCATTCAAGATACTATTGTGGCCTCTCAGTTATATTTCATCTGTTATCTGGCACAACACCCCAGCTTCTGTCCTTCCCCCTTTACATCTATTACCAAACAGGAATGTGAATTGTTTTTCTGAAAATGAAAAAATGATGATTATGAGACTTTAACGGCCACTGTGGCTTTAATGACCCCCTTGTGTAGTTGGCCAGGGAAATAATTTACCCCAAATCTTGCATGAACTGGCTGTTCCGGCCTATCATTTGACCAAGTAGGTTGGAGCAGGAAATTTGGAATTTGTTCAGGGTAGCTAACAGGATAACTTTACAGCAGGATAACTGAAGGATAACTTTGGCGTAGGTTGGAGCAGGATAACTCATCCACTCTTCACGAAGAACAACGTGGGATCTTTAACGACCATCAATTAATGCCGGCAGATGGGATGCCGTTTAACGTCAAACTTGCCGTCAATTGATGAATCGCTATGCCTGTGAAACACCGGGATGACAGTTATAGCCTGGTTATGATTTTATTCAAATAAATGACCAAATACAGCACTGCAGTGGAGTATCAGGAACCCCAAAAGACAAAGATTGAGTCATCAGGAGGAACCTGGACAGGATTCTGGTTTTGACTGATTCTCCTCTACCCTCTAACCCATCATTTTAGGAGTGAGGCTCATGGAAAAGAAAGCTCATAGCTAATAGTCTGACAAACATCATAGGAATGAATGAACAGGAAATAAGGAGAGGAAATAATGAAACTAGCAAGTAAGATAAGGAAAGGTTAGCACGTCCTGGACGGTATAGTGAGATACAGTGCGACAGAACCGTATAGTGAAACAGGCAACCGTATAGTAAGGTGGTTCCATAGGTGGGAGAAGTGAGGAATAAAAGTTTATTTTTGTTTTGTACATTTGCAGTCAGCTTGGATTTTGGAACATTAAGCGGGAGATGGTTACTAGAAGAGGGCATGCATCCTGGTGTTGCTGGGAATTGTCGGAGGACAGAGAGCACAGGGAGCAATGAACCACCTTTAGAGGCCATTTTTCCCCACAGAGCAGGGGTTGGCCTTTTTTGGGCACCGTAGTCCCCTTTTTGAAGCAATGTTTTATGGCCGGATGCCCTTCCTGCCGCCAACCATGTTAGTCGCCTTTTTCGACACACAGGGAATTACCAGTGAACTGGTACTCAATTTTGCCGACCTCGGAAGGATGACAGGTTGAGTCAACCCCCTTGGCGTTAATTCAGCGATTGACCGGTATTCAAACCCAGGATCTTAGGATCCCAAGCAGGCACCCTAACCGCTAAGCCAACACCAGGCTTATCGGAGAATAAACCATAATAAAAAAAAACAAGAGACCACCGACCTGCCTGCAGTGTGATAATTGTAATTGTTGTAGCTACCTCTCCACATCCGCTTGTGGTGTGTGCCATGCACATCCTGTTGGCCAGGATCCATGCGGCAAAAAGCCGGTGTGGCCTGTGTTTCCGGGCACCATAACATTGGAGGCCTTGCATCTGATATACAATGCGGAACAGCTTTCTATCATTATCAGCCTGTCCTCTGCACAGCAGGAGATGGGTTTTTGGAATCACTTCTGTGTGTCTATCTGTGTCTGTTTGTGTGTGTCTGTGTCCGGACCATAACTTTTTTTTACCATTTGAGCTATTGTCATCAAATTTTCACCAAAGCTTTATTATGATAATACGGAGAAGGTAAATTAATGATTTTGTCAAAAGGTCAAAGGGCAGTGTCACCTAAAATCATCAATTTTCATCCAATTGACCTGAAATTTCAATTTACCATTTGAGTTTGGTCATCAAATTTTCAAAAAAAGCTTTATTATGATAATATGGAGAAGACAAATTAATAACTTTGTCCAAAGGTCCAAAGGTTGAAGGTCATTGCCACCTAAAATCATCAATTTTCATCCAATTGACCTGAAATTTAACATTTGAGTTTTGTCATGAAATTTTCACAAAAGCTTTATTATGAGAATACGGAGAAGGTAAACTAATAGTTTGGTCAAAAGGTCAGAGGTCAGCATTACATAATATTCAATTTTCATCTGATTGACCTGAAATTTTTTAGAATTTGCATATATTGGGTCACTGAGTTGGTTCACCAATCAAAAAGTAGGAGTCGATTGTTTTTTTAGAACAAAAGGTCAAGGTTGCATAAAATCATCAATTTTCATTTTGTATTTTTTTAAAAACTGTTTTTGTTATTTTGAGCAGACGGAAGAAGAGGAAGAGGTCTGAATGTAAACGGACGCAGACGAGCTTTGCGTTTTCAGATGCTTTCTAGTTCTTCCTTGTTTTACTTTTTAAAATCGACTTTATATTTATGCTCTTTATAAACATTCTCCTTGCCATTGACCTGCGTGGTATTATTCAATGGATTTGTTACCCTCTGTGCACCCTTACTGTTTTAGGCAGAACATGGGCGCCTACAAAGTTTTTGGTAAATGATGGTGAGGTTCTGGATGGCCTGAACCTCGGTGCTGTGATCGTTGATGAACAGAAGGACCTGGTTTTCATCATGTACACACTATGCGCACATCGTTATTACTGCCTCATACCCAGTTTGATGCTCATTCAAACTGATGATGATGGCGTCAGCTGGAGCCAACCGCGGAACATATCTGAACAAGTGGGAACCCAAATGTTTATGCCTGGTCCCGGCTATGGAATCCAGGTCTGCCTTCAGCACTTGCTCCACTTTTGTGCAAAATGCTTTGAGCTCATCTTCCTTTATTTACTGTATTTTTTAATTTTGTATCCAAACTTTCCTTTATTCCTAAACGAGAGAACAAAGATCTTTTTCCTATTTTGCAAGTACGACTGTATTAGTGTTGAAGTGCCGAGTGAATTGATGGAACACACTCCTGAAACAAAAATGTTTTTTGCGAATTCCTATTTTACAAGCCAGTTTGGAAATAAAAGTTTTAATACATTATTTTGTAATTGATTTTTTATTTTATTTTTGTTAATGCTTTTCTCAAAATTCCTCTCGGGTGATTTGTTCTCACAACAAGTTCTCACGACAATTCAAACGAGACTATCTCCTCATTGTCATGTTTGGCATTCCCATCTGAGCATGTGCTTATAATGTTGGAACCCTGGGTTCAAATCCTATTTTCTGTATCGATTTGTCCATGCTCTGTTGATGTCCGCACTCAATGTTTAATAGAATGGGTCGTTCAAATGTGACATGAACGTATCGACGCTTGTTCATGAAGTCCTGATATCAAACGTCCTCCATGAGCCTTATGCGATTGTTTTATTTATTTATTTTTTGAAAGAAAATCGTCAAACACAGCACTGGAAGAATATATGAATTGAATTGCCGAACATTTCTCAAACTTATTTGAATCATTTATTCATCAAACGCGTATAGTTTCTGCAATTCCACAAACTTAACCGTCTGCATTTTCAAATTGCACTTTCTCGCGCATCTCCGTACACCCTCTAGAAAGCTCCTCTTTGAGACTTGAATGATCCCTGCCAAAAGATAAGTAAATAAAACCACCTTCTTCTATTCAGAAAAGGTTTGAACCAAAGAAGGGACGGCTGATCGTCTGCGGACATGGAACACTCCCTAGAGATGGTGTATATTGTCTACTGAGTGACGATCATGGGGTGAAGTGGCGCTATGGTGGCAGCATGAGGGGAATTCCTTATGGACAGCCAAAAAAGCATGGAGACTTCACACCAGATGAATGCCAGGTGAGAGCTTACAAATTGCTACAACTGAGGAGCAGTCAAGTATACTAGGGAAAAATATGAATCTATAAATATAAATGTAATTTTCCCATAAAATATTTATTGATATTTGTAATATTTTAAATATCCATATATTGTACATGATGTAGTGTTTAGCCATGTTTGTTCATGCATTTTGTCTCCTGATGCGCCGTGATAGTCTTGCGGAAGAGAGGTTCTACGGCCACTTCGTTTACTGCAATGCCCTCGCTACTCGCAATAGAAATCCACCAGGCAGCATCTCACATTTACCCTTAAATTGGCAGTGCAATTAATGTGCAACTTCATATGATTTTGAGGCAATATGACCAATTGTTAGGGCTTATACGTTTGCAATCCAATATGTATCGGGAGAGAATGAAGGATGACAACCCATCACATAACTCGAAACCTACCCACATTGTGCTAATGCGATTCTTCTTCAGCGCATGGCTGCAACAGGGTTCGCACAGTCCATGAAACTCCTTGAAATTCCTGGAAAAAATGAAAAAGCATTTTCCAGTACTGGCAAGTTCTGAAAAAACCCCAAGAAAATTGAGCAAATATAAATAATCTGCCATTAACCTTCTTGGTTTATGACACGCAAAATCTGCAATGATCACCTGAAACGCAAATCTGCAATGGTCACCACACAGAACGTGCCTTTACAGACTAGCTTATAATAAGAAGGCACAGGACAATGAGAATGGAGAATTCCGGGACAAAAGCTAGACCGACACAAAAACGGGCTGATTAAAAAAATTAAATTAAGCACGTGGTTGATCCAATATAGGTTGAAGATATGTTGAAGGCAGCGGGAAGTTGGGGTGTGAAGAGAATGACAGAGATCTGTAATCTGGTGGTGAAAGAAGGCCGCATTCCAGTGGATTGGGAACTGAGTACCCTCGTCCCTCTATACAAGGAGAAAGGTGACCCTCTGGACTGTGGCTCGTATAGAGCGATAAAGTTATTAGAGCATGGAATGAAGGTATTGGAAAGGGTGTTGGAGAAGAGGATGAGGAAGAAAGTGAAGAAAGACGAAATGCAGTTTGGATTTATGCCAGGAAGAGGAACGACAGACGTGCTTTTTATTGTAAGGCAGTTACAGGAGAAGTACATGGAGAAGAGGAAGAAGTTGTTTCTTGGATTTGTTTATCTGGAGAAAGCATTGATAGGGTTCTACGCGAAGTATTGACATGGGCAATGAGGAAGTTAGGAGTGGAGGAATGGTTGATCAGAGTAGTGATGACAATGTACGAAAGAGCGCGCACAGCTGTAAGGACGAAGGACAGCAACAGTGGTGAGTTTGAGGTGAAGGTAGGAGTGCATCAGGGGTCGGTACTAAGTCCACTACTATTTGTAGCTGTGATGTAGGTGCTGGCTCAGAACGTAAAGGAGGGTTTATGGTGGGAGTTGTTGTATGCAGATGATCTGGTGTTGGTTGAGGAGAGTATGGATGGACTGAAGGAGAAGATGAACAAGTGGAAGGAATGTATGGAGAAAAAAGGTCTGAAGGTGAATATCGGAAAGACGAAGGTGATGGCAAGTGGTAAAGCATGTGAGGTGGAAAGAACTGGGAAGTGACCGTGTGCTGTGTGCAGGAAGAGTGTCAGAGTGAACTCCTTTCAATGTACAATGTGCGCTGAGTGGGTTCATCAAAAATGTAGTGGTCTGAGAGGATCATTAACCAGTGTGGCAGCTACAATCAAGTGTAAGGTGTGCACAGAGGGAGCTGCAGATGGAGGAAATGTTGATTTGGATCTTGGAGACGGAGTGAAGCTGGATGGTGTGAAAACATTTTGTTACCTTGGAGAGATGCTGAATGGAGAAGGTGGATCAGACTCGGCAACGGTTGCTGGAGTGAGATGTGCATGGAAGAAGTTTCGGGAACTGAGTGGCGTGCTGTCGAGGAGGGGAGTGTCGTTGAAGCTGAAGGGAAAGGTGTATGCTGCATGTGTGAGAAGTGTTATGATTTATGAGATCGAGACGTGTAATTAATGTAGAGCAGCAACGAAGGCTGGAAAGGGTGGAAATGCGAATGGTTCGGTGTATGTGGAGTATCGTTGATAGAGTGGAAGACAAATGATGAATTGTGAAAGATTATGGGAATAGAGCCTGTGATGGATGCTGTGAAGAGAAATAGGTTGAGATGGTTTGGTCATGTGTTGAGGAAGGATGAAAGTGACTCGTTGAGAAGAGTGATGGAAATGAATGTAAAAGGAAGTAGAGGACAGGGAAGACTGAGAAAGACTTGGCTAAAGGTGGTGGAAGAAGAAATGCAGGCAAGGGGGTTAACAAGGGGAGATGTAGGGCAAAATGGAGAAGATTGTCAAGGGCCCGCAAGACTAACCCCCGCTCTAGCAGGGAAAATGGCCTAAAAATGCCTGTTGTTTGTTGATCCAATATAACGAAAACGCACAATACAGGATAATAAGATGGAATCAAAAATGGCCACGAGCACGCAATAAAGGAAGCCCTGCGAGGTCTTTTAAAAGATGTACGAGGGATTGAAAATGCTTCATCATTAACATTTATTCAGCCGACAGCTGGGGCACCCAGCAGAGAGGTGAAGAGATAGCAGATAAAGCAGAGGCATGAAGTTGTAGGGCTTCCAGGGGCATCAGCATGCCATACGTGGTGTGGAGAACCTGTGACTGAATAGTTTTACAACATGATGTCAGGCAGATCGTGCAAGTGCATACATTATGCGAGTGATTACGGAGAGGTCCTGATTAAAATTGCACAAATTTAAAGAACTAGTGCACCCACACACTACGGGAGCAGCAAGAAGGGTCATTCCTCTTTGGGGTATATAGATTACAGTCGATCTATGGTCGGGTCTCAAGAACATTGGATGTGTTCATTTACCAAGTTTCTTGTGGAAAGATCACCAAGTGGTTTAAGCATTCGAGCAAGCATTGCATTCAAAACCGTTAAGGAACGGCTGGCTTGGCAAGCTCCAGCTAGCTGCTTGGTAAATGAGCACACACCGGTCTTCCTCCCTTTCAGTTTCGTATCAAACAGCAGGAGCGAGTTTCAAAAGTTCGCTACAAAAAATGCCACGGTAGCGGCAGAAATGGCCATGATATGAACCCAACATTTGTGGGTTATATAGAGTACAGTAGAGCTTCGCTCAATTCTCTAAGTATACCTTACTTCACGGATGTCAGGATTCCTCCAAATTTCTTCATTTAGTGTTATAAAGAGCATTAGCGACTGTTTAAAAATCTAAGCATACGTGTTTGTGGTTTATAATATTTTTTCTTCCTGTAGAAGCCGTTGCTCCCACGGAAACGCCATTATAACTATAAGCTATTTATACACGTTATCACTGCAGAAAAAAACGCCTTGGGGAAGTGGGACATTATTAGTATTATTATTGTTTTATAATAACATTAACAATATGCGATTATCATTAATTTTTGTTGTTAAAAGCGTCTTTGGAAAAATGCCACGATATATCTTCTTTGGAAATGCGCCACGATAGAGCTAATTTAACATTTATGTACACCTCAACGTGCAACCCCATTGACGGCAATGGCAGGCAAACTCACTCGGGGGGAGAAAACCCCTTTGGGGAGGGGGGCAAATGAATGCGCTACAACCTTCATTGTGTAACCCTTGGTCATCCTGTCAAGTTTGGTTGAGATTAGATAAGTAACGACAGAATGTATTGGCGTCAAAAAATCATCAAACAGACAGACACAAATGGCGTATTTTAGTATGATATTGTTCTCTTTAAGAGAACACTAGCCTTACCAATTTTAACGTCCCCCAGGGCTTTACCATCAAAGCCGCGCCAGGTTTCAAATGATAGACTGGACTCAGATACAAGGTTATCATTCTTGAATGGTGCTAATTTAGTTGCTAAATTATTCCTGACTTCGGCTCCTCTAATGTTCTTCTATTTTCACCGAATTACACGTTGATGGCCTCTGGCATTTATCCATTCAGACAATAAATATTTGACGCTCCTGAGTCTTTGCCTGGTTTTGACTTTACATACAGTGCCGTCAGTCATTATTCGTACCCGTTGACATTTTCACATTTTGTTGTGTTGCAGCCTGAATTTAAGATGGATTAAATTGAGATTTTTGTCACTCTTCCAAACATAACACCCCATAATGTCAAAGTGGAATTTTTTTTTTTTAAGTTCAACAAACCATTTATAAATGAAATACAGAAATATTGAATTTACATAAGTATTCAACCCCCTAAGTCAATACTTCGTAGAAGCGCCTTTGGCAGCGATTACAGCTTTGAGTCTTATTGGTTATGTCTGTATCAGCTTTTGCACATCTGGATTTGGGGGGTTTCTCCCATTCTTCCTTGCAGATTTGCTCAATCACTGGCAAGTTGTATGGGGAGCGTCGGTGAACAGCAATCTTCAAGTCTTTCCACAGATTCTCAATGCGATTCAAGTCTGGGCTTTGGCTGGGCCACTCAAGGACTCTCACATTCTTGATCTGAAGCCATTCCAGTGTTTCTTTGGCTGATTGCTTTGGGTCATTGTCCTGTTGAAACATAAATCTCTGCAGTCTAAGGTCTTTTGCACTCTGAAGCAGGTTGTCTCTAAGGATTTGCCTGTATTTGGCTCCATTCATTATTCCCTCCATCCTTACAAGTCTCCCAGTCCCTGCCACTGAAAAGCATCCCCATAGCATGATGCTGTCACCACCATGCTTCACGGTAGGGATGGTGTTAGATGGGGTGATGATCTGTGCTTGGTTTACTGCAGACATAATAATAGCACTTTGCATTCAGGCAAAAGGGTTATATTTTCATCACATCAGACCACAGAATATTTTGCTTCATGATCTCAGAGTCTTTCATGTGGCTTTTTGCAAACTCCAGGTATGCTGCCATGCCTTTTTCTCAGGAGTGGCTTCCATCTGGCCCCTCTCCCATAAAGCCTGCTCAGTTTGGTCAAACGGTCAGCTCGATGAAGAATCTGTATGGTTGCATATTTTTTCCATTTCCTAATCATGGAGCTCACTGTGCTCTTGGGAACTTTACCATGAAGTCCAAGGAACTGTCTGTAGAACACTCTAGAATTTGTTTTATTGCCTTCCCCAGATCTATTCCTCCTCACAATTATATCTCAGAGTTCTACAGACAGTTCCTTGGACTTCATGGTAGAGTTTCTGCTCTGACATGCACTGTCAACTGTGGGACCTTATATACAGACTTGGCATTTAATATGGAATATTTTTTTTTTCTTGACTTGGGTTTACTTGACGGTATATCAATCTGGTGAGTTTCTTTTACACTTTGGTGATTTATTTGTTAAAAGAACCATGTCACTGACTGTCTGTCGCAGCAAGAAGTCAACAACAGGATTATATCACAGGTGGCGTGGCAAAATGTACGGACAGGTGCATTTGACGATTGGCTTCACAGTCGGGTATACAAGGGTTGTTGCGTTCTGTATTAGTGGAAAACAACTGCTGCATGTCTCCAAAAGTTATTGCCGCTTCCTCTGGAGATGGTCCGTCAACTCGACAATGCTGTTTGTCATGGAGTGGTGGCTTTACGAAATTACGGCATGAAAGACCGTGCTATTGCTCGGCAGTATGACATCACTCAAGGTCAGGTGTCAAAGATCCTGAAACGAAATGCTCAGAGGAGTGTCCCTACTCCAATACCGAGGCCAGGACATCCCCGCTGAACCACAAGGAGGGATGATCGCCTGCTGCACCGGTTAGTCTGCAATGGCCGTACCAAGTCAGCTAATCGGCTTAGGGCTGAGTGGCAGCAACTGACAAATGTGCCTGTATCCAGAAGGCTAGTCAACCAACGACTGGTTCAAGCAGGCTATCATGCCAGGCGTCCCCTGAGAAAGCCACGCCTGACCAGACAGCACCGCCAGCGCCGATTGCAGTGGGCCAGAGAGCACCGTCAATGGCAGCCAGGACACTGGAATCACGTGATCTTCAGTGACGAGTCTAGATTTCTGGTCTATCGTCAAGATGACCGTGTCCGAGTGTGCAGACAAGTGCAAGAAGCCTACAACAAAGATTGTATAGTGCCAAGAGTCCAAGCTGGAGGTGGTGGGGTGACCGTTTGGGCTGCTTTTCATGCATGGGGCGAAACTGACCTGGTTGTTCTGAATGAAAACCTGAACCAGTTCAAGCACAGGGCCATTCTGGAAGAAACATTGCTTCCATTTGCTCGTGCAGCCTTTCGAGGAAACTTTGTCTTACAAGATGATAATGCACGGCCTCATCATGCTCGCATGATCCAACACTTTCTTGCTGACCGTGGTGTAGAGCATATGGAGTGGCCTGCCATGTCCCCGGATATGAATCCGATCGAGAACTTGTGGGCAGTATTAACGCATCAAATCGACCACTTGGACCAGCAGCCGACCTCTGTGCGTGAATTGCAGCAGGCTATTGTCACTGCATGGCAAGCAATTCCTGTCCAAACCTTGGCAAATCTCGTGAACAGCATGCCTCAACGTGTACGTGCTCTCCTGAATGCTCGTGGGGTTTACACGAAGTAATGAACTGTAATTTTACTGTCCGTAATCCCAGTCGTAATTTAACTTTTGTTTTTGTTAAAAAAATTTTTGGCTAATATGCAAAATAAAGAGATACTTCTGGAAAACGTACAGAAGTTTAACACAGTACTGTCCATGAATTGAGTTCGATATCAGTTTACATCACTTTCAAGGATCAATTTATTTGTTTCGAAATGTCAAATGTGGTTTTTGTTTCTTTTAAAGGTCACATTAACAAAATCTAGAATAATTTCAACATAATTCCAATGAACTTTTGGTTCTAAGACATCTTTAAAAGTAAGTTCACCCCCACAAAAAAAAATTCCATATTAAATGCCAAGTCTGTAGAAAGGTGTGTTCCTTTCTAAATCATGTCCAATCAATTGAATTGGCCACAATTGAACTCCAATCAAGTTGTAGAGACATCTCAAGGATGATCAAATGAAATTGGATCAACCTGAGCTAAATTTAGAGTGTCATATCAAAGGGGTTGAATACTTGATTCAAGACATTTCAGCTTTTCATATTTAATTATTTTGCAAAAACATTTCTAAAAACAAAATTCCACTGACATTATGTGCTATTATCTGTAGATCAGTGACAAAAAATGTCAATTTAATCCATTTTAAATTCAGGCCGTAACACAACAAAATGTGAAAAATGTCAAGGGGTGTGAATACTTTGCGAAGGCACTGTATATAATTGTAAGTTTGCGGGGCTGCTGTGGTGTATGTGATAACTGAGACATGCAGCATGTACAGTACTGTGTGTAGTACTTACAGTATCTGGGCTTTGCTGAAAAGTTTCAGATACCTCTCCTCACTCATCTGCCAGTCTTTCATTTCAGGAGAGTGCATATCATTTTCCATAATGCTGAATTTTTCGTACAGACAAACGTTTTGTCACGCAACAGCCGTCCCAGTGACTTAAAGCCGTCATTAGAAAACGTGACGAAAAGAATCTGTGTTGGCATTCACAGAACCCGTTTTTTAAATGATAATTATATTAACGAACAATCAAAAGGTAAATTGTGGGTCAAAAGTTTGGGGGGCTCAAGAGGAACTTCAAATTTTTATGAAAATGAGGATATTTATTAATTACAGCTTTGTCCATGTTTTTATCCTACTTTGCCCCTTCTGGTTTATTAACTCCTGCTGCAGACAAAATATATTTATCCCCACTATCCCCCCCCATATTTGTTAACATAGTGAACCTGACTACCTGGAAAACTCCTGGAAATTTGGTCTTCCATAGCTGTGCTGCTAACCCTGTGCCAGTAGCATCTTTGGCTGGGGCATGACTATGCAAGCTGATGCAATTCCCCCTTTGGGTTAAGGCAGGAATTTTGTAATTTGTTCATAGTGCCATGGATAGCTCACCTAATCTTCACGAAGAAGACCGTGGGATCTTTAACGTCCACCAGCTAATACTGCCAGACGGGACACCAGACAACGTCCAGCTGAGATTCAAACCCAGGATAGTAGAACGATCAGAGGCAAGTGTGCATACCTCTAGGTAGGCAATCCTGGCAGTCCCAAATGTTGTTGTTGTATAGCCCCAGACAGTTCTCCCAACCAAACCCACGGCATGGTGGCAGCCGATCGATCTTTCAGGAGCGACCCAGAGATCCCCCACATCCAGGATGGTGTACCCCTGCCTTCAGGAAGTCAGGTCCACGACAGAGAGAGAAAGAGAAAAGAGGGAAAGGGCCGATGCATGGAGACCGATCGGCACCATGACTGCGCTGCCCTGACGATTCTGGGCACCAGGGAAGAATGGGGAAGAGTTGAGCCCCGACTTGTGTTTGGGGGTAAAACCACCGCAACGAGATTTCCCAGATAGTTTTAGTTCCAAATGTTATTGACCTGTGTGTAAAACGTGTAAAAGCTCCACGTCTCATTCATGTAAACACAGTGCTGCTGCACCTGTGCTGTGCCCCAAACCAAGGCATGAGCTGCTTTGAGGCTTGTTTGTTTGTACAGCATCAAATTAACGGATTTATATGCAGGTTTTTTCTCACCTGGAACGAGGTTCAGGGATGTTTATGCGATGGCGCGTCGGCCGTCCGTCCGTCCATCAGTTCGTCCGTCAGTTCGTCCGTCAGTCAGTCAGTCTGTCCGTCAGTTTGTCCATCCATCAGTCCATCCGTCAGTCGGTCCATCAGTTCGTCCGTCCGTCAGTCCGTCCTTCAGTTCGTCAGTCCGTCCTTCAGTTCGTCAGTCCGTCTTTCAGTTCGTCAGTCCGTCCATCAGTTTGTCCGTCCGTCAGTTCGTCCGTCCGTCAGTCTAGCCGTCCGTCAGTCCAGTCAGTCTGTCCGTCAGTTCGTCCATCCGTCAGTCCAGTCGTCCGTCCGTCAGTCCATCAGTCCATCCATCAGTCCGTCTGTCAGTCCATCAGTCCATCAGTCTATCCGTCAGTCCGTAAACACTTGAAATTCTTCTCCGAAACCGCTGATGGGATTGCGACCAAATTTGGCACAAATGATATTTGTTGTGTTGTGACTAAATGTTGTTCACGGCATTAAAAAAAAATCGGGATCTAAGGGGGTCTACCGGGGACCAAAGTGGATCCAGGTTTCACCCCCTAAAATAGGAATTTGCTTTTTCCTCAAACTACACACAATACTTCGATGAAACTTGACCACAACCTTCATCAACCTTGATGTACCAAAGTTTGTTCATGGCATTAAAAAATCTGCCCGTTTGCTGGGGGTTTACGGGGGGATTGCCCCCCAAAATCGGTGTTTGCTTTCTTCTCAGAAACTACACACGCAATTCCGATGAAACTTCACCACAACCTTCACCACAGAACGTGATGGTTTAATTTAAAATACCTTTAGTCAGTGCAGCATACCTTTTATTTTACCAGGTGAACGCCCAGGGGTATTGCCCCTATGTTTTATGTTTCAATACCAATGCAACGACAAGCTGCCCTGCCATTAGCATACACATTGTGCAAGCCTGAACCTCTCCTTGGCCTATCCAAAATACGTCCTCGAACAGCTTGTGATGGTTATTTTCGGGTTCATTTGTGATTCCTGTGAATAGAGATTTAACAAACGCAGAACGGAAGTGGCACACCCTCGTCAGCAGACACTATCAAGAAATGTTCAACTGACCTTTGTTGATGGGATTATGTGTTTTCAGCCTTTTGAACTCCCAGATGGTTCGGTCATCATCAACGCGAGGAACCAGAACTTCTACCATTGCAACTGCCGTGTCATAATGCGCAGCTTTGATGCAGGCGAGACATATCCTTTGGATTACCTGAAGTTTGACGAAAAGCTTGTTGATCCCGCAGTTGCAGCAAGTGCATTGTTCAAGAATGGAGTGGTTTTCTTCACTAATCCAGCTACGACCACCAAGCGTAAGTGTAAATTACCTTCACCTGTCATATCGCCTCAAACATTCCCCCTCATTTATCTTTACACCCCTATCCCCAAACCCCCCCCATTCCTCCCAACACTTCACCTGCTCAAATTTCCTATCAACAAAAGGTGCAAACTCTCTCATTTCCTTATTGTATTTCCTACCAACACAAATATTTTTGAACTCTACCACAATCCCCCTTACCTGGCCCTTGATGCGTCACCGAACAAAGACCATGGTACTAAAATCTTCTTCATGCAGGAACTTTGTAGATGTGCAGCACTGTTATCTCTTTTGTTACTTTATTACTTAGAGATGTCAGGTTCGAACAATCCCCTGATACAGAGGGAAACATTCCCCTTTTTTGTACAAAGACGAGGCTCGCGAAAGAGCTAGAACACAGAATGTATCAGGACATAACAGAACTAAAGGAACTAGCAACAGCACTCGGTAGAGCACATACCTCCACCAGGCTGAACAGTTTACATTTTGTATCCCACTGATGGGCAGGATCTGAATCCAAAGATCCTGAACTGAAAATGAAGATCCTGAACCAAAGCCTAATCGGCTTATTCTTGTCGCCGAACCAACTGATCCACCAAGTTTTGTCATAATTAGTCCATAACCCCTTGAGATATCAAGCTTACAGAAAAAGAGACATATAGGGATGAAAACATAACATCCATCCACTGAGTTGTTAGAGTTAGGGTTAGGGGGAGGGGGGGAACGCTTACAGCAGGAATGAGGGACAAATGAGGATTAGGGTTAGACATACAAGGTGGACAAGATGGATACAGAAGCAATCTCTCAGGAAGGAAAAACTGGAAGTTTGGAAGGAGGTGGGCTTTTGGTGGAGGGGAGAAGGGGTAACAGAAGTAGAAAAGATCATGGTTTTGGATTGGGGACGATCTCAGATGGTAGTGAACAGCTGTCTTTAAGACCTGGAGGGAAGAGTGAGATTGAAGCGAACATGCAAGTTGATCCACAGGTGCGACGAAAGAGGAATGAATGAGTGGAAGTGAGCAGTGATCCTGGATTTTGGGAGTTTCGCCAGAAGTGGATTGATGATGGACCATGTGCACCCTGTGGACACCTGGAGTAGAACGGTGAGGAGGGAGGGGGGAAATGCATAGAGAGAGCAGAGGGTCCAAGACCAGAAAGGAGGCGGTAGAAGACATAGAGACCACCGACCTGTCTGTAATGGGAAAGTGATAAATAGTCCCATGGACTCAGCTTCATAGTGGAAGATCTTACATTATCTGTAAATATTGTTTTTTTTAAGCTGATATCAGACCGCTGTTGATGTAGGGAAGCGAAACGTGGGCAATGCGAATCAAACATGTATAAACAATGGAAAAAGCAATTGAGAACTAGAACGACACTCGGTAGACTGCATACCTCTGCCAGGCTGAACAATTTACATTTTGTATGCAACTGATAGGCCGGACCTGAATATAGACCTTAACCAAAATCGAATTGGCTTGTTCTGAACACCGACACAAATCATCCACTAAGTTTTAGCACAATCCACCAACAAAACCTTTTGAAATACCATGCTATGTATAGTTTTGGTGCCATCTCTCAAGGGTGAAAAATCACTTAACTTTTTTTAAATTCTGGTATTTGGATACAGATCTTCTCCAAAATCTAATCAATTTGTCCTTGTCACACGCCCCACCTGTCCACCAAATTTCGTCCAATTATGTCCATAACATTTTGAGATATCCTGCCACAGGCAGACGGGTGAAGACATAACCTCCATCCACCTTCGGTGAAGGAGGTAACTATATTCCCCATGGCTAATCGATCATGTATACGAAGTTTCGTATCGATCGATTAAGCGGTTCAGAGAAGTGATTTTTTAAGGTTTTCTTTCAATCCAATATGGCTGACAAACCTTTTTCCCCATGGGTGGTGGATGATATATTTGAAGTTTTGCATCGATTGGTGAAGTGGTTTCAGAGAAAAACGAACATTCTGTAAAAACATTTTAGAGTCCAGAGGTCTCCCTCCATCCTCTTCTTTTCTTCCACTCAGTCTTTACCAATCACCTCTCGTTGCATGTAAAGGACATTAGAATGGCTTGAAAACATTGTGCTCTGCTCATTGCTCACAGAATGATAAATAGAGGGGTGCATCTGCCGCCTGTCTCCGCTGCCATCTGCCACCGCTTATCTTCTGTGACCTCTGGACCTGCATTTAACTGCCTGATGTGTTGACGCGCACACACAGTTGAGCTTGCAAAGACTCTGTTTATGACATTTTGTACACAGATTATGTGCTTATCTCTGTTTTATTTTCCATATGTTGTGTGTTCACCCAAAGTTCACCATCTCTCTCTGAGTTTCCGACACAGTACTGTGAAAACCCCGATTTTTTGTTAATTTCGTTTCTGACCAAGCCATGACCGCTCAATTTGAATCGGTATGATGAGTTGTAGCAATTTTGAATCTCGTGCCCATTGATTGACGTACATTTCTGCTGACAGGGATCAATATGACCCTTCAATGGAGCTATGACAACGGAACAACATGGCAGCCAAATCGGCTGCAGATATGGCCGGGCCCGAGTGCATACTCCAGCCTTACAATGATGGAGAATAACACAGATGATCTGCGCTTCATTTACCTAATCTACGAGAAGGGTTACAGAGACTCCGATGAAAGCATCTCGTTTGTCAGAATCCACCTGTATGGAGGGTTGCTTTGACTTGCTTCCTATTGAAAAAGGAAATGCTTGAGGTTCCCTGCATCTCCATCACATCACCCTGAACCTCATTTTGACAGGGACATTTTTGATGGGTGCTTTTTAATTGTCCAGGTGATTGCTGCTTTTTCATTTAAAAAAAGTTTTGACTTTATCATTGTTGACTCGTGTCAAAGTGTTAATTACCTTCTTGATTCATAAAATATATTGTACCAATCAGGTTTTCCTTGAGTTGGAATATACTTTCAGGGCCTCAATAAATCCGCAGCTTACGCATTCTTCTACTGGTCTCAAGATGCTATTAAACATGGTGGATTGAAGAACTAGTCTTGTTCATGAAGGCTCGTGGTGATATGTGTCGTTGCACAGGTAGAACAATAGAGGAGGTAAACAGGATGTTGATTGAGGAAGTAAACAGGATGTTGATTGAGATGGGGAAGTTGATGTTTCAAGCGCTAACCCTTCGTCGGAGAAAACGAAAGCCTAGTCAAATGAACGAGTCTTACTCTCAGGAAGTTGTCCTCACTATGGCCTTCTGGTTACAATGTACACAAGGATTTCTGCACATGAAAAAGCAACACCTGTTTCGGAAGGTTAGGAAGCTACAACATGATCGGTACCTGTTTATCTCTCTCCACTGATCGACCTTGCTTGCTTTGCAAAGATCGACGGAGTTTTCTGGTTGCTGGGAAAGTTTTACGTCGTCTGGTTGAGGATTAGAATTTTTCAGTTTTTGTCCAAAAACCTCTTCAATAATCCATTATTTTCACGTATTCCTCAAAGTCCACCTTTGATTTGGTAATATATCTGGGTAGGTGTAAACAGGGTTCATGATTTGAGAGAGACATCCGTGAATAAATTGGAATCTCTGCTCGTACTTTTGGTGATGATCCTCATAATCCTTTCTGTTCAGGTTGTGGGGCAGTTCAGGTGCAGTAATAGGGGAATTCAGTAGGTTCAACATTGGTTGGGAAGGTGATCATACTTTTACCGATGTTCGGTTCTGAAATTAAAGGTATTCTCCCACTTTCAGACTGTAAACATGGATGTTCTTTTTCACATAATGAATAAAATGGCAATTGTCACTTTTTTGAGGAGTTATTTATCAGTTTCCATTTTTTTTCTGGAATGATGCATTTTGCTCCCAGACATTGCTCCGAACCTTGTTGGAGTAATTATATAAATCACCTATTGTTGGTCCTTTATGGACATTCAATGGAGGTTATCACATTGGATACTTCCATTGAATGTTTTTTGCACATTCTCTTAATAATGCCATTTTGACTGCTTGTCCGTTTGTAACCTACAGAACCTGAGCCCTCCCCTCTTTTGTCCCCACCCCTCCTCCCCCTCACATCCCACCCCCCACTTTTGTACAATGTCGGAGGTCGTTTCCTATGTTGCCCATGCTTATGTTATTTCGTTATCTGATGTTTTCCTTCTCTTATTGCATGGCTAATTTTTGGCATTTCTGGGAGAATGATGTCATATTCATTATTAAGAGAATGATGACTGTCAATGTTTTTGGTGTATAAATCCAGGAAAAAAAAAACTGAACCTTTAAATGTTTTTAGCTGTGGCTGTTATATCCTTTTTACCTGCGACGTGTGGCATGTCTACAAGAGCTCCTCGTGGTTGGTGGTGTGGCTCTTATTGGGGGTCGATTTTTTAAAATGTGTGCCCATTGAACGACAGCTGTCAGACATCACCCACATTTGTCGCTTGACTCCACCCACCATGGACATATGTCACCCAGACTAAATAATATGGCTGCCATCTTAGTTTTGTGGTGGTCCTAAAACATCAGGCCTGTAGACCTCTGCTGATTATATACTGCATGGGTTTGTTCCGTCAGATTTCCATTGGCTTTGTTTGGGTCGAGTGTTACGATGAGGTACCCCGAAAAATCGAATCTATGTCCAATAAAACTTATTAGGAAGGTTTAATCAAGCCTGTCAGCATGAAATATATAGCGTTACATAATATTTGAATGGCCACATATCTTTTTTTTTTTACTATAAATGCCTGAGTTGTGTGTGTGTGTTAACTTCATACGTGGGTTTCAGAAGGTAGAATGGAGCCCTCCCAGGTCTCAAAGTATCCACCTTTGTGTGTGTGTGTGCGTGTGTGTGTGTGTGTGTGTGTGTGTGTGTGTGTGTGTGTGTGTCATGTTTTTTGTTGAGTTCTACTAGAGCTTTCTGATATCGAATGTGATGCACCAAAATGATTATGATCTTCTGAGTTGATTAGGCTAACTAACTACAACAAATCCAGAAGAATTCCCATGTTTTCAAATGTGCGCCATATTAAGGTGTGTAGAGCAGTTTAATAGGTCCTTCCATGGCATGGCATTCTAATTAGAAAACAAGGAGAAAAAGATTTAAAATGTTGTAGCTCCCGTGCTTTTAGTAATTTTGTTGTTTGGAGTTAAAGGCCGCCAGTCGGCAATGTTTGGTCGGATTACAAAAAACAATCTTCTCCCTATGCATACTCATGTTTTGTCTTTGTGCCAAGTATGAACAAAATCAGTCCGTACATCTCTGAGATATGGTTGCGGACGGACGGACAGACAAGACCCAATCCAGAAGCCCCCGTTTCAGACCAAGTCCAACAAGGGCTAATACTCCGGAAAAGTTCCCATGTTTCTAAACTCGCGCTATGTTAAGAGTGAATAGAGCAGTGTACTCCTTAGGTCCTTCCATGGCATGGCATTCTAATTACAAAACTAGAAAGCATCTGAAAATGCAAAGCCCTTCTGCATCTGCTTTGCATTCATAATTCTGCTTCTTCTTCTTCCGTATGCTAAACATGATGAAAACAGCTAAAAACTAGAAAGAGCAAGATTGCAGACCCTCGCAAGGATGTGTTTTTTCAGTAGTTGTTAAGGCTTTTGTGTTAAATCTAATATGGCGAACCATGTGACCGATGGTGTCATCATTTTTTTTCTCCACCAATTTATCCCTAGATCACGCTCAATAAATTTCATCTTGATTGGATGAAGTTTTGTACTTGTTGAATTATGACGTCATAATGGAGGCACCTATGACATCATTAACACATTTTATTCCCCATGGAGAGTTCTTTACAATGAGCCATGTATCAATTTTTTTTCCATTGAGCGGTTTGGGAGATATTGAGGTGTAACGTTTTTCCAAGATGGCGTCCATACCACGTGCCCTATGACGTCATAGTTATCAGCAAAAAAATCTTAAGGCAGAGGCACTCCTACGGTAAAATTTCATGTCAATTGGACCAACGGTTGCCGAGAAAATGAATTTTTTAAATTCAGACACGGCACACATACGGCACACGTAGGCACCCAATTGCTTAACCCCGCTTTTCGCTTCGTGAGCGCAGGGTAAGAAGGAGGCTCAGAGGCTGAACAGAAAGGATGCAAGAGAGGTTGCTACTGTGCAATAGTCCACCTACTACGAAACAAGGCCACACTTGAAAATTGCAATACAAGAAGAACCAAATTGTCCACAGCATGGATAGACTATAAAAAACAGTGTCCCATATTCATGGATGATAAAGTGCATGCAAATGTCGAAGATAAATCCCCAAATAATCAAGGTGATTGAAAAAGCCATGTATCTATGGAATACCACACTAATCCTGCAGCATTCAGAAGGAAATATTGAAATTCCAAGAGTAAAGAGATGACACGGGATCTTCCAAGGAGACGGCCTTTCTCCTCTCCTGTTTTGCCTGACCCTGGACCCACGAAGTAACCTCATTAATGAGCAAGGACACAGATACACCCGAACATCCAATAAGAGAACTTCCAAAGCAGCAAGAAAGGTGACATCTACTGCATATGGATGATTTAAAACGTTTTGCACAGAATGATGAAAAATTGGCAGAACAACTGAAATTAGTGAAACAGTTCTCCGACGACACCACATGGAATTTGGCCGAGCTAACTGCCAAGTGTACATTCGTGCAATGTATATATACAAATACGGACAACATAAAAATCGACCTAAATACAACAATACAGGAGCTAGACAACGGAGCATCTTACAAATACATTGGAGTAGAAGAGGGCCACCAAATTTGTCATAAAACAAGACCCAATCCATAAGTCCTCATTTCGGACTAAGTCCAACGGGGGCTAAAAATGCGCAAAACAATTACCAAAGAACACCTGCATAGAACGAGGCTGATCCTGAAAACATATTTCACCTGAAGAAACAAAATCAAAGCCATAAACCAACTAGCACTACCAATGTTCCAGTACAGCTGTGGAATAGTAAAACTGGCCACAAGTGGATATCAAAAAACTATATATCAAAACAAGGAAACTCCTCTATCTACAAATGTTCTACAAAAATCAGTGCATCCAAAGAATGTACCTGACGAGAAAAGAAGGAGGTGGCGGCCTGATGTAACTCAATCAAGTGCACAGAGTGCCAACTGCAGGATTAGCAAAGTACATGAAAAGCTCAACAGATGACCGAATACAATTTATGTACAAGCATGAACACAAGCCAGAAAAGGTATCTCACTCAATTTGCAAAAAACTTCCAAAAACAGGTGCGCATAGAAGATTTCACGCACCAAACCAAAACAGCAACGAATACAGCCCCAATGATGATCAATGATCACTGCAGTTTGTGTGTGTTTGTGCGTTTCTCTGTCCGCTCACTTCTCTGTCTTTGTCTGTCTGTCTGTCTGATTCTCTGTCTGTTTTTTATCCTGTGTCTCCTCCTTTTTGAAATTCAAATATGGTAACCCGATTTAAAAATTAATCATCACAATCATAAATATTTTTTAATTTTCTCCATCAGTGTCCAGTAAATGAATGGATTACTTGAGCCATGCTGGTTGTGGTTATTGTGGTTCATTACAAAGTACTTATATAAATATAATTCACGAGTGAATCAGCACTGGCATGGCTGAGTGGTTACATCACTTCATTTGATAAGAGTTCTTCACTCTGTCTGCAATGAATCTCTGGATCAAATCCAGGATCCCACCGGCATAATCCAGTGTTTTACCAACCAAAGAATTTCATATTTATTTGCATTGTTTTCCTTGGGAAGTAATTTTTCACGGATTCACGTGTTCAGAAAAATAAGAATTGATAAAAATAAAATTTGGGAAACCAAGCGGCAATTTAAAGCTTTTCCTGACGTCACAACTTCCAGAAGAGGATGACTTTTGATTTTCTGCTGTTTTTAACTTGACAAAGTTTTTTTTTTTAAACAAATATGTTGATCACTGTAGTTTGTGTTTGTGTGGGTGTGTTTGTTTGTGTGTGTGTTTGTGTGTGTGTGTGTGTGTTTGTGTGTTTGTTTGTGTGTGTGTGTGTGTGTTTGTTTGAGTGCGTGTGTTTTGTGTGTGTGTTTGTGTGTGTTTGTTTGTGGGTGTGTGTTTGTGTGTGTTTTTGTGTGTGTTTGATTGTTTGTGTGTGTGTGTGTGCTTGTGTGTGCATGTGTGGTTGTGCGTGTGTGTTTGTGCGTTTCTCTGTCCGCTCACTTCTCTTTTCTCTGTCTTTGTCTGTCTTGTCTGTCAGATTCTCTGTCTGTTTTTTATCCTGTGTCTCCTCCTTTTTGAAATTCAAATATGGTAACCCGATTTAAAAATTAATCATCACAATCATAAATATTTTTAATTTTCTCCATCAGTGTCCAGTAAATGAATGGATTACTTAAACCACGCTGGTTGTGGTTATTGTGGTTCATTACAAAGTACTTATATAAATATAATTCAAGAATGAATCAACACTGGAATGGCCGTGTGGTTACATCGCTTCATTTGACAAAAAGTTATTCAATCTGTCTTAGTCCGTGGGCTGAGTAGGGTTTACATGTCACCCCCCCCCCCCCACAACTTAACTTCCCGGGTATGTCCATGTACCCCCCACCCTAGGGGTTAGGAAAAACCATGTTAACAGAAAAAAAGCTCATTCCCAAGGTACCTCCCACGCATATTTTGATGTTACCCCCCTGTGTCAGTGATTTCCGAAAATTAGGGGTAGGCGAAATTTAAATGGCCATAACTTTTTACCTCGTCATCCTATGGTTGCATATGACCCCTCAAAATGTTTGTGCTGGGACACTCTTTACAATGATATGTGTTATATGCAAATGAGGTCACTAATGAGGTCACCAGAGGTCAAACTATGAGGGAATGAGTTTTTTTTCTGTTAACATGGTTTTTCCTAACCCCTAGGGTGGGGGGTACATGGACATACCCGGGAAGTTAAGTTGTGGGGGGGGGGGGGGGTGCATGTAGACCCTACTCAGCCCCCGGACTATCTGCAATTAATCTCTGGTTCAAATCCAGGATCCCACCGGCATAATCCAGTGTTTTACCAACCGAAGAATTCCATATTTATTTGCATCGTTTTCCTTGGGAAGTAATATTTCACGGATCGAAGTCTTCAGAAAAATAAGAATTGATAAAAAATAAAATTTGGGACCCAAGTGGCAACTTAAAGCTTTTCATGACGTCACAACTTCCAGAAGAGAATACCGATTGATTTTCTGCTGTTTGGTGCTTAACAAAGAAATTTTTTTTGACAAATATGTTGATCACTGCAGTTTGTGTGTTTGTGTGTGTGTTTGTGTGTGTGTGTGTGTGTGTGTGTGTGTTTGTGTGTGTGTGTGTGTGTTTGTTTGTGTGTGTGTTTGTTTGTGTTTGTGTGTGCGTGTGTTTGTTTTTGTGTGCATGTGTGTGTGTTTGTTTTGTGTGTGTGTTTGCTTGTGTGTGTGTGTTTTGTGTGTGTGTGTTTTTCGGTGTGGTTGTGTGTGTGTTTGTTTGTGTGTTTGTGGTTGTTTGTTTGTGTGTGTGTGTGTTTGTTTGTGTGTGTGTTTGTGTGTGTCGTTGTGTGTGTGTGTGTGTGTGTGTGTGTGTGCGTGTTTGTGTGTGTTTGTGTGTGTGTGTGTTTGTTTCTGTGTGGGTGGTTGTGTGTGTGTGTGTGTGTGTGTGTGTGCTTGGTTGTGGGTGTGTGTTTGTGTGTGGGTGTGTGTTTGTTTGTGTGTGTGTGTGTGTGTTTGATTGTGTGTGTGTGTTTGTTTGTGTGTGTGTGTTTTTCTTGTGTGTGTGGGTGTGTGTGTTTTTCTGTGATTGTTTCTGTGTTTGTGTGTGTGTGTGTGTATTTGGGTGTGTGTGTTTGTGTGTGTGTGTGTTTGTGTGTGTTTGTTTGTTTGTGTGTGTGTGTTTGTGGGTGTGAGTGTGTGTGTATTTGTGTGTGTGTGTGTTTGTTTGTGTGTTTGTGTTTCAGCGTTTCTCTGTCCGCTCACTTGTCTTTTCTCTGTCTTTGTCTGTCTTCTGTCAGATTCTCTGTCTGTTTTTTATCCTGTGGCTCCTCCTTTTTGAAATTCAAATATGGTAACCCGATTTAAAAATTAATCATCACAATCATAAATATTTTACATTTTCTCCATCAGTGTCCAGTAAATGAATGGATTACTTAAACCACGCTGGTTGTGGTTATTGTGGTTCATTACAAAGTACTTATATAAATATAATTCACGAATGAATCAGCGCTGGCATGGCTGAGTGGTTACATCGCTTCATTTGATAAGAGTTCTTCACTCTGTCTGTAATGAAACTCTGGTTCAAATCCAGGATCCCACCGGCATAATCCAGTGTTTTACCCACCGAAGAATTTCATATTTATTTGCATTGTTTTCCTTGGGAAGTAATTTTTCACGGATCGAAGTCTTCAGAAAAATAAGAATTGATAAAAATAAAATTTGGGAAACCAAGTGACAATTTAAAGCTTTTCATGACGTCACAACCTCCAGAAGAGAATACCTATTGATTTTCTGCTGTTTGGTACTTAACAAAGAAATTTTTTTTGACAAATATGTTGATCACTGCAGTTTGTGTGTTTTTGTGTGTGTGTTTTTGTGTGTGTTTGTGTGTGTGTGTTTGTGTGTGTGTATGTGTGTTTGTTTGTGTGTGTGTGTGTGTGTTTGTGTTTGTTTGTGTTTGTTTGTGTGTGTGTTTGTTTGTGTGTGTTTGTGTGTGTTTGTGTGTGTGGTTGTATGTGTGTGTTTGTGTGTGTGGGCTTGTGTGTGTGTGTTTGTTTGTGTGTGTGTGGTTGTGTGTGTGTGTTTGTGTTTGTGTGTGTGTGTGTGTTTGTGTGTGTGTTTGTTTGTGTGTGTGTGGTTGTGCGTGTTTGTGTGTGTGTGTTTGTTTGTGTGTGTTTGTTTGTGTGTGTGTTTGTTTGTGTGTGTGTGTGTGTTTGGTTATGTGTTTGTGTGTGTGTTTGTTTGTGTTTGTGTGTGTGTGTGTTTGTGTGTGTGGGCTTGTGTGTGTGTGTTTGTTTGTGTGTGTGTGTTTGTGTGTTTGTTTGTGTGTGTGTGTGTGTGTGCTTGTGTGTGTGTGTTTGTTTGTGTGTGTGTGTGTGTGTGTGTGTGTGGTTGTGTGTGTGTGTGTGTGTTTGTGTGTGTGTTTGTTTGTGTGTTTGTTTGTGTGTGTGTTTGTTTGTGTGTGTTTGTGTGTGTGTTTGTTTGTGTGTGAATGTGTTTGTTTGTGTGTGTTTGCTTGTGTGTGTGTTTTTCTGTGTGGTTGTGTGTGTTTGTGTGTTTGTTTGTGTGTTTGTTTGTGTGGTTGTGTGTGTTTGTGTGTTTGTGTTTGTGTTTGTTTGTGTGTGTGTGTTTGTGTGTGTGTTTGTGTGCGTTTGTGTGTATTTGTGTGTGTGTTTGCTTGTGTGTGTGTGTGTGTGTGTGTGTGTTTGTTTGTGTGTGTGTGTGTATGTGTGTTTGTTGGTGTGTGTGTGTTTGTGTGTGTTTGTGTGTGTGTGTGTATGTGTGTGTGTGTTTGTGTGTGTGTGTTTGTGTGTGTGTTTGTTTGTGTGTGTTTGTGTGTGTGTGTTTTTCTTTGTGTGGTTGTGTTTGTGTGTGTGTTTGTTTGTTTGTGTTTGTGTGTGTGTGTTTTGTGTGTGTGTTTGTTTGTGTTTGTGTGTGTGTGTTTTGTGTGTGTGTGTGTGTTTTTGTTTGTGTGTGTGTGTGTGCTTGTGTGTGTTTGTTTTGTGTGTGTGTGTTTGTTTGTGTGTGTGTTTGTGTGTGTGCGTGTGTTTGTGTGTTTGTTTGTGTGTGTGTGTGTGTGGTTGTGTGTGTGTGTGTGTGTGTGTTTGTGTGTGTTTGTGTTTGTGCGTTTCTCTGTCCGCTCACTTCTCTTTTCTCTGTCTTTGTCTTGCCTGTCAGATTCTCTGTCTGTTTTATATCCTGTGTCTCCTCCTTTTTGAAATTCAAATATGGTAACCCGATTTAAAAACAAGTCCAAAAAGTTTTAATAAAAATAAAAGCCACGTCGATGTTACACAATGCCTAGATGCAGCTGTGCCTATAACGTCGATGTTATAGGCACAGGACATTCCTATTGATTCGATTACTTGATGTTATTTTTGTGCAAAGTGAAAATATATCTCGGCAATTTCCCGTGTGTGGCGACGAATTTTTAATATATCGGCATTTTCCCGTCTGTTATTTCAGGCGGTGTATGACTGACCATGCCGCAATTTAAAAAAAAAATCTCGGCAATTTACCGTATGTGGCGACACGTGAACGAAGCTATGCTCCTCTCTCCACATTATTGTGACGACGTATAAATTAAATATTTCATCGTGACGATTGTCATCAAATGGACGAATTTTTAATATATCTCGGCATTTTCCCGTCTGTTATTTCGGGCGGTGTACGACTGACCATGCCGCGATTTAAACAAAATATATATATATATCTCGGCATTTTCCAGTCTGTTATTTCGGGCGGTGTATGACTAACCATGCCGTGGTTTAAAAAA
>NC_136268.1:133568276-133580776 GCF_964187855.1 Myxine glutinosa
TTTGTGTGTGTGTTTGTGTGTGTTCGTTTGTGTGTGTGTTTGTGTGTGTGTGTGTTTTGTGTGTGCGTGTGTGTTTGTTTGTGTGTGTGTGTTTGCTTTTGTGTGTGTGTGTTTGTGTGTGCATGTGTGGTTGTGTGGGTGTTTGTGTGTGTTTGTGTTTGTGCGTTTCTCTGTCCGCTCACTTCTCTTTTCTCTGTCTTTGTCTGTCTTGTCTGTCAGATTCTCTGTCTGTTTTTTATCCTGTGTCTCCTTCTTTTTGAAATTCAAATATGGTAACCCGATTTAAAATTAATCACAATCATAAATATTTTTTATTTTCTCCATCAGTGTCCAGTAAATGAATGGATTACTAAAACCACGCTGGTTGTGGTTATTGTGGTTCATTACAAAGTACTTATCTATCTATAATTCCAGCAATCTCTGTGTGTATGTTTGTATGTTTGTATGTTTGTATGTTTGTATGTTTGTATGTATGTTTGTCTGTGACCGCTGTTTCTCGACAACTACCGGTCCGATATACTTGAAACTTGCCAGGTATATTGCTGGGGACCCGAGGATGTGCCTTTTCAAGGTTTGAAATTAATCGGACAAGCAGTTACCGAGCTATGTCCAAAAAACGATTCAACCAATCAGAGAGCAGCGAGCTATCACGTGTGCCGAACGTGGCGAACAGACTCTGCCTCGGACGGCACATTTGAGAGCGTATTCATTTATTTCACGTTTGCAAACTATGTTGGCGCTATGTTGGCGTTAAACTATGTTTTAAAACTAATAAAAACTAATTTGCGATTCATCGTAACTGCGATATACGACCTTCCGGAGCTCCCGTGAGAGCGTGCGCCATTACGGATAGTAATTCAATTAAAAACATAAAAACATTGTCCCAATTCAGTCAGAGCGAAGGGCGTTGTTTTAAGCGAAGAGCGTTTTATTTTTCCCCTTAAATTCAGTCGCCGGACGGTGAAAGCTTTTTTTTGGGGGCAGCTACTGGCAGCGACGTACGGCCAATCACAGGACACGTTGTTGTGTCGACGTGCCGTGTTGTTTTCCCTCGCGGTTTGGAATGTTTTTCCTTTTCATTTCTTTTCTCTTCCTTACGGAAGTACGGGCATTTCCTTAAATTTGCGATTCTTTCGCTTTCCTGCGCGTTTGGGCACGCTATGGCGATTTCTTTACCAAACTCCGAAGCCGTTCGCTTTGGACCAAACCATTTCATGTAAATAGAGGGGGGGGATTGTCACCGTACTCGCAAGCCGTTCGCTTTGGACCAAACCATTTCATGTAAATAGAGGGGGGGGGGGGGGGGATATAATTTTAGATATAGATATAGTACGGGCATGCCCTAGTATAAATATAATTCATGAATGAATCAGCACTGGCATGGCTGAGTGGTTACATCGCTTCATTTGATAAGAGTTCTTCACCCTGTCTGCAATGAATCTCTGGTTCAAATCCAGGATCCCACCAGCATAATCCAGTGTTTTACCAACCGAAGAATTTCATATTTATTTGCATTGTTTTCCTTGGGAAGTAATTTTTCATGGATCGAAGTCTTCAGAAAAATAACAATTGATAAAAATAAAATTTGGGAAACCAAGTGGCAATTTAAAGCTTTTCATGACGTCACAACTTCCAGAAGAGAATACCTATTGATTTTCTGCTGTTTGGAACTTGACAGAATTTTTTTTTGACAAATATGTTGATCACTGCAGTTTGTGTGTTTTTGTGTGTGTTTGTGTGTGTGTGTGTGTGTTTGTGTGTGTGTGTGTATGTGTGTTTGGTGGTGTGTGTGTGTTTCGTTGTGTGTGTTTGTTTGTGTGTGTGTATGTTTGTGTGTGTATGTGTGTGTGTTTGTGTGTGTGTTTGTTTGTGTGTGTGTTTCTGTGTGTGTTTGTTTATGTGTTTGTGTGTGTGTTTGTTTGTGTGTTTGTGTGTGTGGTTGTATGTGTGTGTTTGTGTGTGTGGGCTTGTGTGTGTGTGTTTGTTTGTGTGTTTGTTTGTGTGTATGTGTTTGTTTGTGTGTGTTTGTTTGTGTGTGTGTTTGTTTGTGTGTGTGTTTGTTTGTGTGTCTGTTTGTGTGTGTGTGTGTTTGTGTGTGTGTGTGTGTTTGTTTGTGTGTGTGTGGTTGTGTGTGTTTGTGTGTGTGTGTGTTTGTGTGTGTGTTTGTTTCTGTGTGTGTGTTTGTTTGTGTGTGTGTGTTTGTTTGTGTGTGTGTTTGTTTGTGTGTGTGTTTGTGTGTGTTCGTTTGTGTGTGTGTTTGTTTGTGTTTGTGTGTGTGTGTGTTTTGTGTGTGCGTGTGTGTTTGTTTGAGTGTGTGTGTGTGTTTGTTTTTGTGTGTGTGTTTGTTTGTTTGTGTGTGTGTTTGTGTGTGCATGTGTGGTTGTGTGTGTTTGTGTGTGTTTGTGTTTGTGCGTTTCTCTGTCCGCTCACTTCTCTTTTCTCTGTCTTTGTCTGTCTTGTCTGTCAGATTCTCTGTCTGTTTTTTATCCTGTGTCTCCTCCTTTTTGAAATTCAAATATGGTAACCCGATTGAAAAATTAATCATCACAATCATAAATATTTTTAATTTTCTCCATCAGTGTCCAGTAAATGAATGGATTACTTAAACCCCGCTGGTTGTGGTTATTGTGGTTCATTACAAAGTACTTATATAAATATAATTCATGAATGAATCAGCACTGGCATGGCTGAGTGGTTACATCGCTTCATTTGGTAAGAGTTCTTCACTCTGTCTGTAATGAATCTCTGGTTCAAATCCAGGATCCCACCAGCATAATCCAGTGTTTTACCAACCGAAGAATTCCATATTTATTTGCATTGTTTTCCTTGGGAAATAATTTTTCACGGTGTTACGTGGTCCCCTCGGTGACTACCTGGTCTCGGTGACCCCCGGACCGTGAGAGGAACTTCGCCAGAAAGTTCTATCACATATGCGCTTTCGCCACGCAATCCATATGAATTCCCCCCAAGAGAAAACTGAGTTTCAATGATATATTTCAAGGGGAATGATACCATACAATTTCAATGCTACAATCAAGGATATTTTCCCCGAGCAATCAACAACAAACAACCATCAACAATTCACAATCCACAATCAATCCCCTAGATGATTAAGATGGCCATCTTATATATGTGTGTCCACTTTTGTACTCACGACCCCCTTTTGGTCTCTGTCCCTCACAATGTCTCTGGGCCCCTCCTGACCAAGATGATGGTCGGCGTCGCCGCACTCGGGCGGTTGAACGAACCCCGGGTGGACGTGTTTCCACCGGGCATGTATCGTACCGTGAACCACGGCTGCAGCCCCCTCGTGGCCACGCGAAGCGGGTACGGTAAAGCAAGCAAAAGCCCCACGCCGCTTGCAACGCGTGTTAGGCCCCAACGTGCGACCCGTATGCGTCTTTGTAGACGGTGCCGCGAACGGTACCAGACGCGGGGTCGGTGCACGGCCCCACGGCAACTTGACGTCTCCACCGGGTAGGTACACGTCCCGGTAACTCCTCTCACCAGACGGGCTTGGGAACGCCGCTTTTCCACGCGGCGCAAGGTCGATCCCACCTTTCGTCGGAGTGGGGCGAGGAAGAAGAATCCTCATCGCTTTTCTTCCTCGTGTCTTTTCCTCTTCCGTTTCCGGTCTCTTTTTCAGAAGGGCTCCTGACCCTCCAACCACAACAACCCTTAATCTACTACACATGGATAAGCAAAGACCTGAATGGTAATTCACATACATTCACATAAATATGTAACACTCCCCCCCTTCAAGAAAGAAAGTTTGAACCCAGCGAAAACTTTCTTTGCCGGCCAATTTGGATAAACAAACCAGATAACTCAACCCCCCCAGATTAACTCACTCTGGACAAAGCGTCCGCCACGACATTGTCCCGGCCCCGTACATGTTCAATTTCCAAGTTGAACCCCTGCAAAGCCAAACTCCATCTCATCAACCTCTGATTTTTACTGTCAGTTTCTTGTGAATGAAGGTTAAGGGGTTGATCAAAGATCCAAAGTTAAGCAACTCGATAGCACTTTTTCCGGGAGGCCAAGCCGAGTATTCACTACATGGATGCCTTTAGGAACGTGGAGTTCACGGTTAGTCCGTGCAGGAAAGTTCTATACATGGACGCCTTGAGGAACGGGGCGTTCACGGTTAATCCGTGTAGGAATCTTGGCTCGGCGGCTCCGCCGCCTTCAGTGCTTCAGCTTTTCAGAACTTCCCTAATAATTATGGTGGGACCGCTTGTCACTGTAGTCCCATGAATAGCGGTCTCCTTCTCGGCCACTACTTTGACAATCCTTCCTTTGGGAGCTGCCGTAACTCAGGGAGCCTCCATAATAATATTGATTGCGGCCACCACCAAAACTACCGCCCAGTTGTACTCTCCTGTAGACCTCTCGACGCCTACGAAATGCCTTCCCTACTGTTATGGTCCGACCCTCCAAATCCTTGCCATTCCAATTCTTCTCTGCCTCTCTGGCGTCTTTTGTGCTTGCAAACGTGACAAAGCCGAACCCTCTTGACTGTTGCGTTTCCCTGTCTCTTACCAACCGCACTTCCAACAGCGGCCCATATCTGTTGAAGACAGAGGTCAGAACTTCTTCCTCTGTTTTGAAGTTCAGTCCCCCTACAAATAACTTGGTACTTTTGTCGCCATCCCGAGCTGGTGTGGTGTTATTTTCCCTGCTGGGCTCTTTACCAACCCTCAGGTTACCATAAACTTGACCCCCGGCCAAATCATTCCCGATAACCACAGATACCCCCTCTACAGGAAGTGTGGCTTGTAAACCGACGGTGACCGGTCCTGACACCAAATCGGACTCCAAATGGATGACATGAAGTGGAGCCCTAACACCGCCCCCGATCCCCTGTAAACGAACACTATCCCCCGTTGCCGTCTCCTCGGACCATGGCAAAATGCCTTCAAGCATTAAAGATTGATGTGCTCCTGTGTCCCTCAATATCCTAACCGGTCTCCGGTTAGTCGAGGCTCCATCCAGTGACACAAACCCCTCTGAAATAAATGGTTGGTAACCCTTTTGATGGCGATTTCTCACAATGGCCATTGCGTTTGGAGTCGTAATAGTCGGACTCCGCTCTGGGTCTTCCCTTTTCATGCGGTAACAACTGGACATCAAGTGTCCAGGTTTCTTGCAAAAAGCGCAAGTAGGCCCGGAGGAAAAACTCGTGGTCTGCCTCGGGCCCCCCGAAATATAAGTTTGTCTTGGGCCCGCATCCCTCTGATTTCGCACAGGTGGGGTATCCGCGTTGTCCCCATAATCCTCTCGAGGCCGCCGCCATGTATTGTCGTTCTCCGCACCTGCTGTTCCCCACCTCCCCTGCGGAGATCTAGGCAAGGAGTTAGGTTCGTGGACCCCTATTCGGTGGGTTAAGGCATAATCATCTGCCATGGTGGCTGCGTCCCACAACTTTGGTACTTTCTTTTCCTGCAGGTATACTTTGATGTCCTCGTGGACACACTGCTGAAATTCCTCCACCAGGATCAAGTCACGCAATGTTTCGAAGTCTTTCCCGACTCCTTTTGACTCACACCACCGATCAAACATGTTTTCTTTCACTCTGGCAAATTCCACATGGGTCTCACTCTCCCTCTTCCTGGCATTCCTGAATTTTTGCCTGTAAGCTTCCGGAACCAACTCATAGGCTTTGAGGATGTGTTTCTTCAGTACCTCATAATCTGCACATTGGTCCATTGGTAGCGCCGAATAAATCTCTTGAGCTTTTCCCACCAGCACACTTTGCATTAGTATGGTCCAGGCCTCCTCCGGCCAGTTTCATTGTCGAGCCACTTTCTCAAAGTGTGGAAAAAATTTCGCGACTTCCTTTTCACTGAACGGTGGAACCAGCCTCACATGTCTGCCCACATCCCAGGTTTTCTGGTTAGGTGTCGACCCCGTCAGCAAGGGTGGTACCTCTCCCCGTTCTCTCATTAACTCCAGCTCCTTGAATTTAATTTCCTGCTGAAGCTCCATGTCACGTTCCTTTAATTCCCTTTCCGCTTTTCTCTCCTCTGCTTCGAGGTCCCTTGCAGCTCTCCTCTCCTCTGCTTTTCTCCCTTCTAACCTTTCCTGGAGTTCTCGTTCCACTCTCCTTTCCTCTGCTTGTTTCTCTTCTCTCCTCTCTTCTGCTTTCCTTTCTTCTTCTTTGATCCGTTCCTGGCTCCATAATTGCAACTCCAGTTTCCGGAGCTCAACGTCTTCTGGTTCTTCGGGTAGCCACTCCCAGGCTAACTCGTCCCATGTTCCTAATCCCACCATAGATTGTATCACCGTGGCCTGCAACTCTGCCTTCCTCAAATTAGTTCGGACCTCCAAGTTAAAATGTTTGGCCAATTTCAAGAGGTCCGACTTTAGTAACGCTCGGAACTGTGCCTCACTCGGGGTTACCGCAAAGTTCTGTGCCACAAACGCCATGGTGCCTATCATTAACACCTGTTAACCTTCACCCAATACTTTACCCCCAATTTCCCCAAAATTTACCAATTAATGCTTAATTAATAAATTTTAATTAATAAAAATATTATTTTATTATTTTATACAATTTTAGATCCCGGACGTAGACCCAATTGCGAATCCGCAAATCGTAATTTGGACGAGCCCCCAATTCTGTTACGTGGTCCCCTCGGTGACTACCTGGTCTCGGTGACCCCCGGACCGTGAGAGGAACTTTGCCAGAAAGTTCTATCACATATGCGCTTTCGCCACGCAATCCATATGAATTCCCCCCAAGAGAAAACTGAGTTTCAATGATATATTTCAAGGGGAATGATACCATACAATTTCAATGCTACAATCAAGGATATTTTCCCCGAGCAATCAACAACAAACAACCATCAACAATTCACAATCCACAATCAATCCCCTAGATGATTAAGATGGCCATCTTATATATGTGTGTCCCCTTTTGTACTCACGACCCCCTTTTGGTCTCTGTCCCTCACAATGTCTCTGGGCCCCTCCTGACCAAGATGATGGTCGGCGTCGCCGCACTCAGGCGGTTGAACGAACCCCGGGTGGACGTGTTTCCACCGGGCATGTATCGTACCGTGAACCACGGCTGCAGCCCCCTCGTGGCCACGCGAAGCGGGTACGGTTAAGCAAGCAAAAGCCCCACGCCGCTTGCAACGCGTGTTAGGCCCCAACGTGCGACCCGTACGCGTCTTTGTAGACGGTGCCGCGAACGGTACCAGACGCGGGGTCGGTGCACGGCCCCACGGCAACTTGACGTCTCCACCGGTTAGGTACACGTCCCGGTAACTCCTCTCGCCAGACGGGCTTGGGAACGCCGCTTTTCCACGCGGCGCAAGGTCGATCCCACCTTTGGTCGGAGCGGGGCGAGGAAGAAGAATCCTCGTCGCTTTTCTTCCTCGTGTCTTTTCCTCTTCCGTTTCCGGTCTCTTTTTCAGAAGGGCTCCTGACCCTCCAACCACAACAACCCTTAATCTACTACACATGGATAAGCAAAGACCTGAATGGTAATTCACATACATTCACATAAATATGTAACACTCCCCCCCTTCAAGAAAGAAAGTTTGAACCCAGCGAAAACTTTCTTTGCCGGCCAATTTGGATAAACAAACCAGATAACTCAACCCCCCCAGATTAACTCACTCTGGACAAAGCGTCCGCCACGACATTGTCCCGGCCCCGTACATGTTCAATTTCCAAGTTGAACCCCTGCAAAGCCAAACTCCATCTCATCAACCTCTGATTTTTACTGTCAGTTTCTTGTGAATGAAGGTTAAGGGGTTGATCAAAGATCCAAAGTTAAGCAACTCGATAGCACTTTTTCCGGGAGGCCAAGCCGAGTATTCACTACATGGATGCCTTTAGGAACGTGGAGTTCACGGTTAGTCCGTGCAGGAAAGTTCTATACATGGACGCCTTGAGGAACGGGGCGTTCACGGTTAATCCGTGTAGGAATCTTGGCTCGGCGGCTCCGCCGCCTTCAGTGCTTCAGCTTTTCAGAACTTCCCTAATAATTATGGTGGGACCGCTTGTCACTGTAGTCCCATGAATAGCGGTCTCCTTCTCGGCCACTACTTTGACAATCCTTCCTTCGGGAGCTGCCGTAACTCAGGGAGCCTCCATAATAATATTGATTGCGGCCACCACCAAAACTACCGCCCAGTTGTACTCTCCTGTAGACCTCTCGACGCCTACGAAATGCCTTCCCTACTGTTATGGTCCGACCCTCCAAATCCTTGCCATTCCAATTCTTCTCTGCCTCTCTGGCGTCTTTTGTGCTTGCAAACGTGACAAAGCCGAACCCTCTTGACTGTTGCGTTTCCCTGTCTCTTACCAACCGCACTTCCACCAGCGGCCCATATCTGTTGAAGACAGAGGTCAGAACTTCTTACTCTGTTTTGAAGTTCAGTCCCCCTACAAATAACTTGGTACTTTTGTCGCCATCCCGAGCTGGTGTGGTGTTATTTTCCCTGCTGGGCTCTTTACCAACCCTCAGGTTACCATAAACTTGACCCCCGGCCAAATCATTCCCGATAACCACAGATACCCCCTCTACAGGAAGTGTGGCTTGTAAACCGACGGTGACCGGTCCTGACACCAAATCGGACTCCAAATGGATGACATGAAGTGGAGCCCTAACACCGCCCCCGATCCCCTGTAAACGAACACTATCCCCGTTGCCGTCTCCTCGGACCATGGCAAAATGCCTTCAAGCATTAAAGATTGATGTGCTCCTGTGTCCCTCAATATCCTAACCGGTCTCCGGTTAGTCGAGGCTCCATCCAGTGACACAAACCCCTCTGAAATAAATGGTTGGTAACCCTTTTGATGGCGATTTCTCACAATGGCCATTGCATTTGGAGTCGTAATAGTCGGACTCCGCTCTGGGTCTTCCCTTTTCATGCGGTAACAACTGGACATCAAGTGTCCAGGTTTCTTGCAAAAAGCGCAAGTAGGCCCGGAGGAAAAACTCGTGGTCTGCCTCGGGCCCCCCGAAATATAAGTTTGTCTTGGGCCCGCATCCCTCTGATTTCGCACAGGTGGGGTATCCGCGTTGTCCCCATAATCCTCTCGAGGCCGCCGCCATGTATTGTCGTTCTCCGCACCTGCTGTTCCCCACCTCCCCTGCGGAGATCTAGGCAAGGAGTTAGGTTCGTGGACCCCTATTCGGTGGGTTAAGGCATAATCATCTGCCATGGTGGCTGCGTCCCACAACTTTGGTACTTTCTTTTCCTGCAGGTACACTTTGATGTCCTCGTGGACACACTGCTGAAATTCCTCCACCAGGATCAAGTCACGCAATGTTTCGAAGTCTTTCCCGACTCCTTTTGACTCACACCACCGATCAAACATGTTTTCTTTCACTCTGGCAAATTCCACATGGGTCTCACTCTCCCTCTTCCTGGCATTCCTGAATTTTTGCCTGTAAGCTTCCGGAACCAACTCATAGGCTTTGAGGATGTGTTTCTTCAGTACCTCATAATCTGCACATTGGTCCATTGGTAGCGCCGAATAAATCTCTTGAGCTTTTCCCACCAGCACACTTTGCACTAGTATGGTCCAGGCCTCCTCCGGCCAGTTTAATTGTCGAGCCACTTTCTCAAAGTGTGGAAAAAATTTCGCGACTTCCTTTTCACTGAACGGTGGAACCAGCCTCACATGTCTGCCCACATCCCAGGTTTTCTGGTTAGGTGTCGACCCCGTCAGCAAGGGTGGTACCTCTCCCCGTTCTCTCATTAACTCCAGCTCCTTGAATTTAATTTCCTGCTGAAGCTCCATGTCACGTTCCTTTAATTCCCTTTCCGCTTTTCTCTCCTCTGCTTCGAGGTCCCTTGCAGCTCTCCTCTCCTATGCTTTTCTCCCTTCTAACCTTTCCTGGAGTTCTCGTTCCACTCTCCTTTCCTCTGCTTGTTTCTCTTCTCTCCTCTCTTCTGCTTTCCTTTCCTCTTCTGATCTTTCCTTTTCTGCTTTCCTTCTTCTTTTAACCTTTCCTGGAGTTCTCGTTCCACTCTCCTTTCCTCTGCTTGTTTCTCTTCTCTCCTCTCTTCTGCTTTCCTTTCTTCTTCTTTGATCCGTTCCTGGCTCCGTAATTGCAACTCCAGTTTCCGGAGCTCAACGTCTTCTGGTTCTTCGGGTAGCCACTCCCAGGCTAACTCGTCCCATGTTCCTAATCCCACCATAGATTGTATCACCGTGGCCTGCAACTCTGCCTTCCTCAAATTAGTTCGGACCTCCAAGTTAAAATGTTTGGCCAATTTCAAGAGGTCCGACTTTAGTAACGCTCGGAACTGTGCCTCACTCGGGGTTACCGCAAAGTTCTGTGCCACAAACGCCATGGTGCCTATCGTTAACACCTGTTAACCTTCACCCAATACTTTACCCCCAATTTCCCCAAAATTTACCAATTAATACTTAATTAATAAATTTTAATTAATAAAAATATTATTTTATTATTTTATACAATTTTAGATCCCGGACGTAGACCCAATTGCGAATCCGCAAATCGTAATTTGGACGAGCCCCCAATTCTGTTACGTGGTCCCCTCGGTGACTACCTGGTCTCGGTGACCCCCGGACCGTGAGAGGAACTTCGCCAGAAAGTTCTATCACATATGCGCTTTCGCCACGCAATCCATATGAATTCCCCCCAAGAGAAAACTGAGTTTCAATGATATATTTCAAGGGGAATGATACCATACAATTTCAATGCTACAATCAAGGATATTTTCCCCGAGCAATCAACAACAAACAACCATCAACAATTCACAATCCACAATCAATCCCCTAGATGATTAAGATGGCCATCTTATATATGTGTGTCCCCTTTTGTACTCACGACCCCCTTTTGGTCTCTGTCCCTCACAATGTCTCTGGGCCCCTCCTGACCAAGATGATGGTCGGCGTCGCCGCACTCGGGCGGTTGAACGAACCCCGGGTGGACGTGTTTCCACCGGGCATGTATCGTACCGTGAACCACGGCTGCAGCCCCCTCGTGGCCACGCGAAGCGGGTACGGTAAAGCAAGCAAAAGCCCCACGCCGCTTGCAACGCGTGTTAGGCCCCAACGTGCGACCCGTACGCGTCTTTGTAGACGGTGCCGCGAACGGTACCAGACGCGGGGTCGGTGCACGGCCCCACGGCAACTTGACGTCTCCACCGGGTAGGTACACGTCCCGGTAACTCCTCTCGCCAGATGGGCTTGGGAACGCCGCTTTTCCACGCGGCGCAAGGTCGATCCCACCTTTCGTCGGAGCGGGGCGAGGAAGAAGAATCCTCGTCGCTTTTCTTCCTCGTGTCTTTTCCTCTTCCGTTTCCGGTCTCTTTTTCAGAAGGGCTCCTGACCCTCCAACCACAACAACCCTTAATCTACTACACATTGATAAGCAAAGACCTGAATGGTAATTCACATACATTCACATAAATATGTAACAACGGATCGAAGTCTTCAGAAAAATAAGAATTGATAAAAATAAAATTTGGGAAACCAAGTGGCAATTTAAAGCTTTTCATGACGTCACAACCTCCAGAAGAGAATACCTATTGATTTTCTGCTGTTTGGTACTTCACAAAGAAATTTTTTTTGACATATGTTGATCACTGCAGTTTGTGTGTTTTTGTGTGTGTGTTTTTGTGTGTGTGTTTGTGTGTGTGTGTGTGTGTTTGTGTGTGTGTATGTGTGTTTGTGTGTGTGTTTGTGTGTGTGTGTTTGTGTTTGTTTGTGTTTGTTTGTGTGTGTGTTTGTTTGTGTGTGTGTGTGTGTGTGTGTTTGTGTGTTTGTTTGTGTGTGTGTGTGTGTGTGGTTGTGTGTGTGTGTTGTGTGTGTGTGTTTGTGTGTGTGTGTGTGTGTGTGTGTGTGTTTGTGTGTGTGTTTGTTTGTGTGTGTGTGGTTGTGTGTGTTTGTGTGTGTGTGTTTGTTTGTGTGTGTGTGTTTATTTGTGTGTGTTTGTTTGTGAGTGTGTTTGTTTGTGTTTGTTTGTGTGTGTGTTTGTGTGTGTTCGTTTGTGTGTGTGTTTGTTTGTGTTTGTGTGTGTGTGTGTTTGTGTGTGTTTGTTTGTGTGTGTGTGTGTGTTTGTTTTTGTGTGTGTGTTTGTTTGTTTGTGTGTGTGTTTGTGTGTGTGTTTGTGTGTGTGTATGTGTGTGTGTGTTTGTGTTTGTTTGTGTGTTTGTTTGTGTGTGTTTGTGTGTGTGTGTGTTTCTTTGTGTGGTTGTGTGTGTGTGTGTGTTTGTGTGTGTGTTTGTTTGTGTTTGTTTGTTTGTGTTTGTGTGTGTGTGTTTTGTGTGTGTGTTTGTTTGTGTTTGTGTGTGTGTGTTTTGTGTGTGTGTGTGTTTTTGTGTGTGTGTGTGTGTGTGTGTGTGTGTGTGTGCTTGTGTGTGTTTGTTTTGTGTGTGTGTGTGTTTGTTTGTGTGTGTGTTTGTGTGTGTGCATGTGTTTGTTTGTGTGTGTGTGTGTGTGTGTGTGTGTGGTTGTGTGTGTGTGTGTGTGTGTGTGTGTGTGTGTGTTCGTGTGTGTTTGTGTTT
>NC_136268.1:133600776-133615776 GCF_964187855.1 Myxine glutinosa
AATTTTTCACGGATCGAAGTCTTCAGAAAAATAAGAATTGATAAAAATAAAATTTGGGAAACCAAGTGGCAATTTAAAGCTTTTCATGACGTCACAACTTCCAGAAGAGAATACCTATTGATTTTCTGCTGTTTGGTACTTGACAAAAATTTTTTTTGACAAATATGTTGATCACTGCAGTTTGTGTGTTTTTGTGTGTGTGTTTTTGTGTGTGTGTTTGTGTGTGTGTGTGTTTGTGTGTGTGTATGTGTGTTTGTTTGTGTGTGTGTGTGTTTGTGTTTGTTTGTTTTTGTTTGTGTGTGTGTGTGTTTGTGTGTGTGTGTGTTCGTGTGTGTGTGTTTGTTTGTGTGTGTTTGTGTGTGTGTTTTTGTTTGTGTGGTTGTGTGTGTGTGTGTTTGTGTGTGTGTTTGTTTGTGTTTGTTTGTTTGTGTTTGTGTGTGTGTGTTTTGGGTGTATGTTTGTTTGTGTTTGTGTGTGTGTGTTTTGTGTGTGTGTGTGTGTGTGTTTGTTTGTTTGTGTGTGTGTGTGTGCGCTTGTGTGTGTGTGTGCTTGTTTGTGTGTGTTTGTTTGTGTGTGTTTGTTTGTGGGTGTGTGTTTGTGTGTGTTTTTGTGTGTGTTTGATTGTTTGTGTGTGTGTGTGTGCTTGTGTGTGCATGTGTGGTTGTGCGTGTGTGTTTGTGTTTGTGCGTTTCTCTGTCCGCTCACTTCTCTTTTCTCTGTCTTTGTCTGTCTTGTCTGTCAGATTCTCTGTCTGTTTTTTATCCTGTCTCCTCCTTTTTGAAATTCAAATATGGTAACCCGATTTAAAAATTAATCATCACAATCATAAATATTTTTCATTTTCTCCATCAGTGTCCAGTAAATGAATGGATTACTTAAACCACGCTGGTTGTGGTTATTGTGGTTCATTACAAAGTACTTATATAAATATAATTCACAAATGAATCAGCGCTGCCATGGCTGAGTGGTTACATCGCTTTATTTGATAAAAGTTCTTCACTCTGTCTGCAATTGAATCTCTGGTTCAAATCCAGGATCGCACCGGCATAATCCAGTGTTTTACCAACCGAAGAATTCCATATTTATTTGCATTGTTTTCCTTGCGAAGGAATTTTTCACGGATCGAAGTCTTCAGAAAAATAACAATTGATAAAAATAAAATTTGGGAAACCAAGTGGCAATTTAAAGCTTTTCATGACGTCACAACTTCCAGAAGAGAATACCTATTGATTTTCTGCTGTTTGGAACTTGACAAAGAATTTTTTTTTGACAAATATGTTGATCACTGCAGTTTGTGTGTTTTTGTGTGTGTGTTTGTGTGTGTGTGTGTGTGTGTTTGTGTTTGTGTGTGTGTATGTGTTTGTTTGTGTGTGTGTTTGTTT
This sequence comes from Myxine glutinosa, assembly GCF_964187855.1. Classification (NCBI taxonomy): domain Eukaryota; kingdom Metazoa; phylum Chordata; class Myxini; order Myxiniformes; family Myxinidae; genus Myxine; species Myxine glutinosa. Next base: position 133,602,159 of record NC_136268.1, read on the forward strand.
GTGTGTGTGTGTGGTTGTATGTGTGTGTTTGTTTGTGTGTGTGTGTTTGTGTGTGTGTGTTTGTGTGTTTGTTTGTGTGTGTTCGTTTGTGTGTGTGTTGGTTTGTGTTTGTGTGTGTGTTTGTTTGTGTGTGTGTGTGTGTTTGCTTTTGTGTGTGTGTGTTTGTGTGTGCATGTGTGGTTGTGTGTGTGTGTTTGTGTGTGTTTGTGTTTGTGCGTTTCTCTGTCCGCTCACTTCTCTTTTCTCTGTCTTTGTCTGTCTTGTCTGTCAGATTCTCTGTCTGTTTTTTATCCTGTGTCTCCTCCTTTTTGAAATTCAAATATGGTAACCCGATTTAAAAATTAATCATCACAATCATAAATATTTTTTATTTTCTCCATCAGTGTCCAGTAAATGAATGGATTACTTAAACCACGCTGGTTGTGGTTATTGTGGTTCATTACAAAGTACTTATATAAATATAATTCCTGAATAAATCAGCACTGGCATGGCTGAGTGGTTACATCGCTTCATTTGATAAGAGTTCTGCACTCTGTCTGCAATGAATCTCTGGTTCAAATCCAGGATCTCTCCAGCATAATCCATTGTTTTACCAACCGAAGAATTTCATATTTATTTGCATTGTTTTCCTTGGGAAGTAATTTTTCACGGATCGAAGTCTTCAGAAAAATAAGAATTGATAAAAATAACATTTGGGAAACCAAGTGGCAATTTAAAGCTTTTCATGACGTCACAACGTGTGTGTTTGTGTGTGTGTTTGTTTGTGTGTGTGTTTGTGTGTGCGTGTGTGTTTGTTTGTGTGTGTGTGTGTGTTTGTTTTTGTGTGCGTGTTTGTTTGTTTGTGTGTGTGTTTGTGTGTGCATGTGTGGTTGTGTGTGTGTTTGTGTGTGTTTGTGTGTTTGTGTGTGTGTGTTCGTGTGTGTGTTTGTTTGTGTGTGTTTGTGTGTGTGTTTTTGTTTGTGTGGTTGTGTGTGTGTGTGTTTGTGTGTGTGTTTGTTTGTGTTTGTTTGTTTGTGTTTGTGTGTGTGTGTTTTGGGTGTGTGTTTGTTTGTGTTTGTGTGTGTGTGTTTGTGTGTTTGTTTGTGTGTGTGTGTGTGTGCTTGTGTGTGTGTTTGTTCGTGTGTGTGTTTGTGTGTGTGTGTGTTTGTGTGTTTGTTTGTGTGTGTTTGTGTGTGTGTGTGTGTGCTTGTGTGTGTGTGTTTGTTTGTGTGTGTGTGTGTGTGTGTGTGTGTGTGGTTGTGTGTGTGTGTGTGTGTGTTTGTGTTTGTTTGTGTGTGTGTTTGTTTGTGTGTGTTTGTGTGTGTGTTTGTTTGTGTGTGAATGTGCTTGTTTGTGTGTGTTTGCTTGTGTGTGTGTTTTTCTGTGTGGTTGTGTGTGTTTGTGTGTTTGTTTGTGTGTTTGTGTGTGTGGTTGTGTGTGTGTGTGTTTGTGTGTGTGTTTGTGTGTGTGTTTGTTTGTGTGTGTGTGTGTGTGTTTGTTTGTGTGTGTGTGTGTGTGTGTTTGTGTTTGTGTGTTTGTGTGCATTTGTGTGTATTTGTGTGTGTGTTTGCTTGTGTGTGTGTGTGTGTGTTTGCTTGTGTGTGTGTGTGTTTGTTTGTGCGTGTGTGTTTTTGTGTGTGTTTGTTTGTGTGTGTTTGTTTGTGTGTGTGTGTTTGTGTGTGTGTTTGTTTGTGTTTTTGTGTGTGTGTTTGTTTGAGTGCGTGTGTTTTGTGTGTGTGTTTGTTTGTGTGTGTTTGTTTGTGGGTGTGTGTTTGTGTGTGTTTGTGTGTGTGTTCGATTGTTTGTGTGTGTGTGTGTGTGCTTGTGTGTGCATGTGTGGTTGTGCGTGTGTGTTTGTGTGTGTTTGTGTTTGTGCGTTTCTCTGTGCGCTCACTTCTCTTTTCTCTGTCTTTGTCTGTCTTGTCTGTCAGATTCTCTGTCTGTTTTTTATCCTGTGTCTCCTCCTTTTTGAAATTCAAATATGATAACCCGATTTAAAAATTAATCATCACAATCATAAATATTTTTAATTGTCTCCATCAGTGTCCAGTAAATGAATGGATTACTTAAACCACGCTGGTTGTGGTTATTGTGGTTCATTACAAAGTACTTATATAAATATAATTCACGAATGAATCAGCGCTGGCATGGCTGAGTGGTTACATCGCTTCATTTAACAAGAGTTCTTCACTCTGTCTGCAATGAATCTCTGGTTAAAATCCAGGATCCCACCAGCATAATCCAGTGTTTTACCAACTGAAGAATTTCATATTTATTTGCATTGTTTTCCTTGGGAAGTAATTTTTCACCGATCGAAGTCTTCAGAAAAATAAGAATTGATAAAAATAAAATTTGGGAAACCAAGTGACAATTTAAAGCTTTTCATGACGTCACAACTTCCAGAAGAGAATACCTATTGATTTTCTGCTGTTTGGAACTTGACAAAGATTTTTTTTTGACAAATATGTTGATCACTGCAGTTTGTGTGTTTTTGTGTGTGTGTGTGTGTTTGTGTGTGTGTATGTGTGTTTGTTTGTGTGTGTGTGTTTGTGTGTGTGTGTGTTTGTGTGTGTGTGTTTCGTTGTGTGTGTTTGTGTGTGTTTGTTTGTGTGTGTGTATGTTTGTGCGTGTATGTGTGTGTTTGTGTGTGTGTTTGTTTGTGTGTGTGTTTATTTGTGTGTTTGTGTGTGTGTTTGTGTGTGTGTGTGTGTTTGTGTGTGTGTGTTTGTTTGTGTGTGTGTGGTTGTGTGTGTGTTTGTGTGTGTGTGTGTGTTTGTGTGTGTGTGTGTTTGTGTGTGTGTGTGTGTGTGTGTGGTTGTGTGTGTTTGTTTGTGTGTGTTTGTTTGTGTGTGTGTTTATTTGTGTGTGCTTGTTTGTGTGTGTGTTTGTTTGTGTGTGTGTTTGTTTGTGTGTGTGTTTGTGTGTGTTCGTTTGTGTGTGTGTTTGTTTGTGTTTGTGTGTGTTTGTGTGTGTTTGCTTGTGTGTGTGTTTGTGTGTGTTCGTTTGTGTGTGTGTTTGTTTGTGTGTGTTTGTTTGTGTGTGTATTTGTGTGTGTGTGTGTGTGTGTGTGCGTGTGTGGTTGTGTGTGTGTGTGTTTGTGTGTGTTTGTGTTTGTGCGTTTCTCTCTCCGCTCACTTCTCTTTTCTCTGTCTTTGTCTGTCTTGCCTGTCAGATTCTCTGTCTGTTTTTTATCCTGTGTCTCCTCCTTTTTAGCCGCGTCGCAGACGCTGGTCATAGAGTGCGCTCTGCTGTTGTTGTTGTTCTTCTTGTTCTTCTTCCTCTTGTTCTTCTTCTTGTTCTTGCAGAGAGAACAAAACCTCAAAGCTCCACCCATTCTGGGAACCATAGCTCCACCCATTCTGGGAGAGGCTTCATATAAACAAATATCCACCATTTTATTAACTCGCATAACTTTGAGGCCTGTTTTGTAGGCCCGTGGTGTCTTCCTCTCTCACACAGTTTTATTTCAAATCAAATTCGATATATCATTTCATTTTTCACAGTCGCTAACATAGTTTTAGACTTGGTTGAAAAAAAACGGGAAGAAAATCCGATGCAAGTTGCCCTTTAGAGAATGAAATGAATTCTCAAAGGCCTGTAACTTCAAGTCCATTGAGATATTTTTTTTTTAAATCGCGGCATGGTCAGTCATACACCGCCCGAAATAACAGACGGGAAAATGCTGAGATATATATATTTTGTTTAAATCACGGCATGGTCAGTCAAACACCGCCCGAAATAACAGACGGGAAAATGCCGAGATATATTAAAAATTCGTACATTTGATGACAATCGTCACGATGAAATATTTAATTTATACGTCGTCACAATAATGTGGAGAGAGGAGCATAGCTTCGTTCACGTGTCGCCACACACGGGAAATTGCCGAGATATATATTTTTAAATAGCGGCATGGTCAGTCATACACCGCCTGAAATAACAGATGGGAAAATGCCGAGATATATTAAAAATTCGTCGCCACACACGGGAAATTGCCGAGATATATTTTCACTTTGCACAAAAATAACATCAAGTAATCGAATCAATAGGAATGTCCTGTGCCTATAACATCGACGTTATAGGCACAACTGCATCTAGGCATTGTGTAGCATCGACGCGGATTTTGTTTTAATTAAAACTTTTTGTACTTGTTAAAATTCAAATATGGTAACCCGATTTTAAAATAAATCATCACAATCATAAATATTTTTTAATTTTCTCCATCAGTGTCCAGTAAATATTCAGATAACTCAAACCACGCTGGTTGTGGTTATTGTGGTTCATTACAAAGTACTTATATAAATATAATTCGAGAATAAATCAGCACTGGCTTGGCTGAGTGGTTACATCGCTTAATTTGATCAAGAGTTCTTCACTCTGTCTGCAATGAATCTCTGGTTCAAATCCAGGATCCCACCGGCATAATCCAGTGTTTTACCAACTGAAGAATTTCATATTTATTTGCATTGTTTTCCTTGGGAAGTAATTTTTCACGGATTGAAGTCTTCAGAAAAATAAGAATTGATAAAAATAAAATTTGGGAAACCAATTGGCAATTTAAAGCTTTTCATGACGTCACAACTTCCAGAAGAGAATACCTATTGATTTTCTGCTGTTTGGAACTTGACAAAGATTTTTTTTTGACAAATATGTTGAGCACTGCAGTTTGTGTGTTTTTGTGTGTGTGTGTGTGTGTGTGTGTTTGTGTTTGTGTGTGTGTGTATGTGTGTTTGTTTGTGTGTGTGTGTGTTTGTGTGTGTGTGTGTGTGTGTGTGTGTGTTTGTGTGTGTGTGTGTTTCGTTGTGTGTGTTTGTTTGTGTGTGTGAATGTTTGTGCATGTATGTGTGTGTTTGTGTTTGTTTGTGTGTGTGTTCGTTTGTGTGTTTGTGTGTGTGTGTTTGTGTGTGTGTGTTTGTGTGTGTGTGTTTGTTTGTGTGTGTGTGGTTGTGTGTGTGTTTGTGTGTGTGTGTGTGTGTTTGTGTGTGTGTGTTTGTGTGTGTGTGTGGTTGTGTGTGTGTTTGTGTGTGTGTGTGTGTGTTTGTGTGTGTTTGTGTGTGTGTGTTTGTTTGTGTGTGTGTTTATTTGTGTGTGCTTGTTTGTGTGTGTGTTTGTTTGTGTGTGTGTTTGTTTGTGTGTGTGTTTGTGTGTGTTCGTTTGTGTGTGTGTTTGTTTGTGTTTGTGTGTGTGTGTGCTTTGTGTGTGCGTGTGTGTTTGTTTGTGTGTGTGTGTGTGTTTGCTTTTGTGTGTGTGTGTTTGTGTGTGCATGTGTGGTTGTGTGTGTGTTTGTGTGTGTTTGTGTTTGTGCGTTTCTCTGTCCGCTCACTTCTCTTTTCTCTGTCTTTGTCTGTCTTGTCTGTCAGATTCTCTGTCTGTTTTTTATCCTGTGTCTCCTTCTTTTTGAAATTCAAATATGGTAACCCGATTTAAAATTAATCACAATCATAAATATTTTTAATTTTCTCCATCAGTGTCCAGTAAATGAATGGATTACTTAAACCACGCTGGTTGTGGTTATTGTGGTTCATTACAAAGTACTTATATAAATATAATTCATGAATGAATCAGCACTGGCATGGCTGAGTGGTTACATCGCTTCATTTGATAAGAGTTCTTCACTCTGTCTGCAATGAATCTCTGGTTCAAATCCAGGATCCCACCGGCATAATCCAGTGTTTTACCAACCGAAGAATTCCATATTTATTTGCATTGTTTTCCTTGGGAAGTAATTTTTCACGGATCGAAGTCTTCAGAAAAATAAGAATTGATAAAAATAAAATTTGGGAAACCAAGTGGCAATTTAAAGCTTTTCATGACGTCACAACTTCCAGAAGAGAATACCTATTGATTTTCTGCTGTTTGGTACTTGACAAAAATTTTTTTTGACAAATATGTTGATCACTGCAGTTTGTGTGTTTTTGTGTGTGTGTGTGTGTGTGTGTGTGTGTATTTGTGTGTGTGTGTGTATTTGTGTGTGTGTGTGTGTTTGTTTGTGTGTGTGTTTGTGTGTGTGTGTTTGTGTGTGTTTGTGTTTGTTTGTGTGTGTGCTTGTTTGTTTGTGTGTGTGTTTGTGTGTGTGTTTGTTTGTGTGTGTTTGTGTGTTTTTGTTTGTGTGGTTGTGTGGTTGTGTGTGTGTGTGTGTGTGTTTGTGTGTGTTTGTTTGTGTGTGTGTTTGTTTGTGTGTGTTTGTTTGTGTGTGAATGTGTTTGTTTGTGTGTGGGTTTTTCTGTGTGGCTGTGTGTGTTTGTGTGTTTGTTTGTGTGGTTGTGTGTGTGTGTGTGTTTGTTTGTGTGTGTTTGTGTGTGTGTGTGTTTGTGTGTGTGTTTGTGTGTGTGTTTGTTTGTGTGTGTGTATGTTTGTGTGTGTGTTTGTTTGTGTGTGTGTTTGTGTGTGTGTGTTTGTGTGTTTTTGTTTGTGTGGTTGTGTGTGTTTGTGTGTGTGTGTTTGTTTGTGTGTGTGTTTGTTTGTGTGTGTGTTTGTTTGTGTGTGTTGTGTGTGTGTGCTGTGTGTGTGTGTTTGTGTGTGTTCGTTTGTGTGTGTGTTTGTTTGTGTTTGTGTGTGTGTGTTTTGTGTGTGTGTGTGTGTTTGTTTGTGTGTGTGTGTGTGTGTGCTTTTGTGTGTGTGTGTGTTTGTGTGTGTGTGTGTTTGTGTGTGTGTGTGTTTGTGTGTTTGTGTGTGTGTGTTTGTGTGTGTGTGTGCTTGTGTGTGTGTTTGTTTGTGTGTATGTGTGTGTGTGTGTGTGTGTGTGGTTGTGTGTGTGTGTGTGTGTTTGTATGTGTGTTTGTTTGTGTGTGTGTTTGTTTGTGTGTGTTTGTGTGTGTGTTTGTTTGTGTGTGAATGTGCTTGTTTGTGTGTGTTTGCTTGTGTGTGTGTTTTTCTGTGTGGTTGTGTGTGTTTGTGTGTTTGTTTGTGTGTTTGTGTGTGTGGTTGTGTGTGTGTGTGTTTGTGTGTGTGCTTGTTTGTGTGTGTGTGTGTTTGTGTGTGTGTGTGTTTGTGTGCATTTGTGTGTATTTGTGTGTGTGTTTGCTTGTGTGTGTGTGTGTGTGTTTGCTTGTGTGTGTGTGTGTGTTTGTTTGTGTGTGTGTGTTTTTGTGTGTGTTTGTTTGTGTGTGTTTGTTTGTGTGTGTGTGTTTGTGTGTGTGTGTTTGTTTGTGTTTATGTGTGTGTGTTTGTTTGAGTGCGTGTGTTTTGTGTGTGTGTTTGTTTGTGTGTGTTTGTTTGTGGGTGTGTGTTTGTGTGTGTTTGTGTGTGTGTTTGATTGTGTGTGTGTGTGTGTGTGTGTGTGTGCTTGTGTGTGCATGTGTGGTTGTGCGTGTGTGTTTGTGTGTGTTTGTGTTTGTGCGTTTCTCTGTCTGCTCACTTCTCTTTTCTCTGTCTTTGTCTGTCTTGTCTGTCAGATTCTCTGTCTGTTTTTTATCCTGTGTCTCCTTCTTTTTGAAATTCAAATATGGTAACCCGATTTAAAATTAATCATCACAATCATAAATATTTTTAATTTTCTCCATCAGTGTCCAGTAAATGAATGGATTACTTAAACCACGCTGGTTGTGGTTATTGTGGTTCATTACAAAGTACTTATATAAATATAATTCACGAATGAATCAGCACTGGCATGGCTGAGTGGTTACATCGCTTCATTTGATAAGAGTTCTTCACTCTGTCTGCAATGAATCTCTGGTTCAAATCCAGGATCCCACCGGCATAATCCAGTGTTTTACCAACCGAAGAATTCCATATTTATTTGCATTGTTTTCCTTGGGAAGTAATTTTTCACGGATCGAAGTCTTCAGAAAAATAAGAATTGATTATAATAAAATTTGGGAAACCAAGTGGCAATTTAAAGCTTTTCATGACGTCACAACTTCCAGAAGAGAATACCTATTGATTTTCTGCTGTTTGGTACTTGACAAAAAATTTTTTTGACAAATATGTTGATCACTGCAGTTTGTGTGTTTTTGTGTGTGTGTTTTTGTGTGTGTGTTTGTGTGTGTGTGTGTGTTTGTGTGTGTGTATGTGTGTTTGTTTGTGTGTGTGTTTGTGTGTGTGTGTGTGTGTGTGTTTGTGTTTGTTTGTGTTTGTTTGTGTGTGTGTGTTTGTTTGTGTGTGTGTGTGTTTGTGTGTGTGTGTTCGTGTGTGTGTGTTTGTTTGTGTGTGTTTGTGTGTGTGTTTTTGTTTGTGTGGTTGTGTGTGTGTGTGTTTGTGTGTGTGTTTGTTTGTGTTTGTTTGTTTGTGTTTGTGTGTTTGTGTTTTGGGTGTGTGTTTGTTTGTGTTTGTGTGTGTGTGTTTTGTGTGTGTGTGTGTGTTTGTTTGTGTGTGTGTGTGCTTGTGTTTGTTTGTGTGTGTGTGTTTGTGTGTGTGTGTGTTTGTGTGTTTGTTTGTGTGTGTTTGTGTGTGTGTGTGCTTGTGTGTGTGTGTTTGTTTGTGTGTGTGTGTGTGTGTGGTTGTGTGTGTGTGTGTGTGTGTTTGTGTGTGTGTGTGTTTGTTTGTGTGTTTGTTTGTGTGTGTTTGTGTGTGTGTTTGTTTGTGTGTGAATGTGCTTGTTTGTGTGTGTTTGCTTGTGTGTGTGTTTTTCTGTGTGGTTGTGTGTGTTTGTGTGTTTGTTTGTGTGTTTGTGTGTGTGGTTGTGTGTGTGTGTGTGTGTTTGTGTGTGTGTTTGTGTGTGTGTTTGTTTGTGTGTGTGTGTGTTTGTGTGTGTGTGTTTGTGTGCATTTGTGTGTATTTGTGTGTGTGTTTGCTTGTGTGTGTGTGTGTGTGTTTGCTTGTGTGTGTGTGTGTTTGTTTGTGTGTGTGTGTTTTTGTGTGTGTTTGTTTGAGTGCGTGTGTTTTGTGTGTGTGTTTGTTTGTGTGTGTTTGTTTGTGGGTGTGTGTTTGTGTGTGTTTGTGTGTGTTTGATTGTTTGTGTGTGTGTGTGTGTGTGTGTGTGCTTGTGTGTGCATGTGTGGTTGTGCGTGTGTGTTTGTGTGTGCTTGTGTTTGTGCGTTTCTCTGTCCGCTCACTTCTCTTTTCTCTGTCTTTGTCTGTCTTGTCTGTCAGATTCTCTGTCTGTTTTTTATCCTGTGTCTCCTCCTTTTAGAAATTCAAATATGGTAACCCGATTCAAAAATTAATCATCACAATCATAAATATTTTTAATTGTCTCCATCAGTGTCCAGTAAATGAATGGATTACTCAAACCACGCTGGTTGTGGTTATTGTGGTTCATTACAAAGTACTTATATAAATATAATTCACAAATGAATCAGCACTGGCATGGCTGAGTGGTTACATCGCTTCATTTGATAAGAGTTCTTCACTCTGTCTGCAATGAATCTCTGGTTCAAATCCAGGATCCCACCGGCATAATCCAGTGTTTTACCAACCGAAGAATTCCATATTTATTTGCATTGTTTTCCTTGGGAAGTAATTTTTCACGGATCGAAGTCTTCAGAAAAATAAGAATTGATTATAATAAAATTTGGGAAACCAAGTGGCAATTTAAAGCTTTTCATGACGTCACAACTTCCAGAAGAGAATACCTATTGATTTTCTGCTGTTTGGTACTTGACAAAAATTTTTTTTGACAAATATGTTGATCACTGCAGTTTGTGTGTTTTTGTGTGTGTGTTTTTGTGTGTGTGTTTGTGTGTGTGTGTGTTTGTGTGTGTGTATGTGTGTTTGTTTGTGTGTGTGTTTGTGTGTGTGTGTGTGTGTGTGTGTTTGTGTTTGTTTGTGTTTGTTTGTGTGTGTGTGTTTGTTTGTGTGTGTGTGTGTGTTTGTGTGTGTGTGTTCGTGTGTGTGTGTTTGTTTGTGTGTGTTTGTGTGTGTGTTTTTGTTTGTGTGGTTGTGTGTGTGTGTGTTTGTGTGTGTGTTTGTTTGTGTTTGTTTGTTTGTGTTTGTGTGTTTGTGTTTTGGGTGTGTGTTTGTTTGTGTTTGTGTGTGTGTGTTTTGTGTGTGTGTGTGTGTTTGTTTGTGTGTGTGTGTGCTTGTGTTTGTTTGTGTGTGTGTGTTTGTGTGTGTGTGTGTTTGTGTGTTTGTTTGTGTGTGTTTGTGTGTGTGTGTGCTTGTGTGTGTGTGTTTGTTTGTGTGTGTGTGTGTGTGTGGTTGTGTGTGTGTGTGTGTGTGTTTGTGTGTGTGTGTGTTTGTTTGTGTGTTTGTTTGTGTGTGTTTGTGTGTGTGTTTGTTTGTGTGTGAATGTGCTTGTTTGTGTGTGTTTGCTTGTGTGTGTGTTTTTCTGTGTGGTTGTGTGTGTTTGTGTGTTTGTTTGTGTGTTTGTGTGTGTGGTTGTGTGTGTGTGTGTGTGTTTGTGTGTGTGTTTGTGTGTGTGTTTGTTTGTGTGTGTGTGTGTTTGTGTGTGTGTGTTTGTGTGCATTTGTGTGTATTTGTGTGTGTGTTTGCTTGTGTGTGTGTGTGTGTGTTTGCTTGTGTGTGTGTGTGTTTGTTTGTGTGTGTGTGTTTTTGTGTGTGTTTGTTTGAGTGCGTGTGTTTTGTGTGTGTGTTTGTTTGTGTGTGTTTGTTTGTGGGTGTGTGTTTGTGTGTGTTTGTGTGTGTTTGATTGTTTGTGTGTGTGTGTGTGTGTGTGTGCTTGTGTGTGCATGTGTGGTTGTGCGTGTGTGTTTGTGTGTGCTTGTGTTTGTGCGTTTCTCTGTCCGCTCACTTCTCTTTTCTCTGTCTTTGTCTGTCTTGTCTGTCAGATTCTCTGTCTGTTTTTTATCCTGTGTCTCCTCCTTTTAGAAATTCAAATATGGTAACCCGATTCAAAAATTAATCATCACAATCATAAATATTTTTAATTGTCTCCATCAGTGTCCAGTAAATGAATGGATTACTCAAACCACGCTGGTTGTGGTTATTGTGGTTCATTACAAAGTACTTATATAAATATAATTCACAAATGAATCAGCACTGGCATGGCTGAGTGGTTACATCGCTTCATTTAATAAGAGTTCTTCACTCTGTCTGCAATGAATCTCTGGTTCAAATCCAGGATCCCACCAGCATAATCCAGTGTTTTACCAACTGAAGAATTTCATATTTATTTGCATTGTTTTCCTTGGGAAGTAATTTTTCACCGATCGAAGTCTTCAGAAAAATAAGAATTGATAAAAATAAAATTTGGGAAACCAAGTGACAATTTAAAGCTTTTCATGACGTCACAACTTCCAGAAGAGAATACCTATTGATTTTCTGCTGTTTGGTACTTGACAAAAAATTTTTTTGACAAATATGTTGACCACTGCAGTTTGTGTGTTTTTGTGTGTGTGTTTTTGTGTGTGTGTTTGTGTGTGTGTGTGTTTGTGTGTGTGTGTGTTTGTGTGTGTGTATGTGTGTTTGTTTGTGTGTGTGTTTGTGTGTGTGTGTGTGTGTGTGTGTTTGTGTTTGTTTGTGTTTGTTTGTGTGTGTGTGTTTGTTTGTGTGTGTGTGTGTGTTTGTGTGTGTGTGTTCGTGTGTGTGTGTTTGTTTGTGTGTGTTTGTGTGTGTGTTTTTGTTTGTGTGGTTGTGTGTGTGTGTGTTTGTGTGTGTGTTTGTTTGTGTTTGTTTGTTTGTGTTTGTGTGTTTGTATTTTGGGTGTGTGTTTGTTTGTGTGTGTGTGTTTGTGTGTGTGTGTGTTTGTGTGTTTGTTTGTGTGTGTTTGTGTGTGTGCGTGTGCTTGTGTGTGTGTGTGTGTGTTTGTTTGTGTGTGTGTGTGTGTGTGTGTGTGTTTGTGTGTGTTCGTTTGTGTGTGTGTTTGTTTATGTTTGTGTGTGTGTGTGCTTTGTGTGTGCGTGTGTGTTTGTTTGTGTGTGTGTGTGTGTTTGCTTTTGTGTGTGTGTGTTTGTGTGTGCATGTGTGGTTGTGTGTGTGTTTGTGTGTGTTTGTGTTTGTGCGTTTCTCTGTCCGCTCACTTCTCTTTTCTCTGTCTTTGTCTGTCTTGTCTGTCAGATTCTCTGTCTGTTTTTTATCCTGTGTCTCCTTCTTTTTGAAATTCAAATATGGTAACCCGATTTAAAATTAATCATCACAATCATAAATATTTTTAATTTTCTCCATCAGTGTCCAGTAAATGAATGGATTACTTAAACCACGCTGGTTGTGGTTATTGTGGTTCATTACAAAGTACTTATATAAATATAATTCATGAATGAATCAGCACTGGCATGGCTGAGTGGTTACATCGCTTCATTTGATAAGAGTTCTTCACTCTGTCTGCAATGAATCTCTGGTTCAAATCCAGGATCCCACCGGCATAATCCAGTGTTTTACCAACCGAAGAATTCCATATTTATTTGCATTGTTTTCCTTGGGAAGTAATTTTTCACGGATCGAAGTCTTCAGAAAAATAAGAATTGATAAAAATAGAATTTGGGAAACCAAGTGGCAATTTAAAGCTTTTCATGACGTCACAACTTCCAGAAGAGAATACCTATTGATTTTCTGCTGTTTGGAACTTGACAAAGAATTTTTTTGACAAATATGTTGATCACTGCAGTTTGTGTGTTTTTGTGTGTGTGTTTGTGTGTGTGTGTGTGTATTTGTGTGTGTGTGTGTATGTGTGTTTGTTTGTGTGTGTGTTTGTGTGTGTGTGTTTGTGTGTGTTTGTGTTTGTTTGTGTGTGTGCTTGTTTGTGTGTGTGTATGTTTGTGTGTGTGTTTGTGTGTGTGTTTGTTTGTGTGTGTTTGTGTGTTTTTGTTTGTGTGGTTGTGTGTTTTTGTGTGTGGGTTTTTCTGTGTGGCTGTGTGTGTTTGTGTGTTTGTTTGTGTGGTTGTGTGTGTGTGTGTGTTTGTTTGTGTGTGTGTTTGTGTGTGTGTGTTTGTGTGTGTGTTTGTTTGTGTGTGTGTTTGTTTGTGTGTGTGTATGTTTGTGTGTGTGTTTGTTTGTGTGTGTTTGTGTGTTTTTGTTTGTGTGGTTGTGTGTGTTTGTGTGTGTGTGTGTTTGTGTGTGTGTGTGTTTGTGTGTGTTTGTGTTTGTTTGTGTGTGTGCTTGTTTGTGTGTGTGTATGTTTGTGTGTGTGTTTGTGTGTGTGTTTGTTTGTGTGTGTTTGTGTGTTTTTGTTTGTGTGGTTGTGTGTGTGTGTGTGTGTGTTTGTGTGTGTGTTTGTTTGTGTGTGTGTTTGTTTGTGTGTGTTTGTTTGTGTGTGAATGTGTTTGTTTGTGTGTGGGTTTTTCTGTGTGGCTGTGTGTGTTTGTGTGTTTGTTTGTGTGGTGTGTGTGTGTGTGTGTGTGTGTGTTTGTTTGTGTGTGTTTGTGTGTGTGTGTGTTTGTGTGTGTGTTTGTTTGTGTGTGTGTTTGTTTGTGTGTGTATATGTTTGTGTGTGTGTTTGTTTGTGTGTGTTTGTGTGTTTTTGTTTGTGTGGTTGTGTGTGTTTGTGTGTGTGTGTTTGTTTGTGTGTGTCTTTGTTTGTGTGTGTGTTTGTTTGTGTGTGTTTGTGTGTGTGTGCTGTGTGTGAATTTGTTTGTTTGTGTGTGTTTGCTTGTGTGTGTGTTTTTCTGTGTGGTTGTGTGTGTTTGTGTGTTTGTTTGTGTGTTTGTGTGTGTGGTTGTGTGTGTGTGTGTGTTTGTGTGTGTGTTTGTGTGTGTGTTTGTTTGTGTGTGTGTGTGTGTTTGTGTGTGTGTTTGTGTGCGTTTGTGTGTATTTGTGTGTGTGTTTGCTTGTGTGTGTGTGTGTGTGTGTGTGTTTGTGTGTGTGT
>NC_136268.1:133618276-133625361 GCF_964187855.1 Myxine glutinosa
TTCATGACGTCACAACTTCCTGAAGAGAATACCTATTGATTTTCTGCTGTTTGGTACTTGACAAAAATTTTTTTTGACAAATATGTTGATCACTGCAGTTTGTGTGTTTTTGTGTGTGTGTTTTTGTGTGTGTGTTTGTGTGTGTGTGTGTTTGTGTGTGTGTATGTGTGTTTGTTTGTGTGTGTGTGTTTGTGTGTGTGTGTGTGTTTGTGTTTGTTTGTGTTTGTTTGTGTGTGTGTGTGTTTGTTTGTGTGTGTGTGTTTGTGTGTGTGTGTTCGTGTGTGTGTTTGTTTGTGTGTGTTTGTGTGTGTGTTTTTGTTTGTGTGGTTGTGTGTGTGTGTGTTTGTGTGTGTGTTTGTTTGTGTTTGTTTGTTTGTGTTTGTGTGTGTGTGTTTTGGGTGTGTGTTTGTTTGTGTTTGTGTGTGTGTGTTTTGTGTGTGTGTGTGTGTTTGTTTGTGTGTGTGTGTGTGTGCTTTTGTGTGTGTGTGTTTGTGTGTTTGTGTGTTTGTGTGTTTGTTTGTGTGTGTTTGTGTGTGTGTGTGCTTGTGTGTGTGTTTGTTTGTGTGTGTGTGTGTGTGTGTGTGGTTGTGTGTGTGTGTGTGTGTTTGTATGTGTGTTTGTTTGTGTGTGTGTTTGTTTGTGTGTGTTTGTGTGTGTGTTTGTTTGTGTGTGAATGTGCTTGTTTGTGTGTGTTTGCTTGTGTGTGTGTTTTTCTGTGTGGTTGTGTGTGTTTGTGTGTTTGTTTGTGTGTTTGTGTGTGTGGTTGTGTGTGTGTGTGTTTGTGTGTGTGTTTGTTTGTGTGTGTGTGTGTTTGTGTGTGTGTGTGTTTGTGTGCATTTGTGTGTATTTGTGTGTGTGTTTGCTTGTGTGTGTGTGTGTGTGTTTGCTTGTGTGTGTGTGTGTTTGTTTGTGTGTGTGTGTTTTTGTGTGTGTTTGTTTGTGTGTGTTTGTTTGTGTGTGTGTGTTTGTGTGTGTGTGTTTGTTTGTGTTTTTGTGTGTGTGTTTGTTTGAGTGCGTGCGTTTTGTGTGTGTGTTTGTTTGTGGGTGTGTGTTTGTGTGTGTTTGTGTGTGTGTTTGATTGTGTGTGTGTGTGTGTGTGTTTGTATGTGTGTTTGTTTGTGTGTGTGTTTGTTTGTGTGTGTTTGTGTGTGTGTTTGTTTGTGTGTGAATGTGCTTGTTTGTGTGTGTTTGTTTGTGTGTGTGTGTTTGTGGTACTTAAACACAACGATGAGATGTGGTACTTAAACACAACGATGAGAGATGAGATGTGGTACTTAAACACAACGATGAGATGTGGTACTTAAACACAACGATGAGATGTGGTCCTAAATCTCATACATCGATCTCAAACGATCTCAAACGATCAAACAAATCTCAAACGATCTCATACATCTCATGAGATGTGGTCCTAAAACACAACGATGAGATGTGGTACTTAAACACAACGATGAGATGTGGTACTTAAACACAACGATGAGATGTGGTACTTAAACACAACGATGAGATGTGGTACTTAAACACAACGATGAGATGTGGTCCTAAAACACAACGATGAGATGTGGTACTTAAACACAATGATGAGATGTGGTACTTAAACACAACGATGAGATGTGGTACTTAAACACAACGATGAGATGTGGTACTTAAACACAACGATGAGATGTGGTACTTAAACACAACGATGAGATGTGGTCCTAAAACACAACGATGAGATGTGGTACTTAAACACAACGATGAGATGTGGTACTAAAACACAACGATGAGATGTGGTACTTAAACACAACGATGAGATGTGGTACTTAAACACAACGATGAGATGTGGTCCTAAAACACAACGATGAGCTTTGGTACTAAAACACAACGATGAGATGTGGTACTTAAACACAACGATGAGATGTGGTACTAAAACACAACGATGAGATGTGGTACTAAAACACAACGATGAGATGTGGTACTTAAACACAACGATGAGATGTGGTACTAAAACACAACGATGAGCTTTGGTACTAAAACACAACGATGAGATGTGGTACTTAAACACAACGATGAGATGTGGTACTAAAACACAACGATGAGATGTGGTACTAAAACACAACGATGAGATGTGGTACTAAAACACAACGATGAGCTTTGGTACTTAAACACAACGATGAGATGTGGTACTAAAACACAACGATGAGCTTTGGTACTAAAACACAACGATGAGATGTGGTACTTAAACACAACGATGAGATGTGGAACTTAAACACAACGATTAGATGTGGTACTTAAACACAACGATGAGATGTGGTACTTAAACACAACGATGAGATGTGGTCCTAAAACACAACGATGAGATGTGGTACTTAAACACAACGATGAGATGTGGTACTAAAACACAACGATGAGATGTGGTACTTAAACACAACGATGAGATGTGGTACTTAAACACAACGATGAGATGTGGTACTAAAACACAACGATGAGCTTTGGTACTAAAACACAACGATGAGATGTGGTACTTAAACACAACGATGAGATGTGGTACTAAAACACAACGATGAGATGTGGTACTTAAACACAACGATGAGATGTGGTACTTAAACACAACGATGAGATGTGGTCCTAAAACACAACGATGAGATGTGGTACTTAAACACAACGATGAGCTTTGGTACTAAAACACAACGATGAGATGTGGTACTTAAACACAACGATGAGATGTGGTACTAAAACACAACGATGAGCTTTGGTACTAAAACACAACGATGAGATGTGGTACTTAAACACAACGATGAGATGTGGTACTAAAACACAACGATGATATGTGGTACTTAAACACAACGATGAGATGTGGTCCTTAAACACAACGATGAGATGTGGTACTTAAACACAACGATGAGATGTGGTACTTAAACACAACGATGAGATGTGGTACTTAAACACAACGATGAGATGTGGTACTTAAACACAACGATGAGATGTGGTCCTAAAACACAACGATGAGATGTGGTACTTAAACACAACGATGAGATGTGGTACTAAAACACAACGATGAGATGTGGTACTTAAACACAACGATGAGATGTGGTACTTAAACACAACGATGAGATGTGGTACTTAAACACAACGATGAGATGTGGTACTAAAACACAACGATGAGATGTGGTACTAAAACACAACGATGAGATGTGGTACTAAAACACAACGATGAGATGTGTGTGGTACTAAAACACAACGATGAGATGTGGTACTTAAACACAACGATGAGATGTGGTACTTAAACACAACGATGAGATGTGGTACTAAAACACAACGATGAGATGTGGTACTTAAACACAACGATGAGATGTGGTACTAAAACACAACGATGAGATGTGGTACTAAAACACAACGATGAGATGTGTGTGGTACTAAAACACAACGATGAGATGTGGTACTTAAACACAACGATGAGATGTGGTACTTAAACACAACGATGAGATGTGGTACTAAAACACAACGATGAGATGTGGTACTTAAACACAACGATGAGCTTTGGTACTAAAACACAACGATGAGATGTGGTACTTAAACACAACGATGAGATGTGGTACTAAAACACAACGATGAGATGTGGTACTTAAACACAACGATGAGATGTGGTCCTAAAACACAACGATGAGATGTGGTACTTAAACACAACGATGAGCTTTGGTACTAAAACACAACGATGAGATGTGGTACTTAAACACAACGATGAGATGTGGTACTAAAACACAACGATGAGCTTTGGTACTAAAACACAACGATGAGATGTGGTACTTAAACACAACGATGAGATGTGGTACTAAAACACAACGATGAGCTTTGGTACTAAAACACAACGATGAGATGTGGTACTTAAACACAACGATGAGATGTGGTACTTAAACACAACGATGAGCTTTGGTACTAAAACACAACGATGAGATGTGGTACTTAAACACAACGATGAGATGTGGTACTAAAACACAACGATGAGATGTGGTACTTAAACACAACGATGAGATGTGGTACTAAAACACAACGATGAGATGTGGTACTTAAACACAACGATGAGATGTGGTACTAAAACACAACGATGAGATGTGGTACTAAAACACAACGATGAGATGTGGTACTAAAACACAACGATGAGATGTGGTACTTAAACACAACGATGAGATGTGGTACTAAAACACAACGATGAGATGTGGTACTTAAACACAACGATGAGATGTGGTACTAAAACACAACGATGAGATGTGGTACTTAAACACAACGATGAGATGTGGTACTAAAACACAACGATGAGATGTGGTACTAAAACACAACGATGAGATGTGGTACTAAAACACAACGATGAGATGTGGTACTAAAACACAACGATGAGATGTGGTACTAAAACACAACGATGAGATGTGTGTGGTACTAAAACACAACGATGAGATGTGGTACTAAAACACAACGATGAGATGTGTGTGGTACTAAAACACAACGATGAGATGTGGTACTTAAACACAACGATGAGATGTGGTACTTAAACACAACGATGAGATGTGGTACTAAAACACAACGATGAGATGTGGTACTTAAACACAACGATGAGATGTGGTACTAAAACACAACGATGAGATGTGGTACTAAAACACAACGATGAGATGTGGTACTAAAACACAACGATGAGATGTGGTACTAAAACACAACGATGAGATGTGGTACTAAAACACAACGATGAGATGTGTGTGGTACTAAAACACAACGATGAGATGTGGTACTTAAACACAACGATGAGATGTGGTACTTAAACACAACGATGAGATGTGGTACTTAAACACAACGATGAGATGTGGTACTTAAACACAACGATGAGATGTGGTACTAAAACACAACGATGAGATGTGTGTGGTACTAAAACACAACGATGAGATGTGGTACTTAAACACAACGATGAGCTTTGGTACTAAAACACAGCGATGAGATGTGGTACTTAAACAAAACGATGAGATGTGGTACTAAAACACAACGATGAGATGTGGTACTAAAACACAACGATGAGATGTGGTACTTAAACACAACGATGAGATGTGGTACTAAAACACAACGATGAGATGTGGTACTAAAACACAACGATGAGATGTGGTACTAAAACACAACGATGAGATGTGTGTGGTACTA
The DNA here is from genome assembly GCF_964187855.1 of Myxine glutinosa. Taxonomy (NCBI): domain Eukaryota; kingdom Metazoa; phylum Chordata; class Myxini; order Myxiniformes; family Myxinidae; genus Myxine; species Myxine glutinosa. Next base: position 133,623,434 of record NC_136268.1, read on the forward strand.
AAACACAACGATGAGATGTGGTACTTAAACACAACGATGAGATGTGGTACTTAAACACAACGATGAGATGTGGTACTTAAACACAACGATGAGATGTGGTACTTAAACACAACGATGAGATGTGGTACTAAAACACAACGATGAGATGTGTGTGGTACTAAAACACAACGATGAGCTTTGGTACTTAAACACAACGATGAGATGTGGTACTAAAACACAACGATGAGATGTGGTACTAAAACACAACGATGAGATGTGGTACTTAAACACAACGATGAGATGTGGTACTTAAACACAACGATGAGATGTGGTACTTAAACACAACGATGAGATGTGGTACTTAAACACAACGATGAGATGTGGTACTAAAACACAACGATGAGATGTGGTACTTAAACACAACGATGAGATGTGGTACTAAAACACAACGATGAGATGTGGTACTTAAACACAACGATGAGATGTGGTACTTAAACACAACGATGAGATGTGGTACTTAAACACAACGATGAGCTGTGGTACTAAAACACAACGATGAGATGTGGTACTTAAACACAACGATGAGATGTGGTACTTAAACACAACGATGAGATGTGGTACTTAAACACAACGATGAGATGTGGTACTTAAACACAACGATGAGATGTGGTACTAAACACAACGATGAGATGTGGTACTTAAAACACAACGATGAGATGTGGTACTTAAACACAACGATGAGATGTGGTACTAAAACACAACGATGAGATGTGGTACTTAAACACAACGATGAGATGTGGTACTTAAACACAACGATGAGATGTGGTACTTAAACACAACGATGAGATGTGGTACTAAAACACAACGATGAGATGTGGTACTTAAACACAACGATGAGATGTGGTACTTAAACACAACGATGAGATGTGGTACTTAAACACAACGATGAGATGTGGTACTAAAACACAACGATGAGATGTGGTACTTAAACACAACGATGAGCTGTGGTACTAAAACACAACGATGAGATGTGGTACTTAAACACAACGATGAGATGTGGTACTAAAACACAACGATGAGATGTGGTACTTAAACACAACGATGAGATGTGGTACTAAAACACAACGATGAGATGTGGTACTTAAACACAACGATGAGATGTGGTACTAAAACACAACGATGAGATGTGGTACTTAAACACAACGATGAGATGTGGTACTAAAACACAACGATGAGATGTGGTACTTAAACACAACGATGAGATGTGGTACTTAAACACAACGATGAGATGTGGTACTTAAACACAACGATGAGATGTGGTACTAAAACACAACGATGAGATGTGGTACTTAAACACAACGATGAGATGTGGTACTTAAACACAACGATGAGATGTGGTACTAAAACACAACGATGAGATGTGGTACTAAAACACAACGATGAGATGTGGTACTAAAACACAACGATGAGATGTGGTACTAAAACACAACGATGAGATGTGGTACTTAAACACAACGATGAGATGTGGTACTAAAACACAACGATGAGATGTGGTACTAAAACACAACGATGAGATGTGGTACTTAAACACAACGATGAGATGTGGTACTAAAACACAACGATGAGATGTGGTACTAAAACACAACGATGAGATGTGGTACTAAAACACAACGATGAGATGTGGTACTAAAACACAACGATGAGATGTGTGTGGTACTAAAACACAACGATGAGATGTGGTACTTAAACACAACGATGAGATGTGGTACTTAAACACAACGATGAGATGTGGTACTAAAACACAACGATGAGATGTGGTACTTAAACACAACGATGAGATGTGGTACTAAAACACAACGATGAGATGTGGTACTAAAACACAACGATGAGATGTGTGTGGTACTAAAACACAACGATGAGATGTGGTACTTAAACACAACGATGAGATG
>NC_136268.1:133625561-133628061 GCF_964187855.1 Myxine glutinosa
TAAAACACAACGATGAGATGTGTGTGGTACTAAGAAACACAACGATGAGATGTGGTACTTAAAAACCACAACGATGAGATGTGGTACTTAAACACAACGATGAGATGTGGTACTAAACACAACGATGAGATGTGGTACTTAAAACACAACGATGAGATGTGGTACTAAACACAACGATGAGATGTGGTACTAAAACACAACGATGAGATGTGGTACTAAAACACAACGATGAGATGTGGTACTAAAACACAACGATGAGATGTGGTACTAAAACACAACGATGAGATGTGTGGTACTAAACACAACGATGAGATGTGGTACTTAAACACAACGATGAGATGTGGTACTAAAACACAACGATGAGATGTGGTACTTAAACACAACGATGAGATGTGGTACTTAACACAACGATGAGATGTGGTACTAAAACACAACGATGAGCTTGGTACTAAACACAACGATGAGATGTGGTACTAAACACAACGATGAGATGTGGTACTAAAACACAACGATGAGATGTGGTACTAAAACACAACGATGAGATGTGGTACTAAAACACAACGATGAGCTTTGGTACTAAAACACAACGATGAGATGTGGTACTAAAACACAACGATGAGCTTTGGTACTAAAACACAACGATGAGATGTGGTACTAAACACAACGATGAGATGTGGTACTAAAACACAACGATGAGATGTGGTACTAAAACACAACGATGAGATGTGGTACTAAAACACAACGATGAGATGTGGTACTAAACACAACGATGAGATTGGTACTAAACACAACGATGAGATGTGGTACTTAAACACAACGATGAGATGTGGTACTAAAACACAACGATGAGATGTGGTACTTAAACACAACGATGAGATGTGGTACTAAAACACAACGATGAGATGTGGTACTAAAACACAACGATGAGATGTGGTACTAAAACACAACGATGAGATGTGGTACTTAAACACAACGATGAGATGTGGTACTTAAACACAACGATGAGATGTGGTACTAAACACAACGATGAGATGTGGTACTAAAACACAACGATGAGATGTGGTACTAAAACACAACGATGAGATTGGTACTAAAACACAACGATGAACTTGGTACTAAAACACAACGATGAGATGTGGTACTAAAACACAACGATGAGATGTGGTACTAAAACACAACGATGAGATGTGGTACTAAAACACAACGATGAGATGTGGTACTAAACACAACGATGAGCTTTGGTACTAAAACACAACGATGAGATGTGGTACTTAAACACAACGATGAGATGTGGTACTAAAACACAACGATGAGATGTGGTACTAAAACACAACGATGAGATGTGGTACTAAAACACAACGATGAGATGTGGTACTAAAACACAACGATGAGATGTGGTACTTAAACACAACGATGAGATGTGGTACTAAAACACAACGATGAGATGTGGTACTTAAACACAACGATGAGATGTGGTACTAAAACACAACGATGAGATGTGGTACTTAAACACAACGATGAGATGTGGTACTAAAACACAACGATGAGATGTGGTACTAAAACACAACGATGAGATGTGGTACTAAAACACAACGATGAGATGTGGTACTAAAACACAACGATGAGATGTGTGTGGTACTAAACACAACGATGAGATGTGGTACTTAAACACAACGATGAGATGTGGTACTTAAACACAACGACGAGATGTGGTACTAAAACACAACGATGAGATGTGGTACTTAAACACAACGATGAGATGTGGTACTAAAAACACAACGATGAGATGTGGTACTAAAACACAACGATGAGATGTGGTACTAAACACAACGATGAGCTTTGGTACTAAAACACAACGATGAGATGTGGTACTTAAACACAACGATGAGATGTGGTACTAAAACACAACGATGAGATGTGGTACTTAAACACAACGATGAGATGTGGTACTAAAACACAACGATGAGATGTGGTACTTAAACACAACGATGAGATGTGGTACTAAAACACAACGATGAGATGTGGTCCTAAAACACAACGATGAGATGTGGTACTTAAACACAACGATGAGATGTGGTACTTAAACACAACGATGAGATGTGGTACTAAAACACAACGATGAGCTTTGGTACTAAAACACAACGATGAGATGTGGTACTTAAACACAACGATGAGATGTGGTACTAAAACACAACGATGAGATGTGGTACTTAAACACAACGATGAGATGTGGTACTAAAACACAACGATGAGATGTGGTACTTAAACACAACGATGAGATGTGGTACTAAAACACAACGATGAGATGTGGTACTAAAACACAACGATGAGATGTGGTACTTAAACACAACGATGAGATGTGGTACTTAAACACAACGATGAGATGTGGTCCTAAAACACAACGATGAGATGTGGTACTTAAACACAACGATGAGCTTTGGTTCTAAAACACAACGATGAGATGTGGTACTTAAACACAACGATGAGATGTGGTACTAAA
>NC_136268.1:133650561-133690561 GCF_964187855.1 Myxine glutinosa
TGAGAACAATCCACACACGCGGGAAAATGCAGAGATATATTTTTTAAAATCGCGTCATGGTGTATCATACACCGCCCAACATGACACCGCCGGCAATGTGTCGATATATATTAAAAATTCGCTTTTGCTTTTCCGTTATGATATACTGTATTACTATTTCGTTTGATGATAGTCGTCACAAAAACGTCAACAATGATGCCGACATATATTTCTTCGTTTTTATTTCATTCAACATATTAGCCGGAAGTAAAATATGTTTCAGGAAATTACCGAGAGATATTTCTTCGTTTTTTTTATTAGTTATGTGCGCATACACTTTAAATAGGTTTATTTGAAATCTTTAATTTTCCACAAACATTCCACACACGCGGGAAAATGCAGAGATATATTTTTTAAAATCGCGTCATGGTGTATCATACACCGCCCAACATGACACCGACGGCAATGTGTCGATATCTATTTTAAATTCGATATATCATTTCATTTTTCACAGTCGCTAACATAGTTTTAGACTCGGTTGAAAAAAAACGAGAAGAAAATCCGATGAAAGTTGCCGTTTATAGAACGAAATGAATTCTCAAATGCCTGTAACTTCAAGGCCATTGAGTCTCTCTCACGCCTTTATCTCCAATCTAACTCACCATATGATTTCATTTTTATCGATGGTTTTAGAGTCGGTGTCAGCAATAATTGAGAACATTCCACACACGCGGGAAAATGCAGATATGTTTTTTAAAATCGCGTCATGGTGTATCATACACCGCCTAACATGACACCGACGGCAACGTGTCGATACATATTAAAAATTCGATATATCATTTCATTTTTCACAGTCGCTAACATAGTTTTCGACTCGGTTGAAAAAAAACGGGAAGGAAATCCAATGAAAGTTGCCGTTTATAGAACGAAATGAATTCTCAAACGCCTGTAACTTCAACTTCAAGGCCATTGAGTCTCTCTCACGCCTTTATCTCCAATCTAACTCACCATATGATTTCATTTTTATCGATGGTTTTGGACTCGGTGTCAGCAATAATTGAGAACATTCCACACACGCGGGAAAATGCAGAGATATATTTTTAAAAATCGCGTCATGGTGTATCATACACCGCCCAACATGACACCGACGGCAACGTGTCGATATATATTAAAAATTCGCTTTTGCTTTTCCGTTAAGATATATTACTTTTTCGTTTGATGACAGTCGTCACAAAAACGTCAACAATGATGCCGACATATATTTCTTCGTTTTTATTTAATTCAACATTATTAGCCGGAAGTAAAATATGTTTCAGGAAATTACCGAGAGATATTTCTTCGTTTTTTAAAATTAGTTATGTGCGAATACACTTTAAATAGGTTTATTTGAAATCTTTAATTTTCCACAATATAATTTACTTGCCATTTATCATTTGATGATTACGAGACAAATTCCTCTTGAGGATCGTGACAATTCATGCGCTGCGTGGAAACTTCTATTTCCAAAATGAATGAGACGATCGATGAAGAACGCAGACTTGAACAGGATGCAGCAAGAAAACGAATGAGACGGGCGAACGAGTCCATCGACGAACGTCAATGCAAACTTGCGGGGTCACCCGTGGGAATCCCACGGGCATGGATGTGTGTGACATTTCGACATATTGAGTTAGATGCTGCACATTCATTTTTACAAAATGGCTACTGGCAAGTCATCAGATCCAGAAATGGTGTAAAAACCACCGTTTAGAGGCCATTTTTCCCCGCAAAGCGGGGGTTGGCCTTTTCGGGGACCGTGGTAGTTGTTGTTTTTTTGGCCCCTTTTTGAAGCAATGTTTTACGGCCGGATGCCCTTCCTGACGCCAACCCTTTTTGCCGCCTTCAACGACAAACAGGGAATTACCAGTGAACTGGTACTCAATTAGCCGACCTCGGAAGGATGACAGGCTGAGTCAACCCCCCTGGCATTAATTCGGCGATCGACCGAGATTCGAACCCAGGATCCTAAGCCGGCACCCTAGCCGCTAGCCCAACACCAGAAATGGTGTCATGAACACAATTTATTTACGCACAAGCACAAAAGCAAGACGGGCCGATTTCCGATTCCGACGGGCCGACGGGCGAGACGGGCCGATTTCCGATTCCGACGGGCCGATTTGGAGCAAGAAAAAGAACGAGACGGGAGAAAAAGGAGAGAAACGAGACGGGGAAAGCCGATTGGAGAGGCGAGTGAGGCGCGATTGGAGAGGAGTGTGAGGCGCGATTGGAGAGGAGTGTGAGGCACGATTGGAGAGGAGTGTGAGGCGTGATTGGAGAGGAGTGTGAGGCACGATTGGAGAGGAGTGATTGGAGGGGAGTGTGAGGCACGATTGGAGAGGAGTGTGAGGCACGATTGGAGAGGAGTGTGAGGCGCGATTGGAGAGGAGTGTGAGGCGCGATTGGAGAGGAGTGTGAGGCGCGATTGGAGAGGCGTGTGAAGGATTGGAGAGGAGAGGAGTGTGAGGGATTGGAGAGGTGAGGGATTGGAAAGGAGAGGGATGTGAGGGTTTGGAGAGGAGAGGAGTGCTAGGTGGAGAGAGGAGAGTGTCAGGTGGAGACAGGAGAGTGTCAGGTGGAGACAGGAGAGTGTCAGGTGGAGAGGAGTGAGGGGTCACATATTATGTGAAATAACTAAATTCACACCATTTCTGGATCTGATGACTTGCCAGTAACCATTTTGTAAAAATGAATGTGCAGCATATAACTCAATATGTCGAAATGTCACACACATCCATGCCCGTGGGATTCCCACGGGTGACCCCGCTAGTATAAATATAATTCATGAATGAATCAGCACTGGCATGGCTGAGTGGTTACATCGCTTCATTTGATAAGAGTTGTTCACTCTGTCTGCAATGAATCTCTGGTTCAAATCCAGGATCCCACCGGCATAATCCAGTGTTTTACCAACCGAAGAATTCCATATTTATTTGCATTGTTTTCCTTGGGAAGTAATTTTTCACGGATCGAAGTCTTCAGAAAAATAAGAATTGATTACAATAAAATTTGGGAAACCAAGTGGCAATTTAAAGCTTTTCATGACGTCACAACTTCCAGAAGAGAATACCTATTGATTTTCTGCTGTTTGGTACTTGACAAAAATTTTTTTTGACAAATATGTTGATCACTGCAGTTTGTATGTTTTTGTGTGTGTGTTTTTGTGTGTGTGTGTGTGTGTGTTTGTGTGTGTGTATGTGTGTTTGTTTGTGTGTGTGTTTGTGTGTGTGTGTGTGTTTGTGTGTGTGTTTGTTTGTGTGTGTTTGTGTGTTTTTGTTTGTGTGGTTGTGTGTGTGTGTGTGTTTGTGTGTGTGTTTGTTTGTGTGTGGGTTTTTCTGTGTGGCTGTGTGTGTTTGTGTGTTTGTTTGTGTGGTTGTGTGTGTGTGTGTATGTGTGTTTGTTTGTGTGTGTGTTTGTGTGTGTGTGTTTGTGTGTGTGTTTGTTTGTGTGTGTGTTTGTTTGTGTGTGTGTATGTTTGTGTGTGTGTTTGTTTGTGTGTTTTTGTTTGTGTGTTTGTGTGTGTTTGTGTGTGTGTGTTTGTTTGTGTGTGTGTTTGTTTGTGTGTGTGTTTGTTTGTGTGTGTTTGAGTGTGAATGTGTTTGTTTGTGTGTGTTTGCTTGTGTGTGTGTTTTTCTGTGTGGTTGTGTGTGTTTGTGTGTTTGTTTGTGTGTTTGTGTGTGTGGTTGTGTGTGTGTGTTTGTGTGTGTGTTTGTGTGTGTGTGTTTGTGTGTGTGTGTTTGTGTGCGTTTGTGTGTATTTGTGTGTGTGTTTGCTTGTGTGTGTGTGTGTGTGTGTGTGTTTGTGTGTGTGTGTATGTGTTTGTTTGTGTGTGTTTGTTTTTGTGTGTGTGTGTGTTTTTCTGTGTGGCTGTGTGTGTTTGTGTGTTTGTTTGTGTGGTTGTGTGTGTGTGTTTGTTTGTGTGTGTTTGTGTGTGTGTTTGTTTGTGTCTGTTTGTGTGTGTGTGTGTTGGTTTGTGTGTTTTGTGTGTGTGTTTGTTTGTGTGTGTGTGTGTGTGTGTGTTTGTGTGTGTGTTTGTTTTTGTGTGTGTTTGTTTGTTTGTGTGTGTGTGTGTTTGTGTGTGTGTGTGTGTGTGGTTGTGTGTGTGTGTGTGTTTGTGTGTGTTTGTGTTTGTGCATTTCTCTGTCCGCTCACTTATCTTTTCTCTGTCTTTGTCTGTCTTGTCTGTCAGATTCTCTGTCTGTTTTTTATCCTGTGTCTCCTCCTTTTTGAAATTCAAATATGGTAACCCGATTTAAAAATTAATCATCACAATCATAAATATTTTTAATTTTCTCCATCAGTGTCCAGTAAATGAATGGATGACTTAAACCACGCTGGTTGTGGTTATTGTGGTTCATTACAAAGTACTTATATAAATATAATTCCTGAATGAATCAGCACTGGCATGGCTGAGTGGTTACATCGCTTCATTTGATAAGAGTTCTTCACGCTGTCTGCAATGAATCTCTGGTTCGAATCCGGGATCCCACCAGCATAATCCAGTGTTTTACCCACCAAAGAATTTCCTATTTATTTGCATTGTTTTCCTTGGGAAGTAATTTTTCATGGATTGAAGTCTTCAGAAAAATAAGAATTGATAAAAATAAAATTTGGGAAACCAAGTGGCAATTTAAAGCTTTTCATGACGTCACAACGTGTGTGTTTGTTTGTGTGTGTGTTTGTGTGTGTGTTTGTTTGTGTGTTTGTGTGTGTGTTTGTTTGTGTGTGAATGTGCTTGTTTGTGTGTGTTTGCTTGTGTGTGTGTTTTTCTGTGTGGTTGTGTGTGTTTGTGTGTTTGTTTGTGTGTTTGTGTGTGTGGTTGTGTGTGTGTGTGTGTTTGTGTGTGTGTTTGTGTGTGTGTTTGTTTGTGTGTGTGTGTTTGTGTGTGTGTGTTTGTGTGCATTTGTGTGTATTTGTGTGTGTGTTTGCTTGTGTGTGTGTGTGTGTGTGTGTTTGCTTGTGTGTGTGTGTGTGTTTGTTTGTGTGTGTGTGTTTTTGTGTGTGTTTGTTTGTGTGTGTGTGTTTGTGTGTGTGTGTTTGTTTGTGTTTTTGTGTGTGTGTTTGTTTGAGTGCGTGTGTTTTGTGTGTGTGTTTGTTTGTGTGTGTTTGTTTGTGTGTGTGTGTTTGTGTGTGTTTGTGTTTGTGCGTTTCTCTGTCCGCTCACTTCTCTTTTCTCTGTCTTTGTCTGTCTTGTCTGTCAGATTCTCTGTCTGTTTTTTATCCTGTGTCTCCTCCTTTTTGAAATTCAAATATGGTAACCCGATTTAAAAATTAATCATCACAATCATAAATATTTTTAATTGTCTCTATCAGTGTCCAGTAAATGAATGGATTACTTAAACCACGCTGGTTGTGGTTATTGTGGTTCATTACAAAGTACTTATCTATATTATAATAGCCGTAGATGATTCTGTCTGTCTGTCTGTCTATCTGTTGGGTGTCTGTCCGGGGTGTGGCTTACTCGGTTTGCAGAGTAGCTCCACCCATAGCTCCACCCATTCTGGGAGTGGCTATAAACAAATATCCACCATTTTATTAACTCGCATAGCTTTGAGTCCTGTTTTGTAGGCCCGTGGTGTCTTGCTCTCCCCCAGTTTTATTTCAAATCAAATTCGATAAATCATTTCATTTTTCACAGTCGCTAACATAGTTTTAGACTCGGTTGAAAAAAAACGGGAAGAAAATCCGATGAAAGTTGCCGTTTATAGAACGAAATGAATTCTCAAAGGCCTGTAACTTCAAGGCCATTGAGTCTCTCTCACGCCTTTATCTCCAATCTAACTCACCATATGATTTCATTTTTATCGATGGTTTTACTTTTAGACTCGGTGTCAGCAATAATTGAGAACAATCCACACACGCGGGAAAATGCAGAGATATATTTTTTAAAATCGCGTCATGGTGTATCATACACCGCCCAACATGACACCGCCGGCAATGTGTCGATATATATTAAAAATTCGCTTTTGCTTTTCCGTTATGATATACTGTATTACTATTTCGTTTGATGATAGTCGTCACAAAAACGTCAACAATGATGCCGACATATATTTCTTCGTTTTTATTTCATTCAACATATTAGCCGGAAGTAAAATATGTTTCAGGAAATTACCGAGAGATATTTCTTCGTTTTTTTTATTAGTTATGTGCGCATACACTTTAAATAGGTTTATTTGAAATCTTTAATTTTCCACAAACATTCCACACACGCGGGAAAATGCAGAGATATATTTTTTAAAATCGCGTCATGGTGTATCATACACCGCCCAACATGACACCGACGGCAATGTGTCGATATCTATTTTAAATTCGATATATCATTTCATTTTTCACAGTCGCTAACATAGTTTTAGACTCGGTTGAAAAAAAACGAGAAGAAAATCCGATGAAAGTTGCCGTTTATAGAACGAAATGAATTCTCAAATGCCTGTAACTTCAAGGCCATTGAGTCTCTCTCACGCCTTTATCTCCAATCTAACTCACCATATGATTTCATTTTTATCGATGGTTTTAGAGTCGGTGTCAGCAATAATTGAGAACATTCCACACACGCGGGAAAATGCAGATATGTTTTTTAAAATCGCGTCATGGTGTATCATACACCGCCTAACATGACACCGACGGCAACGTGTCGATACATATTAAAAATTCGATATATCATTTCATTTTTCACAGTCGCTAACATAGTTTTCGACTCGGTTGAAAAAAAACGGGAAGGAAATCCAATGAAAGTTGTCGTTTATAGAACGAAATGAATTCTCAAACGCCTGTAACTTCAACTTCAAGGCCATTGAGTCTCTCTCACGCCTTTATCTCCAATCTAACTCACCATATGATTTCATTTTTATCGATGGTTTTGGACTCGGTGTCAGCAATAATTGAGAACATTCCACACACGCGGGAAAATGCAGAGATATATTTTTAAAAATCGCGTCATGGTGTATCATACACCGCCCAACATGACACCGACGGCAACGTGTCGATATATATTAAAAATTCGCTTTTGCTTTTCCGTTAAGATATATTACTTTTTCGTTTGATGACAGTCGTCACAAAAACGTCAACAATGATGCCGACATATATTTCTTCGTTTTTATTTAATTCAACATTATTAGCCGGAAGTAAAATATGTTTCAGGAAATTACCGAGAGATATTTCTTCGTTTTTTAAAATTAGTTATGTGCGAATACACTTTAAATAGGTTTATTTGAAATCTTTAATTTTCCACAATATAATTTACTTGCCATTTATCATTTGATGATTACGAGACAAATTCCTCTTGAGGATCGTGACAATTCATGCGCTGCGTGGAAACTTCTATTTCCAAAATGAATGAGACGATCGATGAAGAACGCAGACTTGAACAGGATGCAGCAAGAAAACGAATGAGACGGGCGAACGAGTCCATCGACGAACGTCAATGCAAACTTGCGGGGTCACCCGTGGGAATCCCACGGGCATGGATGTGTGTGACATTTCGACATATTGAGTTAGATGCTGCACATTCATTTTTACAAAATGGCTACTGGCAAGTCATCAGATCCAGAAATGGTGTAAAAACCACCGTTTAGAGGCCATTTTTCCCCGCAAAGCGGGGGTTGGCCTTTTCGGGGACCGTGGTAGTTGTTGTTTTTTTGTCCCCTTTTTGAAGCAATGTTTTACGGCCGGATGCCCTTCCTGACGCCAACCCTTTTTGCCGCCTTCAACGACAAACAGGGAATTACCAGTGAACTGGTACTCAATTAGCCGACCTCGGAAGGATGACAGGCTGAGTCAACCCCCCTGGCATTAATTCGGCGATCGACCGAGATTCGAACCCAGGATCCTAAGCCGGCACCCTAGCCGCTAGCCCAACACCAGAAATGGTGTCATGAACACAATTTATTTACGCACAAGCACAAAAGCAAGACGGGCCGATTTCCGATTCCGACGGGCCGACGGGCGAGACGGGCCGATTTCCGATTCCGACGGGCCGATTTGGAGCAAGAAAAAGAACGAGACGGGAGAAAAAGGAGAGAAACGAGACGGGGAAAGCCGATTGGAGAGGCGAGTGAGGCGCGATTGGAGAGGAGTGTGAGGCGCGATTGGAGAGGAGTGTGAGGCACGATTGGAGAGGAGTGTGAGGCGTGATTGGAGAGGAGTGTGAGGCACGATTGGAGAGGAGTGATTGGAGGGGAGTGTGAGGCACGATTGGAGAGGAGTGTGAGGCACGATTGGAGAGGAGTGTGAGGCGCGATTGGAGAGGAGTGTGAGGCGCGATTGGAGAGGAGTGTGAGGCGCGATTGGAGAGGCGTGTGAAGGATTGGAGAGGAGAGGAGTGTGAGGGATTGGAGAGGTGAGGGATTGGAAAGGAGAGGGATGTGAGGGTTTGGAGAGGAGAGGAGTGCTAGGTGGAGAGAGGAGAGTGTCAGGTGGAGACAGGAGAGTGTCAGGTGGAGACAGGAGAGTGTCATGTGGAGAGGAGTGAGGGGTCACATATTATGTGAAATAACTAAATTCACACCATTTCTGGATCTGATGACTTGCCAGTAACCATTTTGTAAAAATGAATGTGCAGCATATAACTCAATATGTCGAAATGTCACACACATCCATGCCCGTGGGATTCCCACGGGTGACCCCGCTAGTATAAATATAATTCATGAATGAATCAGCACTGGCATGGCTGAGTGGTTACATCGCTTCATTTGATAAGAGTTGTTCACTCTGTCTGCAATGAATCTCTGGTTCAAATCCAGGATCCCACCGGCATAATCCAGTGTTTTACCAACCGAAGAATTCCATATTTATTTGCATTGTTTTCCTTGGGAAGTAATTTTTCACGGATCGAAGTCTTCAGAAAAATAAGAATTGATTACAATAAAATTTGGGAAACCAAGTGGCAATTTAAAGCTTTTCATGACGTCACAACTTCCAGAAGAGAATACCTATTGATTTTCTGCTGTTTGGTACTTGACAAAAAATTTTTTTGACAAATATGTTGATCACTGCAGTTTGTATGTTTTTGTGTGTGTGTTTTTGTGTGTGTGTGTGTGTGTTTGTGTGTGTGTATGTGTGTTTGTTTGTGTGTGTGTTTGTGTGTGTGTGTGTTTGTGTGTGTGTTTGTTTGTGTGTGTTTGTGTGTTTTTGTTTGTGTGGTTGTGTGTGTGTGTGTGTTTGTGTGTGTGTTTGTTTGTGTGTGTGTTTGTTTGTGTGTGTTTGTTTGTGTGTAAATGTGTTTGTTTGTGTGTGGGTTTTTCTGTGTGGCTGTGTGTGTTTGTGTGTTTGTTTGTGTGGTTGTGTGTGTGTGTGTATGTGTGTTTGTTTGTGTGTGTGTTTGTGTGTGTGTGTTTGTGTGTGTGTTTGTTTGTGTGTGTGTTTGTTTGTGTGTGTGTATGTTTGTGTGTGTGTTTGTTTGTGTGTTTTTGTTTGTGTGTTTGTGTGTGTTTGTGTGTGTGTGTTTGTTTGTGTGTGTGTTTGTTTGTGTGTGTGTTTGTTTGTGTGTGTTTGAGTGTGAATGTGTTTGTTTGTGTGTGTTTGCTTGTGTGTGTGTTTTTCTGTGTGGTTGTGTGTGTTTGTGTGTTTGTTTGTGTGTTTGTGTGTGTGGTTGTGTGTGTGTGTTTGTGTGTGTGTTTGTGTGTGTGTGTTTGTGTGTGTGTGTTTGTGTGCGTTTGTGTGTATTTGTGTGTGTGTTTGCTTGTGTGTGTGTGTGTGTGTGTGTGTGTGTGTTTGTGTGTGTGTGTATGTGTTTGTTTGTGTGTGTTTGTTTTTGTGTGTGTGTGTGTTTTTCTGTGTGGCTGTGTGTGTTTGTGTGTTTGTTTGTGTGGTTGTGTGTGTGTGTTTGTTTGTGTGTGTTTGTGTGTGTGTTTGTTTGTGTCTGTTTGTGTGTGTGTGTGTTGGTTTGTGTGTTTTGTGTGTGTGTTTGTTTGTGTGTGTGTGTGTGTGTTTGTGTGTGTGTTTGTTTTTGTGTGTTTGTTTGTTTGTGTGTGTGTGTGTTTGTGTGTGTGTGTGTGTGTGGTTGTGTGTGTGTGTGTGTTTGTGTGTGTTTGTGTTTGTGCATTTCTCTGTCCGCTCACTTATCTTTTCTCTGTCTTTGTCTGTCTTGTCTGTCAGATTCTCTGTCTGTTTTTTATCCTGTGTCTCCTCCTTTTTGAAATTCAAATATGGTAACCCGATTTAAAAATTAATCATCACAATCATAAATATTTTTAATTTTCTCCATCAGTGTCCAGTAAATGAATGGATGACTTAAACCACGCTGGTTGTGGTTATTGTGGTTCATTACAAAGTACTTATATAAATATAATTCCTGAATGAATCAGCACTGGCATGGCTGAGTGGTTACATCGCTTCATTTGATAAGAGTTCTTCACGCTGTCTGCAATGAATCTCTGGTTCGAATCCGGGATCCCACCAGCATAATCCAGTGTTTTACCCACCAAAGAATTTCCTATTTATTTGCATTGTTTTCCTTGGGAAGTAATTTTTCATGGATTGAAGTCTTCAGAAAAATAAGAATTGATAAAAATAAAATTTGGGAAACCAAGTGGCAATTTAAAGCTTTTCATGACGTCACAACGTGTGTGTTTGTTTGTGTGTGTGTTTGTGTGTGTGTTTGTTTGTGTGTTTGTGTGTGTGTTTGTTTGTGTGTGAATGTGCTTGTTTGTGTGTGTTTGCTTGTGTGTGTGTTTTTCTGTGTGGTTGTGTGTGTTTGTGTGTTTGTTTGTGTGTTTGTGTGTGTGGTTGTGTGTGTGTGTGTGTTTGTGTGTGTGTTTGTGTGTGTGTTTGTTTGTGTGTGTGTGTGTTTGTGTGTGTGTGTTTGTGTGCATTTGTGTGTATTTGTGTGTGTGTTTGCTTGTGTGTGTGTGTGTGTGTGTGTGTTTGCTTGTGTGTGTGTGTGTGTTTGTTTGTGTGTGTGTGTTTTTGTGTGTGTTTGTTTGTGTGTGTGTGTTTGTGTGTGTGTGTTTGTTTGTGTTTTTGTGTGTGTGTTTGTTTGAGTGCGTGTGTTTTGTGTGTGTGTTTGTTTGTGTGTGTTTGTTTGTGTGTGTGTGTTTGTGTGTGTTTGTGTGTGTGTTTGATTGTTTGTGTGTGTGTGTGTGTGTGCTTGTGTGTGCATGTGTGGTTGTGCGTGTGTGTTTGTGTGTGTTTGTGTTTGTGCGTTTCTCTGTCCGCTCACTTCTCTTTTCTCTGTCTTTGTCTGTCTTGTCTGTCAGATTCTCTGTCTGTTTTTTATCCTGTGTCTCCTCCTTTTTGAAATTCAAATATGGTAACCCGATTTAAAAATTAATCATCACAATCATAAATATTTTTAATTGTCTCTATCAGTGTCCAGTAAATGAATGGATTACTTAAACCACGCTGGTTGTGGTTATTGTGGTTCATTACAAAGTACTTATCTATATTATAATAGCCGTAGATGATTCTGTCTGTCTGTCTGTCTATCTGTTGGGTGTCTGTCCGGGGTGTGGCTTACTCGGTTTGCAGAGTAGCTCCACCCATAGCTCCACCCATTCTGGGAGTGGCTATAAACAAATATCCACCATTTTATTAACTCGCATAGCTTTGAGTCCTGTTTTGTAGGCCCGTGGTGTCTTGCTCTCCCCCAGTTTTATTTCAAATCAAATTCGATAAATCATTTCATTTTTCACAGTCGCTAACATAGTTTTAGACTCGGTTGAAAAAAAACGGGAAGAAAATCCGATGAAAGTTGCCGTTTATAGAACGAAATGAATTCTCAAAGGCCTGTAACTTCAAGGCCATTGAGTCTCTCTCACGCCTTTATCTCCAATCTAACTCACCATATGATTTCATTTTTATCGATGGTTTTACTTTTAGACTCGGTGTCAGCAATAATTGAGAACAATCCACACACGCGGGAAAATGCAGAGATATATTTTTTAAAATCGCGTCATGGTGTATCATACACCGCCCAACATGACACCGCCGGCAATGTGTCGATATATATTAAAAATTCGCTTTTGCTTTTCCGTTATGATATACTGTATTACTATTTCGTTTGATGATAGTCGTCACAAAAACGTCAACAATGATGCCGACATATATTTCTTCGTTTTTATTTCATTCAACATATTAGCCGGAAGTAAAATATGTTTCAGGAAATTACCGAGAGATATTTCTTCGTTTTTTTTATTAGTTATGTGCGCATACACTTTAAATAGGTTTATTTGAAATCTTTAATTTTCCACAAACATTCCACACACGCGGGAAAATGCAGAGATATATTTTTTAAAATCGCGTCATGGTGTATCATACACCGCCCAACATGACACCGACGGCAATGTGTCGATATCTATTTTAAATTCGATATATCATTTCATTTTTCACAGTCGCTAACATAGTTTTAGACTCGGTTGAAAAAAAACGAGAAGAAAATCCGATGAAAGTTGCCGTTTATAGAACGAAATGAATTCTCAAATGCCTGTAACTTCAAGGCCATTGAGTCTCTCTCACGCCTTTATCTCCAATCTAACTCACCATATGATTTCATTTTTATCGATGGTTTTAGAGTCGGTGTCAGCAATAATTGAGAACATTCCACACACGCGGGAAAATGCAGATATGTTTTTTAAAATCGCGTCATGGTGTATTATACACCGCCTAACATGACACCGACGGCAACGTGTCGATACATATTAAAAATTCGATATATCATTTCATTTTTCACAGTCGCTAACATAGTTTTCGACTCGGTTGAAAAAAAACGGGAAGGAAATCCAATGAAAGTTGTCGTTTATAGAACGAAATGAATTCTCAAACGCCTGTAACTTCAACTTCAAGGCCATTGAGTCTCTCTCACGCCTTTATCTCCAATCTAACTCACCATATGATTTCATTTTTATCGATGGTTTTGGACTCGGTGTCAGCAATAATTGAGAACATTCCACACACGCGGGAAAATGCAGAGATATATTTTTAAAAATCGCGTCATGGTGTATCATACACCGCCCAACATGACACCGACGGCAACGTGTCGATATATATTAAAAATTCGCTTTTGCTTTTCCGTTAAGATATATTACTTTTTCGTTTGATGACAGTCGTCACAAAAACGTCAACAATGATGCCGACATATATTTCTTCGTTTTTATTTAATTCAACATTATTAGCCGGAAGTAAAATATGTTTCAGGAAATTACCGAGAGATATTTCTTCGTTTTTTAAAATTAGTTATGTGCGAATACACTTTAAATAGGTTTATTTGAAATCTTTAATTTTCCACAATATAATTTACTTGCCATTTATCATTTGATGATTACGAGACAAATTCCTCTTGAGGATCGTGACAATTCATGCGCTGCGTGGAAACTTCTATTTCCAAAATGAATGAGACGATCGATGAAGAACGCAGACTTGAACAGGATGCAGCAAGAAAACGAATGAGACGGGCGAACGAGTCCATCGACGAACGTCAATGCAAACTTGCGGGGTCACCCGTGGGAATCCCACGGGCATGGATGTGTGTGACATTTCGACATATTGAGTTAGATGCTGCACATTCATTTTTACAAAATGGCTACTGGCAAGTCATCAGATCCAGAAATGGTGTAAAAACCACCGTTTAGAGGCCATTTTTCCCCGCAAAGCGGGGGTTGGCCTTTTCGGGGACCGTGGTAGTTGTTGTTTTTTTGTCCCCTTTTTGAAGCAATGTTTTACGGCCGGATGCCCTTCCTGACGCCAACCCTTTTTGCCGCCTTCAACGACAACCAGGGAATTACCAGTGAACTGGTACTCAATTAGCCGACCACGGAAGGATGACAGGCTGAGTCAACCCCCCTGGCATTAATTCGGCGATCGACCGAGATTCGAACCCAGGATCCTAAGCCGGCACCCTAGCCGCTAGCCCAACACCAGAAATGGTGTCATGAACACAATTTATTTACGCACAAGCACAAAAGCAAGACGGGCCGATTTCCGATTCCGACGGGCCGACGGGCGAGACGGGCCGATTTCCGATTCCGACGGGCCGATTTGGAGCAAGAAAAAGAACGAGACGGGAGAAAAAGGAGAGAAACGAGACGGGGAAAGCCGATTGGAGAGGCGAGTGAGGCGCGATTGGAGAGGAGTGTGAGGCGCGATTGGAGAGGAGTGTGAGGCACGATTGGAGAGGAGTGTGAGGCGTGATTGGAGAGGAGTGTGAGGCACGATTGGAGAGGAGTGATTGGAGGGGAGTGTGAGGCACGATTGGAGAGGAGTGTGAGGCACGATTGGAGAGGAGTGTGAGGCGCGATTGGAGAGGAGTGTGAGGCGCGATTGGAGAGGAGTGTGAGGCGCGATTGGAGAGGCGTGTGAAGGATTGGAGAGGAGAGGAGTGTGAGGGATTGGAGAGGTGAGGGATTGGAAAGGAGAGGGATGTGAGGGTTTGGAGAGGAGAGGAGTGCTAGGTGGAGAGAGGAGAGTGTCAGGTGGAGACAGGAGAGTGTCAGGTGGAGACAGGAGAGTGTCAGGTGGAGAGGAGTGAGGGGTCACATATTATGTGAAATAACTAAATTCACACCATTTCTGGATCTGATGACTTGCCAGTAACCATTTTGTAAAAATGAATGTGCAGCATATAACTCAATATGTCGAAATGTCACACACATCCATGCCCGTGGGATTCCCACGGGTGACCCCGCTAGTCTATATTATAATAGCCGTAGATGATTCTGTCTGTCTGTCTGTCTATCTGTTGGGTGTCTGTCCGGGGTGTGGCTTACTCGGTTTGCAGAGTAGCTCCACCCATAGCTCCACCCATTCTGGGAGTGGCTATAAACAAATATCCACCATTTTATTAACTCGCATAGCTTTGAGTCCTGTTTTGTAGGCCCGTGGTGTCTTGCTCTCCCCCAGTTTTATTTCAAATCAAATTCGATAAATCATTTCATTTTTCACAGTCGCTAACATAGTTTTAGACTCGGTTGAAAAAAAACGGGAAGAAAATCCGATGAAAGTTGCCGTTTATAGAACGAAATGAATTCTCAAAGGCCTGTAACTTCAAGGCCATTGAGTCTCTCTCACGCCTTTATCTCCAATCTAACTCACCATATGATTTCATTTTTATCGATGGTTTTACTTTTAGACTCGGTGTCAGCAATAATTGAGAACAATCCACACACGCGGGAAAATGCAGAGATATATTTTTTAAAATCGCGTCATGGTGTATCATACACCGCCCAACATGACACCGCCGGCAATGTGTCGATATATATTAAAAATTCGCTTTTGCTTTTCCGTTATGATATATTACTATTTCGTTTGATGATAGTCGTCACAAAAACGTCAACAATGATGCCGACATATATTTCTTCGTTTTTATTTCATTCAACATATTAGCCGGAAGTAAAATATGTTTCAGGAAATTACCGAGAGATATTTCTTCGTTTTTTTTATTAGTTATGTGCGCATACACTTTAAATAGGTTTATTTGAAATCTTTAATTTTCCACAAACATTCCACACACGCGGGAAAATGCAGAGATATATTTTTTAAAATCGCGTCATGGTGTATCATACACCGCCCAACATGACACCGACGGCAATGTGTCGATATCTATTTTAAATTCGATATATCATTTCATTTTTCACAGTCGCTAACATAGTTTTAGACTCGGTTGAAAAAAAACGAGAAGAAAATCCGATGAAAGTTGCCGTTTATAGAACGAAATGAATTCTCAAATGCCTGTAACTTCAAGGCCATTGAGTCTCTCTCACGCCTTTATCTCCAATCTAACTCACCATATGATTTCATTTTTATCGATGGTTTTAGAGTCGGTGTCAGCAATAATTGAGAACATTCCACACACGCGGGAAAATGCAGATATGTTTTTTAAAATCGCGTCATGGTGTATCATACACCGCCTAACATGACACCGACGGCAACGTGTCGATACATATTAAAAATTCGATATATCATTTCATTTTTCACAGTCGCTAACATAGTTTTCGACTCGGTTGAAAAAAAACGGGAAGGAAATCCAATGAAAGTTGCCGTTTATAGAACGAAATGAATTCTCAAACGCCTGTAACTTCAACTTCAAGGCCATTGAGTCTCTCTCACGCCTTTATCTCCAATCTAACTCACCATATGATTTCATTTTTATCGATGGTTTTGGACTCGGTGTCAGCAATAATTGAGAACATTCCACACACGCGGGAAAATGCAGAGATATATTTTTAAAAATCGCGTCATGGTGTATCATACACCGCCCAACATGACACCGACGGCAACGTGTCGATATATATTAAAAATTCGCTTTTGCTTTTCCGTTAAGATATATTACTTTTTCGTTTGATGACAGTCGTCACAAAAACGTCAACAATGATGCCGACATATATTTCTTCGTTTTTATTTAATTCAACATTATTAGCCGGAAGTAAAATATGTTTCAGGAAATTACCGAGAGATATTTCTTCGTTTTTTAAAATTAGTTATGTGCGAATACACTTTAAATAGGTTTATTTGAAATCTTTAATTTTCCACAATATAATTTACTTGCCATTTATCATTTGATGATTACGAGACAAATTCCTCTTGAGGATCGTGACAATTCATGCGCTGCGTGGAAACTTCTATTTCCAAAATGAATGAGACGATCGATGAAGAACGCAGACTTGAACAGGATGCAGCAAGAAAACGAATGAGACGGGCGAACGAGTCCATCGACGAACGTCAATGCAAACTTGCGGGGTCACCCGTGGGAATCCCACGGGCATGGATGTGTGTGACATTTCGACATATTGAGTTAGATGCTGCACATTCATTTTTACAAAATGGCTACTGGCAAGTCATCAGATCCAGAAATGGTGTAAAAACCACCGTTTAGAGGCCATTTTTCCCCGCAAAGCGGGGGTTGGCCTTTTCGGGGACCGTGGTAGTTGTTGTTTTTTTGTCCCCTTTTTGAAGCAATGTTTTACGGCCGGATGCCCTTCCTGACGCCAACCCTTTTTGCCGCCTTCAACGACAAACAGGGAATTACCAGTGAACTGGTACTCAATTAGCCGACCTCGGAAGGATGACAGGCTGAGTCAACCCCCCTGGCATTAATTCGGCGATCGACCGAGATTCGAACCCAGGATCCTAAGCCGGCACCCTAGCCGCTAGCCCAACACCAGAAATGGTGTCATGAACACAATTTATTTACGCACAAGCACAAAAGCAAGACGGGCCGATTTCCGATTCCGACGGGCCGACGGGCGAGACGGGCCGATTTGGAGCAAGAAAAAGAACGAGACGGGAGAAAAAGGAGAGAAACGAGACGGGGAAAGCCGATTGGAGAGGCGAGTGAGGCGCGATTGGAGAGGAGTGTGAGGCGCGATTGGAGAGGAGTGTGAGGCACGATTGGAGAGGAGTGTGAGGCGTGATTGGAGAGGAGTGTGAGGCACGATTGGAGAGGAGTGATTGGAGGGGAGTGTGAGGCACGATTGGAGAGGAGTGTGAGGCACGATTGGAGAGGAGTGTGAGGCGCGATTGGAGAGGAGTGTGAGGCGCGATTGGAGAGGAGTGTGAGGCGCGATTGGAGAGGCGTGTGAAGGATTGGAGAGGAGAGGAGTGTGAGGGATTGGAGAGGTGAGGGATTGGAAAGGAGAGGGATGTGAGGGTTTGGAGAGGAGAGGAGTGCTAGGTGGAGAGAGGAGAGTGTCAGGTGGAGACAGGAGAGTGTCAGGTGGAGACAGGAGAGTGTCATGTGGAGAGGAGTGAGGGGTCACATATTATGTGAAATAACTAAATTCACACCATTTCTGGATCTGATGACTTGCCAGTAACCATTTTGTAAAAATGAATGTGCAGCATATAACTCAATATGTCGAAATGTCACACACATCCATGCCCGTGGGATTCCCACGGGTGACCCCGCTAGTATAAATATAATTCATGAATGAATCAGCACTGGCATGGCTGAGTGGTTACATCGCTTCATTTGATAAGAGTTGTTCACTCTGTCTGCAATGAATCTCTGGTTCAAATCCAGGATCCCACCGGCATAATCCAGTGTTTTACCAACCGAAGAATTCCATATTTATTTGCATTGTTTTCCTTGGGAAGTAATTTTTCACGGATCGAAGTCTTCAGAAAAATAAGAATTGATTACAATAAAATTTGGGAAACCAAGTGGCAATTTAAAGCTTTTCATGACGTCACAACTTCCAGAAGAGAATACCTATTGATTTTCTGCTGTTTGGTACTTGACAAAAATTTTTTTTGACAAATATGTTGATCACTGCAGTTTGTATGTTTTTGTGTGTGTGTTTTTGTGTGTGTGTGTGTGTGTTTGTGTGTGTGTATGTGTGTTTGTTTGTGTGTGTGTTTGTGTGTGTGTGTGTGTTTGTGTGTGTGTTTGTTTGTGTGTGTTTGTGTGTTTTTGTTTGTGTGGTTGTGTGTGTGTGTGTGTTTGTGTGTGTGTTTGTTTGTGTGTGTGTTTGTTTGTGTGTGTTTGTTTGTGTGTAAATGTGTTTGTTTGTGTGTGGGTTTTTCTGTGTGGCTGTGTGTGTTTGTGTGTTTGTTTGTGTGGTTGTGTGTGTGTGTGTATGTGTGTTTGTTTGTGTGTGTGTTTGTGTGTGTGTGTTTGTGTGTGTGTTTGTTTGTGTGTGTGTTTGTTTGTGTGTGTGTATGTTTGTGTGTGTGTTTGTTTGTGTGTTTTTGTTTGTGTGTTTGTGTGTGTTTGTGTGTGTGTGTTTGTTTGTGTGTGTGTTTGTTTGTGTGTGTGTTTGTTTGTGTGTGTTTGAGTGTGAATGTGTTTGTTTGTGTGTGTTTGCTTGTGTGTGTGTTTTTCTGTGTGGTTGTGTGTGTTTGTGTGTTTGTTTGTGTGTTTGTGTGTGTGGTTGTGTGTGTGTGTTTGTGTGTGTGTTTGTGTGTGTGTGTTTGTGTGTGTGTGTTTGTGTGCGTTTGTGTGTATTTGTGTGTGTGTTTGCTTGTGTGTGTGTGTGTGTGTGTGTGTGTGTGTTTGTGTGTGTGTGTATGTGTTTGTTTGTGTGTGTTTGTTTTTGTGTGTGTGTGTGTTTTTCTGTGTGGCTGTGTGTGTTTGTGTGTTTGTTTGTGTGGTTGTGTGTGTGTGTTTGTTTGTGTGTGTTTGTGTGTGTGTTTGTTTGTGTCTGTTTGTGTGTGTGTGTGTTGGTTTGTGTGTTTTGTGTGTGTGTTTGTTTGTGTGTGTGTGTGTGTGTGTTTGTGTGTGTGTTTGTTTTTGTGTGTGTTTGTTTGTTTGTGTGTGTGTGTGTTTGTGTGTGTGTGTGTGTGTGGTTGTGTGTGTGTGTGTGTTTGTGTGTGTTTGTGTTTGTGCATTTCTCTGTCCGCTCACTTATCTTTTCTCTGTCTTTGTCTGTCTTGTCTGTCAGATTCTCTGTCTGTTTTTTATCCTGTGTCTCCTCCTTTTTGAAATTCAAATATGGTAACCCGATTTAAAAATTAATCATCACAATCATAAATATTTTTAATTTTCTCCATCAGTGTCCAGTAAATGAATGGATGACTTAAACCACGCTGGTTGTGGTTATTGTGGTTCATTACAAAGTACTTATATAAATATAATTCCTGAATGAATCAGCACTGGCATGGCTGAGTGGTTACATCGCTTCATTTGATAAGAGTTCTTCACGCTGTCTGCAATGAATCTCTGGTTCGAATCCGGGATCCCACCAGCATAATCCAGTGTTTTACCCACCAAAGAATTTCCTATTTATTTGCATTGTTTTCCTTGGGAAGTAATTTTTCATGGATTGAAGTCTTCAGAAAAATAAGAATTGATAAAAATAAAATTTGGGAAACCAAGTGGCAATTTAAAGCTTTTCATGACGTCACAACGTGTGTGTTTGTTTGTGTGTGTGTTTGTGTGTGTGTTTGTTTGTGTGTTTGTGTGTGTGTTTGTTTGTGTGTGAATGTGCTTGTTTGTGTGTGTTTGCTTGTGTGTGTGTTTTTCTGTGTGGTTGTGTGTGTTTGTGTGTTTGTTTGTGTGTTTGTGTGTGTGGTTGTGTGTGTGTGTGTGTTTGTGTGTGTGTTTGTGTGTGTGTTTGTTTGTGTGTGTGTGTGTTTGTGTGTGTGTGTTTGTGTGCATTTGTGTGTATTTGTGTGTGTGTTTGCTTGTGTGTGTGTGTGTGTGTGTGTTTGCTTGTGTGTGTGTGTGTGTTTGTTTGTGTGTGTGTGTTTTTGTGTGTGTTTGTTTGTGTGTGTGTGTTTGTGTGTGTGTGTTTGTTTGTGTTTTTGTGTGTGTGTTTGTTTGAGTGCGTGTGTTTTGTGTGTGTGTTTGTTTGTGTGTGTTTGTTTGTGTGTGTGTGTTTGTGTGTGTTTGTGTGTGTGTTTGATTGTTTGTGTGTGTGTGTGTGTGTGCTTGTGTGTGCATGTGTGGTTGTGCGTGTGTGTTTGTGTGTGTTTGTGTTTGTGCGTTTCTCTGTCCGCTCACTTCTCTTTTCTCTGTCTTTGTCTGTCTTGTCTGTCAGATTCTCTGTCTGTTTTTTATCCTGTGTCTCCTCCTTTTTGAAATTCAAATATGGTAACCCGATTTAAAAATTAATCATCACAATCATAAATATTTTTAATTGTCTCTATCAGTGTCCAGTAAATGAATGGATTACTTAAACCACGCTGGTTGTGGTTATTGTGGTTCATTACAAAGTACTTATCTATATTATAATAGCCGTAGATGATTCTGTCTGTCTGTCTGTCTATCTGTTGGGTGTCTGTCCGGGGTGTGGCTTACTCGGTTTGCAGAGTAGCTCCACCCATAGCTCCACCCATTCTGGGAGTGGCTATAAACAAATATCCACCATTTTATTAACTCGCATAGCTTTGAGTCCTGTTTTGTAGGCCCGTGGTGTCTTGCTCTCCCCCAGTTTTATTTCAAATCAAATTCGATAAATCATTTCATTTTTCACAGTCGCTAACATAGTTTTAGACTCGGTTGAAAAAAAACGGGAAGAAAATCCGATGAAAGTTGCCGTTTATAGAACGAAATGAATTCTCAAAGGCCTGTAACTTCAAGGCCATTGAGTCTCTCTCACGCCTTTATCTCCAATCTAACTCACCATATGATTTCATTTTTATCGATGGTTTTACTTTTAGACTCGGTGTCAGCAATAATTGAGAACAATCCACACACGCGGGAAAATGCAGAGATATATTTTTTAAAATCGCGTCATGGTGTATCATACACCGCCCAACATGACACCGCCGGCAATGTGTCGATATATATTAAAAATTCGCTTTTGCTTTTCCGTTATGATATACTGTATTACTATTTCGTTTGATGATAGTCGTCACAAAAACGTCAACAATGATGCCGACATATATTTCTTCGTTTTTATTTCATTCAACATATTAGCCGGAAGTAAAATATGTTTCAGGAAATTACCGAGAGATATTTCTTCGTTTTTTTTATTAGTTATGTGCGCATACACTTTAAATAGGTTGATTTGAAATCTTTAATTTTCCACAAACATTCCACACACGCGGGAAAATGCAGAGATATATTTTTTAAAATCGCGTCATGGTGTATCATACACCGCCCAACATGACACCGACGGCAATGTGTCGATATCTATTTTAAATTCGATATATCATTTCATTTTTCACAGTCGCTAACATAGTTTTAGACTCGGTTGAAAAAAAACGAGAAGAAAATCCGATGAAAGTTGCCGTTTATAGAACGAAATGAATTCTCAAATGCCTGTAACTTCAAGGCCATTGAGTCTCTCTCACGCCTTTATCTCCAATCTAACTCACCATATGATTTCATTTTTATCGATGGTTTTAGAGTCGGTGTCAGCAATAATTGAGAACATTCCACACACGCGGGAAAATGCAGATATGTTTTTTAAAATCGCGTCATGGTGTATCATACACCGCCTAACATGACACCGACGGCAACGTGTCGATACATATTAAAAATTCGATATATCATTTCATTTTTCACAGTCGCTAACATAGTTTTCGACTCGGTTGAAAAAAAACGGGAAGGAAATCCAATGAAAGTTGTCGTTTATAGAACGAAATGAATTCTCAAACGCCTGTAACTTCAACTTCAAGGCCATTGAGTCTCTCTCACGCCTTTATCTCCAATCTAACTCACCATATGATTTCATTTTTATCGATGGTTTTGGACTCGGTGTCAGCAATAATTGAGAACATTCCACACACGCGGGAAAATGCAGAGATATATTTTTAAAAATCGCGTCATGGTGTATCATACACCGCCCAACATGACACCGACGGCAACGTGTCGATATATATTAAAAATTCGCTTTTGCTTTTCCGTTAAGATATATTACTTTTTCGTTTGATGACAGTCGTCACAAAAACGTCAACAATGATGCCGACATATATTTCTTCGTTTTTATTTAATTCAACATTATTAGCCGGAAGTAAAATATGTTTCAGGAAATTACCGAGAGATATTTCTTCGTTTTTTAAAATTAGTTATGTGCGAATACACTTTAAATAGGTTTATTTGAAATCTTTAATTTTCCACAATATAATTTACTTGCCATTTATCATTTGATGATTACGAGACAAATTCCTCTTGAGGATCGTGACAATTCATGCGCTGCGTGGAAACTTCTATTTCCAAAATGAATGAGACGATCGATGAAGAACGCAGACTTGAACAGGATGCAGCAAGAAAACGAATGAGACGGGCGAACGAGTCCATCGACGAACGTCAATGCAAACTTGCGGGGTCACCCGTGGGAATCCCACGGGCATGGATGTGTGTGACATTTCGACATATTGAGTTAGATGCTGCACATTCATTTTTACAAAATGGCTACTGGCAAGTCATCAGATCCAGAAATGGTGTAAAAACCACCGTTTAGAGGCCATTTTTCCCCGCAAAGCGGGGGTTGGCCTTTTCGGGGACCGTGGTAGTTGTTGTTTTTTTGTCCCCTTTTTGAAGCAATGTTTTACGGCCGGATGCCCTTCCTGACGCCAACCCTTTTTGCCGCCTTCAACGACAAACAGGGAATTACCAGTGAACTGGTACTCAATTAGCCGACCTCGGAAGGATGACAGGCTGAGTCAACCCCCCTGGCATTAATTCGGCGATCGACCGAGATTCGAACCCAGGATCCTAAGCCGGCACCCTAGCCGCTAGCCCAACACCAGAAATGGTGTCATGAACACAATTTATTTACGCACAAGCACAAAAGCAAGACGGGCCGATTTCCGATTCCGACGGGCCGACGGGCGAGACGGGCCGATTTCCGATTCCGACGGGCCGATTTGGAGCAAGAAAAAGAACGAGACGGGAGAAAAAGGAGAGAAACGAGACGGGGAAAGCCGATTGGAGAGGCGAGTGAGGCGCGATTGGAGAGGAGTGTGAGGCGCGATTGGAGAGGAGTGTGAGGCACGATTGGAGAGGAGTGTGAGGCGTGATTGGAGAGGAGTGTGAGGCACGATTGGAGAGGAGTGATTGGAGGGGAGTGTGAGGCACGATTGGAGAGGAGTGTGAGGCACGATTGGAGAGGAGTGTGAGGCGCGATTGGAGAGGAGTGTGAGGCGCGATTGGAGAGGAGTGTGAGGCGCGATTGGAGAGGCGTGTGAAGGATTGGAGAGGAGAGGAGTGTGAGGGATTGGAGAGGTGAGGGATTGGAAAGGAGAGGGATGTGAGGGTTTGGAGAGGAGAGGAGTGCTAGGTGGAGAGAGGAGAGTGTCAGGTGGAGACAGGAGAGTGTCAGGTGGAGACAGGAGAGTGTCAGGTGGAGAGGAGTGAGGGGTCACATATTATGTGAAATAACTAAATTCACACCATTTCTGGATCTGATGACTTGCCAGTAACCATTTTGTAAAAATGAATGTGCAGCATATAACTCAATATGTCGAAATGTCACACACATCCATGCCCGTGGGATTCCCACGGGTGACCCCGCTAGTCTATATTATAATAGCCGTAGATGATTCTGTCTGTCTGTCTGTCTATCTGTTGGGTGTCTGTCCGGGGTGTGGCTTACTCGGTTTGCAGAGTAGCTCCACCCATAGCTCCACCCATTCTGGGAGTGGCTATAAACAAATATCCACCATTTTATTAACTCGCATAGCTTTGAGTCCTGTTTTGTAGGCCCGTGGTGTCTTGCTCTCCCCCAGTTTTATTTCAAATCAAATTCGATAAATCATTTCATTTTTCACAGTCGCTAACATAGTTTTAGACTCGGTTGAAAAAAAACGGGAAGAAAATCCGATGAAAGTTGCCGTTTATAGAACGAAATGAATTCTCAAAGGCCTGTAACTTCAAGGCCATTGAGTCTCTCTCACGCCTTTATCTCCAATCTAACTCACCATATGATTTCATTTTTATCGATGGTTTTACTTTTAGACTCGGTGTCAGCAATAATTGAGAACAATCCACACACGCGGGAAAATGCAGAGATATATTTTTTAAAATCGCGTCATGGTGTATCATACACCGCCCAACATGACACCGCCGGCAATGTGTCGATATATATTAAAAATTCGCTTTTGCTTTTCCGTTATGATATACTGTATTACTATTTCGTTTGATGATAGTCGTCACAAAAACGTCAACAATGATGCCGACATATATTTCTTCGTTTTTATTTCATTCAACATATTAGCCGGAAGTAAAATATGTTTCAGGAAATTACCGAGAGATATTTCTTCGTTTTTTTTATTAGTTATGTGCGCATACACTTTAAATAGGTTTATTTGAAATCTTTAATTTTCCACAAACATTCCACACACGCGGGAAAATGCAGAGATATATTTTTTAAAATCGCGTCATGGTGTATCATACACCGCCCAACATGACACCGACGGCAATGTGTCGATATCTATTTTAAATTCGATATATCATTTCATTTTTCACAGTCGCTAACATAGTTTTAGACTCGGTTGAAAAAAAACGAGAAGAAAATCCGATGAAAGTTGCCGTTTATAGAACGAAATGAATTCTCAAATGCCTGTAACTTCAAGGCCATTGAGTCTCTCTCACGCCTTTATCTCCAATCTAACTCACCATATGATTTCATTTTTATCGATGGTTTTAGAGTCGGTGTCAGCAATAATTGAGAACATTCCACACACGCGGGAAAATGCAGATATGTTTTTTAAAATCGCGTCATGGTGTATCATACACCGCCTAACATGACACCGACGGCAACGTGTCGATACATATTAAAAATTCGATATATCATTTCATTTTTCACAGTCGCTAACATAGTTTTCGACTCGGTTGAAAAAAAACGGGAAGGAAATCCAATGAAAGTTGCCGTTTATAGAACGAAATGAATTCTCAAACGCCTGTAACTTCAACTTCAAGGCCATTGAGTCTCTCTCACGCCTTTATCTCCAATCTAACTCACCATATGATTTCATTTTTATCGATGGTTTTGGACTCGGTGTCAGCAATAATTGAGAACATTCCACACACGCGGGAAAATGCAGAGATATATTTTTAAAAATCGCGTCATGGTGTATCATACACCGCCCAACATGACACCGACGGCAACGTGTCGATATATATTAAAAATTCGCTTTTGCTTTTCCGTTAAGATATATTACTTTTTCGTTTGATGACAGTCGTCACAAAAACGTCAACAATGATGCCGACATATATTTCTTCGTTTTTATTTAATTCAACATTATTAGCCGGAAGTAAAATATGTTTCAGGAAATTACCGAGAGATATTTCTTCGTTTTTTAAAATTAGTTATGTGCGAATACACTTTAAATAGGTTTATTTGAAATCTTTAATTTTCCACAATATAATTTACTTGCCATTTATCATTTGATGATTACGAGACAAATTCCTCTTGAGGATCGTGACAATTCATGCGCTGCGTGGAAACTTCTATTTCCAAAATGAATGAGACGATCGATGAAGAACGCAGACTTGAACAGGATGCAGCAAGAAAACGAATGAGACGGGCGAACGAGTCCATCGACGAACGTCAATGCAAACTTGCGGGGTCACCCGTGGGAATCCCACGGGCATGGATGTGTGTGACATTTCGACATATTGAGTTAGATGCTGCACATTCATTTTTACAAAATGGCTACTGGCAAGTCATCAGATCCAGAAATGGTGTAAAAACCACCGTTTAGAGGCCATTTTTCCCCGCAAAGCGGGGGTTGGCCTTTTCGGGGACCGTGGTAGTTGTTGTTTTTTTGGCCCCTTTTTGAAGCAATGTTTTACGGCCGGATGCCCTTCCTGACGCCAACCCTTTTTGCCGCCTTCAACGACAAACAGGGAATTACCAGTGAACTGGTACTCAATTAGCCGACCTCGGAAGGATGACAGGCTGAGTCAACCCCCCTGGCATTAATTCGGCGATCGACCGAGATTCGAACCCAGGATCCTAAGCCGGCACCCTAGCCGCTAGCCCAACACCAGAAATGGTGTCATGAACACAATTTATTTACGCACAAGCACAAAAGCAAGACGGGCCGATTTCCGATTCCGACGGGCCGACGGGCGAGACGGGCCGATTTCCGATTCCGACGGGCGATTTGGAGCAAGAAAAAGAACGAGACGGGAGAAAAAGGAGAGAAACGAGACGGGGAAAGCCGATTGGAGAGGCGAGTGAGGCGCGATTGGAGAGGAGTGTGAGGCGCGATTGGAGAGGAGTGTGAGGCACGATTGGAGAGGAGTGTGAGGCGTGATTGGAGAGGAGTGTGAGGCACGATTGGAGAGGAGTGATTGGAGGGGAGTGTGAGGCACGATTGGAGAGGAGTGTGAGGCACGATTGGAGAGGAGTGTGAGGCGCGATTGGAGAGGAGTGTGAGGCGCGATTGGAGAGGAGTGTGAGGCGCGATTGGAGAGGCGTGTGAAGGATTGGAGAGGAGAGGAGTGTGAGGGATTGGAGAGGTGAGGGATTGGAAAGGAGAGGGATGTGAGGGTTTGGAGAGGAGAGGAGTGCTAGGTGGAGAGAGGAGAGTGTCAGGTGGAGACAGGAGAGTGTCAGGTGGAGACAGGAGAGTGTCAGGTGGAGAGGAGTGAGGGGTCACATATTATGTGAAATAACTAAATTCACACCATTTCTGGATCTGATGACTTGCCAGTAACCATTTTGTAAAAATGAATGTGCAGCATATAACTCAATATGTCGAAATGTCACACACATCCATGCCCGTGGGATTCCCACGGGTGACCCCGCTAGTATAAATATAATTCACGAATGAATCAGCACTGGAATGGCTGAGTGGTTACATCGCTTCATTTAATAAAAAGTTCTTCACTCTGTCTGTAATGAATCTCTGGTTCAAATCCAGGATCCCACTGGCATAATCCAGTGTTTTACCAACCGAAGAATTCCATATTTATTTGCATTGTTTTCCTTGGGAAGTAATTTTTCACGGATCGAAGTCTTCAGAAAAATAAGAATTGATTATAATAAAATTTGGGAAACCAAGTGGCAATTTAAAGCTTTTCATGACGTCACAACTTCCAGAAGAGAATACCTATTGATTTTCTGCTGTTTGGTACTTGACAAAAAAAATTTTTGACAAATATGTTGATCACTGCAGTTTGTGTGTTTTTGTGTGTGTGTTTGTGTGTGTGTGTGTGTGTGTTTGTGTGTGTGTATGTGTGTTTGTTTGTGTGTTTGTTTGTGTGTGTTTGTTTGTGTGTGAATGTGTTTGTTTGTGTGTGGGTTTTTCTGTGTGGCTGTGTGTGTTTGTGTGTTTGTTTGTGTGGTTGTGTGTGTGTGTATGTGTGTTTGTTTGTGTGTGTGTTTGTGTGTGTGTGTTTGTGTGTGTGTTTGTTTGTGTGTGTGTTTGTTTGTGTGTGTGTATGTTTGTGTGTGTGTTTGTTTGTGTGTTTTTGTTTGTGTGTTTGTGTGTGTTTGTGTGTGTGTGTTTGTTTGTGTGTGTGTTTGTTTGTGTGTGTTTGTGTGTGTGTGTGTTTGTGTGTGAATGTGTTTGTTTGTGTGTGTTTGCTTGTGTGTGTGTTTTTCTGTGTGGTTGTGTGTGTTTGTGTGTTTGTTTGTGTGTGTGTGTTTGTGTGTGTGTTTGTGTGTGTGTGTGTGTTTGTGTGTGTGTGTTTGTGTGCGTTTGTGTGTATTTGTGTGTGTGTTTGCTTGTGTGTGTGTGTGTGTGTGTTTGTGTGTGTGTGTGTATGTGTTTGTTTGTGTGTGTTTGTTTTTGTGTGTGTGTGTTTTGTGTGTGTGTTTTTCTGTGTGGCTGTGTATGTTTGTGTGTTTGTTTGTGTGGT
Organism: Myxine glutinosa; assembly: GCF_964187855.1. Taxonomy (NCBI): domain Eukaryota; kingdom Metazoa; phylum Chordata; class Myxini; order Myxiniformes; family Myxinidae; genus Myxine; species Myxine glutinosa. Next base: position 133,678,703 of record NC_136268.1, read on the forward strand.
TGTGTGTGTGTGTTTGTTTGTGTGTGTTTGTGTGTGTGTTTGTTGGTGTCTGTTTGTGTGTGTGTGTGTGTTGGTTTGTGTGTTTTGTGTGTGTGTTTGTGTGTGTGTGTGTGTGTGTTTGTGTGTGTGTTTGTTTTTGTGTGTGTTTGTTTGTTTGTGTGTGTGTGTGTTTGTGTGTGTGTGTGTGTGGTTGTGTGTGTGTGTGTTTGTGTGTGTTTGTGTTTGTGCATTTCTCTGTCCGCTCACTTATCTTTTCTCTGTCTTTGTCTGTCTTGTCTGTCAGATTCTCTGTCTGTTTTTTATCCTGTGTCTCCTCCTTTTTGAAATTCAAATATGGTAACCCGATTTAAAAATTAATCATCACAATCATAAATATTTTTAATTTTCTCCATCAGTGTCCAGTAAATGAATGGATGACTTAAACCACGCTGGTTGTGGTTATTGTGGTTCATTACAAAGTACTTATATAAATATAATTCCTGAATGAATCAGCACTGGCATGGCTGAGTGGTTACATCGCTTCATTTGATAAGAGTTCTTCACTCTGTCTGCAATGAATCTCTGGTTCGAATCCGGGATCCCACCAGCATAATCCAGTGTTTTACCCACCAAAGAATTTCCTATTTATTTGCATTGTTTTCCTTGGGAAGTAATTTTTCACGGATTGAAGTCTTCAGAAAAATAAGAATTGATAAAAATAAAATTTGGGAAACCAAGTGGCAATTTAAAGCTTTTCATGACGTCACAACGTGTGTGTTTGTGTGTGTGTTTGTTTGTGTGTGTGTTTGTGTGTGTGTTTGTTTGTCTGTTTGTGTGTGTGTTTGTTTGTGTGTGAATGTGCTTGTTTGTGTGTGTTTGCTTGTGTGTGTGTTTTTCTGTGTGGTTGTGTGTGTTTGTGTGTTTGTTTGTGTGTTTGTGTGTGTGGTTGTGTGTGTGTGTGTGTGTTTGTGTGTGTGTTTGTGTGTGTGTTTGTTTGTGTGTGTGTGTGTTTGTGTGTGTGTGTTTGTGTGCATTTGTGTGTATTTGTGTGTGTGTTTGCTTGTGTGTGTGTGTGTGTGTGTGTGTTTGCTTGTGTGTGTGTGTGTTTGTTTGTGTGTGTGTGTTTTTGTGTGTGTTTGTTTGTGTGTGTGTGTTTGTGTGTGTGTGTTTGTTTGTGTTTTTGTGTGTGTGTTTGTTTGAGTGCGTGTGTTTTGTGTGTGTGTTTGTTTGTGTGTGTTTGTTTGTGGGTGTGTGTTTGTGGGTGTTTTTGATTGTTTGTGTGTGTGTGTGTGTGTGCTTGTGTGTGCATGTGTGGTTGTGCGTGTGTGTTTGTGTGTGTTTGTGTTTGTGCGTTTCTCTGCCTGCTCACTTCTCTTTTCTGTCTTTGTCTGTCTTGTCTGTCAGATTCTCTGTCTGTTTTTTATCCTGTGTCTCCTCCTTTTAGAAATTCAAATATGGTAACCCGATTTAAAAATTAATCATCACAATCATAAATATTTTTAATTGTCTCCATCAGTGTCCAGTAAATGAATGGATTACTTAAACCACGCTGGTTGTGGTTATTGTGGTTCATTACAAAGTACTTATATAAATATAATTCACGAATGAATCAGCGCTGGCATGGCTGAGTGGTTACATCGCTTCATTTAACAAGAGTTCTTCACTCTGTCTGCAATGAATCTCTGGTTCAAATCCAGGATCCCACCGGCATAATCCAGTGTTTTACCAACTGAAGAATTTCATATTTATTTGCATTGTTTTCCTTGGGAAGTAATTTTTCACCGATCGAAGTCTTCAGAAAAATAAGAATTGATAAAAATAAAATTTGGGAAACCAAGTGACAATTTAAAGCTTTTCATGACGTCACAACTTCCAGAAGAGAATACCTATTGATTTTCTGCTGTTTGGAACTTGACAAAGATTTTTTTTTGACAAATATGTTGATCACTGCAGTTTGTGTGGTTTTGTGTGTGTGTGTGTTTGTGTGTGTGTATGTGTGTTTGTTTGTGTGGGTGTGTTTGTGTGTGTGTGTGTGTTTGTGTGTGTGTGTTTCGTTGTGTGTGTTTGTGTGTGTTTGTTTGTGTGTGTGTATGTTTGTGCGTGTATGTGTGTGTTTGTGTGTGTGTTTGTTTGTGTGTGTGTTTATTTGTGTGTTTGTGTGTGTGTTTGTGTGTGTGTGTGTTTGTGTGTGTGTGTTTGTTTGTGTGTGTGTGGTTGTGTATGTGTTTGTGTGTGTGTGTGTCAGTGTGTGTGTGTTTGTGTGTGTGTTTGTGTGTGTGTGTGTGTGTGGTTGTGTGTGTTTGTTTGTGTGTGTTTGTTTGTGTGTGTGTTTATTTGTGTGTGCTTGTTTGTGTGTGTGTTTGTTTGTGTGTGTTTGTTTGTGTGTGTGTTTGTGTGTGTTCGTTTGTGTGTGTGTTTGTTTGAGTTTGTGTGTGTGTGTGTGTTTGCTTGTGTGTGTGTTTGTGTGTGTTCGTTTGAGTGTGTGTTTGTTTGTGTGTGTTTGTTTGTGTGTGTATTTGTGTGTGTGTGTGTGTGCGTGTGTGGTTGTGTGTGTGTGTGTTTGTGTGTGTTTGTGTTTGTGCGTTTCTCTCTCCGCTCACTTCTCTTTTCTCTGTCTTTGTCTGTCTTGCCTGTCAGATTCTCTGTCTGTTTTTTATCCTGTGTCTCCTCCTTTTTAGCCGCGTCGCAGACGCTGGTCATAGAGTGCGCTCTGCTGTTGTTGTTGTTCTTCTTGTTCTTCTTCCTCTTGTTCTTCTTCTTGTTCTTGCAGAGAAGACAAAACCTCAAAGCTCCACCCATTCTGGGAACCATAGCTCCACCCATTCTGGGAGAGGCTTCATATAAACAAATATCCACCATTTTATTAACTCGCATAACTTTGAGGCCTGTTTTGTAGGCCCGTGGTGTCTTCCTCTCTCACACAGTTTTATTTCAAATCAAATTCGATATATCATTTCATTTTTCACAGTCGCTAACATAGTTTTAGACTCGGTTGAAAAAAAACGGGAAGAAAATCCGATGAAAGTTGCCGTTTATAGAACGAAATGAATTCTCAAAGGCCTGTAACTTCAAGGCCATTGAGTCTCTCTCACGCCTTTATCTCCAATCTAACTCACCATATGATTTCATTTTTATCGATGGTTTTACTTTTAGACTCGGTGTCAGCAATAATTGAGAACAATCCACACACGCGGGAAAATGCAGAGATATATTTTTTAAAATCGCGTCATGGTGTATCATACACCGCCCAACATGACACCGCCGGCAATGTGTCGATATATATTAAAAATTCGCTTTTGCTTTTCCGTTATGATATACTGTATTACTATTTCGTTTGATGATAGTCGTCACAAAAACGTCAACAATGATGCCGACATATATTTCTTCGTTTTTATTTCATTCAACATATTAGCCGGAAGTAAAATATGTTTCAGGAAATTACCGAGAGATATTTCTTCGTTTTTTTTATTAGTTATGTGCGCATACACTTTAAATAGGTTTATTTGAAATCTTTAATTTTCCACAAACATTCCACACACGCGGGAAAATGCAGAGATATATTTTTTAAAATCGCGTCATGGTGTATCATACACCGCCCAACATGACACCGACGGCAATGTGTCGATATCTATTTTAAATTCGATATATCATTTCATTTTTCACAGTCGCTAACATAGTTTTAGACTCGGTTGAAAAAAAACGAGAAGAAAATCCGATGAAAGTTGCCGTTTATAGAACGAAATGAATTCTCAAATGCCTGTAACTTCAAGGCCATTGAGTCTCTCTCACGCCTTTATCTCCAATCTAACTCACCATATGATTTCATTTTTATCGATGGTTTTAGAGTCGGTGTCAGCAATAATTGAGAACATTCCACACACGCGGGAAAATGCAGATATGTTTTTTAAAATCGCGTCATGGTGTATCATACACCGCCTAACATGACACCGACGGCAACGTGTCGATACATATTAAAAATTCGATATATCATTTCATTTTTCACAGTCGCTAACATAGTTTTCGACTCGGTTGAAAAAAAACGTGAAGGAAATCCAATGAAAGTTGCCGTTTATAGAACGAAATGAATTCTCAAACGCCTGTAACTTCAACTTCAAGGCCATTGAGTCTCTCTCACGCCTTTATCTCCAATCTAACTCACCATATGATTTCATTTTTATCGATGGTTTTGGACTCGGTGTCAGCAATAATTGAGAACATTCCACACACGCGGGAAAATGCAGAGATATATTTTTAAAAATCGCGTCATGGTGTATCATACACCGCCCAACATGACACCGACGGCAACGTGTCGATATATATTAAAAATTCGCTTTTGCTTTTCCGTTAAGATATATTACTTTTTCGTTTGATGACAGTCGTCACAAAAACGTCAACAATGATGCCGACATATATTTCTTCGTTTTTATTTAATTCAACATTATTAGCCGGAAGTAAAATATGTTTCAGGAAATTACCGAGAGATATTTCTTCGTTTTTTAAAATTAGTTATGTGCGAATACACTTTAAATAGGTTTATTTGAAATCTTTAATTTTCCACAATATAATTTACTTGCCATTTATCATTTGATGATTACGAGACAAATTCCTCTTGAGGATCGTGACAATTCATGCGCTGCGTGGAAACTTCTATTTCCAAAATGAATGAGACGATCGATGAAGAACGCAGACTTGAACAGGATGCAGCAAGAAAACGAATGAGACGGGCGAACGAGTCCATCGACGAACGTCAATGCAAACTTGCGGGGTCACCCGTGGGAATCCCACGGGCATGGATGTGTGTGACATTTCGACATATTGAGTTAGATGCTGCACATTCATTTTTACAAAATGGCTACTGGCAAGTCATCAGATCCAGAAATGGTGTAAAAACCACCGTTTAGAGGCCATTTTTCCCCGCAAAGCGGGGGTTGGCCTTTTCGGGGACCGTGGTAGTTGTTGTTTTTTTGTCCCCTTTTTGAAGCAATGTTTTACGGCCGGATGCCCTTCCTGACGCCAACCCTTTTTGCCGCCTTCAACGACAAACAGGGAATTACCAGTGAACTGGTACTCAATTAGCCGACCTCGGAAGGATGACAGGCTGAGTCAACCCCCCTGGCATTAATTCGGCGATCGACCGAGATTCGAACCCAGGATCCTAAGCCGGCACCCTAGCCGCTAGCCCAACACCAGAAATGGTGTCATGAACACAATTTATTTACGCACAAGCACAAAAGCAAGACGGGCCGATTTCCGATTCCGACGGGCCGACGGGCGAGACGGGCCGATTTCCGATTCCGACGGGCCGATTTGGAGCAAGAAAAAGAACGAGACGGGAGAAAAAGGAGAGAAACGAGACGGGGAAAGCCGATTGGAGAGGCGAGTGAGGCGCGATTGGAGAGGAGTGTGAGGCGCGATTGGAGAGGAGTGTGAGGCACGATTGGAGAGGAGTGTGAGGCGTGATTGGAGAGGAGTGTGAGGCACGATTGGAGAGGAGTGATTGGAGGGGAGTGTGAGGCACGATTGGAGAGGAGTGTGAGGCACGATTGGAGAGGAGTGTGAGGCGCGATTGGAGAGGAGTGTGAGGCGCGATTGGAGAGGAGTGTGAGGCGCGATTGGAGAGGCGTGTGAAGGATTGGAGAGGAGAGGAGTGTGAGGGATTGGAGAGGTGAGGGATTGGAAAGGAGAGGGATGTGAGGGTTTGGAGAGGAGAGGAGTGCTAGGTGGAGAGAGGAGAGTGTCAGGTGGAGACAGGAGAGTGTCAGGTGGAGACAGGAGAGTGTCAGGTGGAGAGGAGTGAGGGGTCACATATTATGTGAAATAACTAAATTCACACCATTTCTGGATCTGATGACCTGCCAGTAACCATTTTGTAAAAATGAATGTGCAGCATATAACTCAATATGTCGAAATGTCACACACATCCATGCCCGTGGGATTCCCACGGGTGACCCCGCTAGTATAAATATAATTCACGAATGAATCAGCACTGGAATGGCTGAGTGGTTACATCGCTTCATTTAATAAAAAGTTCTTCACTCTGTCTGCAATGAATCTCTGGTTCAAATCCAGGATCCCACTGGCATAATCCAGTGTTTTACCAACCGAAGAATTCCATATTTATTTGCATTGTTTTCCTTGGGAAGTAATTTTTCACGGATCGAAGTCTTCAGAAAAATAAGAATTGATTATAATAAAATTTGGGAAACCAAGTGGCAATTTAAAGCTTTTCATGACGTCACAACTTCCAGAAGAGAATACCTATTGATTTTCTGCTGTTTGGTACTTGACAAAAAAATTTTTTGACAAATATGTTGATCACTGCAGTTTGTGTGTTTTTGTGTGTGTGTTTGTGTGTGTGTGTGTGTGTGTTTGTGTGTGTGTATGTGTGTTTGTTTGTGTGTTTGTTTGTGTGTGTTTGTTTGTGTGTGAATGTGTTTGTTTGTGTGTGGGTTTTTCTGTGTGGCTGTGTGTGTTTGTGTGTTTGTTTGTGTGGTTGTGTGTGTGTGTATGTGTGTTTGTTTGTGTGTGTGTTTGTGTGTGTGTGTTTGTGTGTGTGTTTGTTTGTGTGTGTGTTTGTTTGTGTGTGTGTATGTTTGTGTGTGTGTTTGTTTGTGTGTTTTTGTTTGTGTGTTTGTGTGTGTTTGTGTGTGTGTGTTTGTTTGTGTGTGTGTTTGTTTGTGTGTGTTTGTGTGTGTGTGTGTTTGTGTGTGAATGTGTTTGTTTGTGTGTGTTTGCTTGTGTGTGTGTTTTTCTGTGTGGTTGTGTGTGTTTGTGTGTTTGTTTGTGTGTGTGTGTTTGTGTGTGTGTTTGTGTGTGTGTGTGTGTTTGTGTGTGTGTGTTTGTGTGCGTTTGTGTGTATTTGTGTGTGTGTTTGCTTGTGTGTGTGTGTGTGTGTGTTTGTGTGTGTGTGTATGTGTTTGTTTGTGTGTGTTTGTTTTTGTGTGTGTGTGTTTTGTGTGTGTGTTTTTCTGTGTGGCTGTGTATGTTTGTGTGTTTGTTTGTGTGGTTGTGTGTGTGTGTTTGTTTGTGTGTGTTTGTGTGTGTGTTTGTTGGTGTCTGTTTGTGTGTGTGTGTGTGTTGGTTTGTGTGTTTTGTGTGTGTGTTTGTGTGTGTGTGTGTGTGTGTTTGTGTGTGTGTTTGTTTTTGTGTGTGTTTGTTTGTTTGTGTGTGTGTGTGTTTGTGTGTGTGTGTGTGTGGTTGTGTGTGTGTGTGTTTGTGTGTGTTTGTGTTTGTGCATTTCTCTGTCCGCTCACTTATCTTTTCTCTGTCTTTGTCTGTCTTGTCTGTCAGATTCTCTGTCTGTTTTTTATCCTGTGTCTCCTCCTTTTTGAAATTCAAATATGGTAACCCGATTTAAAAATTAATCATCACAATCATAAATATTTTTAATTTTCTCCATCAGTGTCCAGTAAATGAATGGATGACTTAAACCACGCTGGTTGTGGTTATTGTGGTTCATTACAAAGTACTTATATAAATATAATTCCTGAATGAATCAGCACTGGCATGGCTGAGTGGTTACATCGCTTCATTTGATAAGAGTTCTTCACTCTGTCTGCAATGAATCTCTGGTTCGAATCCGGGATCCCACCAGCATAATCCAGTGTTTTACCCACCAAAGAATTTCCTATTTATTTGCATTGTTTTCCTTGGGAAGTAATTTTTCACGGATTGAAGTCTTCAGAAAAATAAGAATTGATAAAAATAAAATTTGGGAAACCAAGTGGCAATTTAAAGCTTTTCATGACGTCACAACGTGTGTGTTTGTGTGTGTGTTTGTTTGTGTGTGTGTTTGTGTGTGTGTTTGTTTGTCTGTTTGTGTGTGTGTTTGTTTGTGTGTGAATGTGCTTGTTTGTGTGTGTTTGCTTGTGTGTGTGTTTTTCTGTGTGGTTGTGTGTGTTTGTGTGTTTGTTTGTGTGTTTGTGTGTGTGGTTGTGTGTGTGTGTGTGTGTGTTTGTGTGTGTGTTTGTGTGTGTGTTTGTTTGTGTGTGTGTGTGTTTGTGTGTGTGTGTTTGTGTGCATTTGTGTGTATTTGTGTGTGTGTTTGCTTGTGTGTGTGTGTGTGTGTGTGTGTGTGTGTTTGCTTGTGTGTGTGTGTGTTTGTTTGTGTGTGTGTGTTTTTGTGTGTGTTTGTTTGTGTGTGTGTGTTTGTGTGTGTGTGTTTGTTTGTGTTTTTGTGTGTGTGTTTGTTTGAGTGCGTGTGTTTTGTGTGTGTGTTTGTTTGTGTGTGTTTGTTTGTGGGTGTGTGTTTGTGGGTGTTTTTGATTGTTTGTGTGTGTGTGTGTGTGTGCTTGTGTGTGCATGTGTGGTTGTGCGTGTGTGTTTGTGTGTGTTTGTGTTTGTGCGTTTCTCTGCCTGCTCACTTCTCTTTTCTGTCTTTGTCTGTCTTGTCTGTCAGATTCTCTGTCTGTTTTTTATCCTGTGTCTCCTCCTTTTAGAAATTCAAATATGGTAACCCGATTTAAAAATTAATCATCACAATCATAAATATTTTTAATTGTCTCCATCAGTGTCCAGTAAATGAATGGATTACTTAAACCACGCTGGTTGTGGTTATTGTGGTTCATTACAAAGTACTTATATAAATATAATTCACGAATGAATCAGCGCTGGCATGGCTGAGTGGTTACATCGCTTCATTTAACAAGAGTTCTTCACTCTGTCTGCAATGAATCTCTGGTTCAAATCCAGGATCTCTCCAGCATAATCCAGTGTTTTACCAACCGAAGAATTCCATATTTATTTGCATTGTTTTCCTTGGGAAGTAATTTTTCACCGATCGAAGTCTTCAGAAAAATAAGAATTGATAAAAATAAAATTTGGGAAACCAAGTGACAATTTTAAGCTTTTCATGACGTCACAACTTCCAGAAGAGAATACCTATTGATTTTCTGCTGTTTGGAACTTGACAAAGATTTTTTTTTGACAAATATGTTGATCACTGCAGTTTGTGTGTTTTTGTGTGTGTGTGTGTTTGTGTGTGTGTATGTGTGTTTGTTTGTGTGTGTGTGTTTGTGTGTGTGTGTGTGTTTGTGTGTGTGTGTTTCGTTGTGTGTGTTTGTGTGTGTTTGTTTGTGTGTGTGTATGTTTGTGCGTGTATGTGTGTGTTTGTGTGTGTGTTTGTTTGTGTGTGTGTTTATTTGTGTGTTTGTGTGTGTGTTTGTGTGTGTGTGTGTTTGTGTGTGTGTGTTTGTTTGTGTGTGTGTGGTTGTGTATGTGTTTGTGTGTGTGTGTGTCAGTGTGTGTGTGTGTTTGTGTGTGTGTTTGTGTGTGTGTGTGTGTGTGGTTGTGTGTGTTTGTTTGTGTGTGTTTGTTTGTGTGTGTGTTTATTTGTGTGTGCTTGTTTGTGTGTGTGTTTGTTTGTGTGTGTTTGTTTGTGTGTGTGTTTGTGTGTGTTCGTTTGTGTGTGTGTTTGTTTGAGTTTGTGTGTGTGTGTGTGTTTGCTTGTGTGTGTGTTTGTGTGTGTTCGTTTGAGTGTGTGTTTGTTTGTGTGTGTTTGTTTGTGTGTGTATTTGTGTGTGTGTGTGTGTGCGTGTGTGGTTGTGTGTGTGTGTGTTTGTGTGTGTTTGTGTTTGTGCGTTTCTCTCTCCGCTCACTTCTCTTTTCTCTGTCTTTGTCTGTCTTGCCTGTCAGATTCTCTGTCTGTTTTTTATCCTGTGTCTCCTCCTTTTTAGCCGCGTCGCAGACGCTGGTCATAGAGTGCGCTCTGCTGTTGTTGTTGTTCTTCTTGTTCTTCTTCCTCTTGTTCTTCTTCTTGTTCTTGCAGAGAAGACAAAACCTCAAAGCTCCACCCATTCTGGGAACCATAGCTCCACCCATTCTGGGAGAGGCTTCATATAAACAAATATCCACCATTTTATTAACTCGCATAACTTTGAGGCCTGTTTTGTAGGCCCGTGGTGTCTTCCTCTCTCACACAGTTTTATTTCAAATCAAATTCGATATATCATTTCATTTTTCACAGTCGCTAACATAGTTTTAGACTCGGTTGAAAAAAAACGGGAAGAAAATCCGATGGAAGTTGCCGTTTATAGAACGAAATGAATTCTCAAAGGCCTGTAACTTCAAGTCCATTGAGATATTTTTTTTTTAAATCGCGGCATGGTCAGTCATACACCGCCCGAAATAACAGACGGGAAAATGCCGAGATATATATATTTTGTTTAAATCACGGCATGGTCAGTCAAACACCGCCCGAAATAACAGACGGGAAAATGCCGAGATATATTAAAAATTCGTACATTTGATGACAATCGTCACGATGAAATATTTAATTTATACGTCGTCACAATAATGTGGAGAGAGGAGCATAGCTTCGTTCACGTGTCGCCACACACGGGAAATTGCCGAGATATATATTTTTAAATAGCGGCATGGTCAGTCATACACCGCCTGAAATAACAGATGGGAAAATGCCGAGATATATTAAAAATTCGTCGCCACACACGGGAAATTGCCGAGATATATTTTCACTTTGCACAAAAATAACATCAAGTAATCGAATCAATAGGAATGTCCTGTGCCTATAACATCGACGTTATAGGCACAGCTGCATCTAGGCATTGTGTAGCATCGACGCGGATTTTGTTTTAATTAAAACTTTTTGTACTTGTTAAAATTCAAATATGGTAACCCGATTTTAAAATAAATCATCACAATCATAAATATTTTTTAATTTTCTCCATCAGTGTCCAGTAAATATTCAGATAACTCAAACCACGCTGGTTGTGGTTATTGTGGTTCATTACAAAGTACTTATATAAATATAATTCGAAAATAAATCAGCACTGGCTTGGCTGAGTGGTTACATCGCTTGATTTGATCAAGAGTTCTTCACTCTGTCTGCAATGAATCTCTGGTTCAAATCCAGGATCCCACCGGCATAATCCAGTGTTTTACCAACTGAAGAATTTCATATTTATTTGCATTGTTTTCCTTGGGAAGTAATTTTTCACCGATCGAAGTCTTCAGAAAAATAAGAATTGATAAACATAAAATTTGGGAAACCAAGTGCCAATTTAAAGCTTTTCATGACGTCACAACTTCCAGAAGAGAATACCTATTGATTTTCTGCTGTTTGGAACTTGACAAAGATTTTTTTTTGACAAATATGTTGAGCACTGCAGTTTGTGTGTTTTTGTGTGTGTGTGTGTGTGTGTTTGTGTTTGTGTGTGTGTGTATGTGTGTTTGTTTGTGTGTGTGTGTGTTTGTGTGTGTGTGTGTGTGTGTGTGTGTTTGTGTGTGTGTGTGTTTCGTTGTGTGTGTTTGTGTGTGTTTGTTTGTGTGTGTGAATGTTTGTGCATGTATGTGTGTGTTTGTGTTTGTTTGTGTGTGTGTTTGTTTGTGTGTTTGTGTGTGTGTTTGTGTGTGTGTGTTTGTGTGTGTGTGTTTGTTTGTGTGTGTGTGGTTGTGTGTGTGTGTTTGTGTGTGTGTGTGTGTTTGTGTGTGTGTGTGTTTGTGTGTGTGTGTGGTTGTGTGTGTGTTTGTGTGTGTGTGTGTGGTTGTGTGTGTTTGTGTGTGTGTGTTTGTTTGTGTGTGTGTTTATTTGTGTGTGCTTGTTTGTGTGTGTGTTTGTTTGTGTGTGTGTTTGTTTGTGTGTGTGTTTGTGTGTGTTCGTTTGTGTGTGTGTTTGTTTGTGTTTGTGTGTGTGTGCTTTGTGTGTGCGTGTGTGTTTGTTTGTGTGTGTGTGTGTGTGTTTGCTTTTGTGTGTGTGTGTTTGTGTGTGCATGTGTGGTTGTGTGTGTGTTTGTGTGTGTTTGTGTTTGTGCGTTTCTCTGTCCGCTCACTTCTCTTTTCTCTGTCTTTGTCTGTCTTGTCTGTCAGATTCTCTGTCTGTTTTTTATCCTGTGTCTCCTTCTTTTTGAAATTCAAATATGGTAA
>NC_136268.1:133693061-133708061 GCF_964187855.1 Myxine glutinosa
TTTCTCTGTCTTTGTCTGTCTTGTCTGTCAGATTCTATGTCTGTTTTTTATCCTGTGTCTCCTCCTTTTTGAAATTCAAATATGGTAACCCGATTTAAAAATTAATCATCACAATCATAAATATTTTTAATTTTCTCCATCAGTGTCCAGTAAATGAATGGATGACTTAAACCACGCTGGTTGTGGTTATTGTGGTTCATTACAAAGTACTTATATAAATATAATTCCTGAATGAATCAGCGCTGGCATGGCTGAGTGGTTACATCGCTTCATTTGATAAGAGTTATTCACTCTGTCTGTAATGAATCTCTGGTTCAAATCCAGGATCCCACCGGCATAATCCAGTGTTTTACCAACCGAAGAATTTCATATTTATTTGCATTGTTTTCCTTGGGAAGTAATTTTTCACGGATTGAAGTCTTCAGAAAAATAAGAATTGATAAAAATAAAATTTGGGAAACAAAGTGGCAATTTAAAGCTTTTCATGACGTCACAACTTCCAGAAGAGAATACCTATTGATTTTCTGCTGTTTGGTACTTGACAAAAATTTTTTTGACAAATATGTTGATCACTGCAGAGTAGGTGATAAATGTTGCTTCTGGGACACCTCCGTTTAACATGGGAAATCCCTATCTAATGTCATTTACCCCTTGTCTTTTTCAAAAATCATAAACACCTCTATTTCTCCCTCTATGAACCTATAATCCTTCTCACCTTATGAACCTATGATCCTTCTCGCCTTATGAACCTATGATTTTCTTCCTTTATGAACCTATAATCCTTCTAGCCTTATGAACCTATGATCATTCTCACTTCCATGTAAATTTCCCTCTCACCATCACTTTTCTTCATTTCCCCTTAACACCTCTATTCCTGACCCCCTTGGTCTTATGGGCCTTTTTCTCTTACTATCAATGATCATTGTTGTTCATTGATCATTGATTATGTTCGGGTCCTGTGCCACACACTTTTTGTTAAGCTCCGCGCCACTTTTTGTTAAGCTCCGCGCCACTTTTTGCTAAGCTCCGCGCCACTTTTTGTTAAGCTCCGCCCACTTTTTGTTAATCCCCGCCCCGTTTTGGTAGGCCCCGCCCACGTTTTACTAAAGCCCACCCACTTTATAAACTCTCCAGCATTACATTATTTTTAGTTAAGACATTACATCATTTTCTGTTGAAACATTACATCATTTTCTGTTGAGACATTACATCATTTCCAGTTAAGACATGCCCAGACTTGCCCAGACTTGCCCACACTTGCCCAAGGGAATTTCCACAGGAAATGACACACCCAGTCTTTCTTATAAAAGGCACTAACCACACAGGCCTTTTCAAACACACTTTCTGCTTCACTTGAGAATGGACTACTATGCTGAAAAGGAGTTGGATAACTTTGACATTCCTTGGAGTCCTACTACCTGTGTGGAGCTCAACCTTCAGATTGATGAACTGGACTCGAACCTCTTATCAATGGAGGTAAGTTTATTTATTTATTTATTTATTTATTTATTTTTTTTGTATTTTTTTTTTTGTATTTTTTTTTTTTTTGTATTTTTTTTTTTTTTTTTGTATATTTTATTTTTGAATTTTTTTTTTTTTTTTTTGTATTTTTTTTTTTGTATTTTTTTTTTTTTGTATATATATATATATTATTTTTTTTTGGATTTTTTTTTTTTGGATTTTTTTTTTTTTGGATTTTTTTTTTTTTTTTTGTATTTTTTTTTTTGTATTTTTTTTTTTGTATTTTTTTTTTTTTTTTTTTTTTTTTTTTTTTTTAGATAAGACTCGTGCAAGAGTCAGCAAAGTTTCTTTTAATATTCATAGAGCTTGATTTATATAAATAATAATATTGTATTAAATTAATACGTTGTTATTTTCTCTCACAGGAAATTGTATCTGAGATACAAAATGAAAATACCACTTTTGCCACAACCTGGGGTGAAATGATGATTGATTTGTTTGAAGACCTTTTGAACAACCAAGACCCACAGAACGAGTTCTACCTTGATGACCCAGCCAAAGAGTTATACCGTGGAGACTCACTAAATTTTGGAAAAACAAATTATGAGGTCTGCCTAGATGGTTCTAACTGTGGAGCCTACCTTGGAGACTCACTAAATTTGGGAAAAACAAATTATGAGGTCTGCCTAGATGGTTCTAACTGTGGAGCCTACCTTGGAGACTCACTAAATTTCATAAAATTAGGAAAAGAGTTTTACCTTGGAGACTTTGAAAACTGGTTTCGTTTTGGAGACTCTAGCTGTGTGGAGCTAAACCTTCACCTTGATAAACTCGATTCAAATTTCTCATCAATGAAGGTAATATTTTATTTTAATATACATATAATAATTGTGTATTAAATGTAAAAAATAATTAATTAATACGTTGTTATTTTCTCTCACAGGAAATTGTATCTGAGATTCAAAATGAAAATACCACTTTTGCCACAACCTGGGGTGAAATGATCGATTTGTTTAAAGACCATGACCAAGAGAACGAGTTTTACCTTGATAATCCAACGAAAGAGTTTTACCTTGGAGGCTCTTTGGATTCTAAAGCAATGAACAATGTTCTTTCTTTAATGACGTTTGATTTAAGGTAAGTTCAGTTGATTAATAATCAATTAAAGTATATGTTATTTCATTCAATATTAGATAAGTAATATATTTCTTTTTTACATGTATTTCAGCAATATCAAGAAAGTTCGGGGAAGAAGATGCTGGAAAATACTTTCTTCCCATTTCTACTTTTTCCAACTTGAAAGCCTTGAAAGACAGAATTGGAGGAAGAGGAAAAATATATATATTGAAATACGTATTAAAAAACATTAAAAAAAAATATTGAAATACGTATTAAAAAAAGAAAAGGAAAAAAAGATTATGCTAGGGTTAGGGTTGGGATTTTGAATGTGAGGGTTAGGGATGGGGTTGGGTTAATGGGTTAGGGATGGGTTGGGTTAGGGTTGGGATTTTGAATGTGAGGGTTAGGGATGGGTTGGGTAAGGGATGGGGATGGGTTAGGGATTGGGTTGGGTTAGCGTTCTGGATGTGAGGTGAATTTTTGAATGAATGTCAAACCTCACAGACTCATTTATCTTATATTATCATTGAATTGTTTTAAAAAAGTTGGGAAAAGATAAATAGAATTGGAAGGTCATACAAAGAGATGGAGTTAAGAACTTTTTTTAATGGTTGATGTAATGGATTCAGTTGTTTTGACTAACAAATATGGTGTTTTAATGTGGGGGTTGGGTTAGGGTTTGTACATTATTATGACCCACTCACACACACACAAAAGTTAAGCCCCAACTAAAAAGTTGTGGGATTCTGTGTTTGGGGTTCACAGATTTAAAAACGTATCCCCATGATACACACAAAAGTTAAGCCCCAACTAAAAAGTTGTGGGATTCTGTGTTTGGGGTTCACAGATTTAAAAACGTATCCCCGTTATACACACAAAAGTTAAGCCCCAACTAAAAAGTTGTGGGATTCTGTGTTTGGGGTTCACAGATTTAAAAACGTATCCCCATTACATTTTTTTATTTATTTATTATTTTCAAGGGTTATCAGCTTTGTTTTTTGTAATTCCTGTGAATAAAATGACCCTAAGATTTCTTCTCCATTTAAATCATATAATTTGTAGGTCCAAGGGACTGTATCCATTACATCAACGATTTTAAATAATTCATTAGTCCATTTTTTTGTATAACCTTTCTCAAAATGGCTTTTCCATCTGTATATTCTTACAATATCACCAACTTTGAACTTCGGTTTTCTCAAATTAATCTCCTTTTCATATTCTAATTTTGTAAATGATTCTGATGGTTTTGATTTTGTTGATGAATGAACGGTATTATTGTAATTATCTACAATACCCTGAATTAAATACACCCATTTTTGAGAACCGAGTTGTGTGAATTTTTTATATAGCCTCTCTTTCAAAGTACGATTAAAACGCTCAATAACAACTGCTTTTCCTTCATTAAAGGTGCTGTATAATTTAATACCCTCCCCCTTAAGAAATTTCATAAATATTTTGTTATAGAACTCTGTTCCCTCATCGGTCCACAGTTTCTTTGGTTTTCTTTTACTTTTATTAAATATCTGTTGGAAGGCTAACATCAGAGTATAACCTCTCTTGTTTTTCAAAGGAACAACCCAAGCAAATCTACTCCTCAAATCAATAACGGTTAAAGCATACTTGTATCCCTTATCATTTTTTAGTTCAATTAAATCAGCGGACCATATGTGGTCGGTGTATTTAGAATAAACTTTCCTTCTTTTAAACTTTGTGATTATAGGTTTATGTAATTCATCAGCCAAAAGCTCCTCAGTCTTGATGACATCATGAGAGCCTAATAGTTTTTTGAGGGTGAATAACCAAGGCCAAGTTTCAATTTAGCATTTATCAAATTTCTCACAATAAACCTATCAACTTTCTCTCTCAACGTTGGATTTTGTATCAAAGACAAATTATACAACATTTCTCTGTCGGCTTTATGTTTTTCAGTCAACGTAGTGGTTTTCCCATAAGCAATATCATGCTTCATACACACTTCATCAACCCTATTTGTAGGTTTAGACCAAGGTTTAGGATTGTCAGCCTCATCTAATCTTTTATCCAAGTTTGTTCCTGGGCCACAGAAAGAATACCCTGGAAGGTGTAATTCCCCTGGAATTCCAGTTGTTGTAAATTTGCTACCTGACAAAAACTTTTGTATGTCTCCTCCACTTTTAGGAGAGATGAATTGACACTTTTTAGAGCCACACACTTGACATATTCCTTTTTGATAAACTCTATTATTTTTAGCTTTAACATAAGAGATATTTTTAGATTTAGTTTTCTTTTTACATTTGAGACAATAACTCATATTTATTTATGAGAAAAAGTCCTACATAGTGCCAAAACCTTTTTGATTTTCAACATATACATTTCTATCTTGATTTTTAAAACATAAAGAATCCTTAGAAATGGCTTCACTCTCTCCTCCATTTATTTACAAATAAAACTAACTAAAGTCAATAACACCAACATCATCAACTATATGTTGTATATCTGCGCTCTGAATTCATTATAGCAAATTTAAAAACCAATATGTTCGTAAGAGTCATTAATTCTTTATTTTCCTCTTCAGTGCGTTGAGATTTATTTATTTGCCGTAATACCTTCAATCTTTCATTAATCTCAGGAATGGTCATATTTTTATATTTTTCCACCCTCTCTCTTTCCTCCCTCTCCTCCTTCTCCTTCTCCTCCTTCTCCTTTTTCTCCCTTTCATCCTTCTCCTTTTTCTCCCTCTCCTCCTTCTCCTTTTTCTCCCTTTCCTCCGTCTCCTTTTTCTCCCTTTCCTCCGTCTCCTTTTTCTCCCTTTCCTCCTTCTCCTTTTTCTCTCTTTCCTTCTCCTTTTTCTCTCTTTCCTCCTTCTCTTCTTCAACTCCTTCCTCATCCCTTGCTACCCTTGAGTTTGAACCCCAAAGAATATTATACATATACTCATCTGGATTTTGAGATATTCTTGTATCTATAATTATTTTTCTCATAATAGGATACCAATAAGATTTGTTGACGATTTCTAAAAGAGTTTTATATTTCATAACTTTGAGAAGTTCATTTTTATTTAATATTTTAAACAAGTCTCTATTTGTGGGTTTAACAATATCAGTATAAGGCCAGTTTTTAATGACAAAATTCCCATGTATATGCTCCAAATCATAAGGTATGTAATACCGAGCACCCTTTTCTTGTAGGTATCCTTGAATACAAAAATTATAATTCTCTTGTAGTCTTCTTCCTGCCATTTATGTATCAGAAATATATGTGAGATTAATATTATGACAGGTAATACCACCCCATCTTCCCACTACCAAATCGGTTTGTATTCCTCGGCTTTCTATCCTTATCTCATTACCTTCCTTCTTTGTCATGCGAACCATCGCTATACTATCATATATTTTTCTTTTCTTAAAATCACGTATTTGTTGTTTACTAATTGTACTTCCACATAAATCCTTATCTTCACCAAGTGGATAATATTCTTCTTTACGAGACTGATTTAAATCATGTAGGTCTTCTATGTTTATTGAAAAAGACCAATTATACCCTAAATCAGGCATATCATACCCCCATTTATTAATTCGCATATTAACTAAATGTCCTTCTTTATAAAATTCAATTGTAAGCAGGTAGTTAAATTCAATGAGGAAAGGTGTATGGTCAGTATAACCAGGTGTTGTGGTTGTAAATTTTACTTGTTTAACAAAACGTGCTGTTTTCTTTAAAAATATATATTGTGATAAATCACTTAATCTAATTAAGTCATTCGCATCTGTAGGGTTTGGATAATTGATTAATTTATAAGTATTCTTCATATTAATATTTTTACTTACACTATATTTTTGTCGTTCAGCCTGTGCCTTTGTATAATAATTTGATAAATCAATATCCTGAGAGGATTTTCCAAAGATAGAACCATCTTTTCCAACATAAGTCATTTATATTAGATTAAAAATGATATCATAAAAATTTTCATTATTGTTGAGTTGAAATAATACATATAAACATAATTGACCACAACATTTAGAATTAATTTCTTGAACTTGAAATGTTTGATAAACACCATTCTGTAAGAATTGTATTACTTCAACAGGTGGTGGCATACCATAACTATCAAAATAATATTTATCCTGACTATTATGAATACAAACCCAATGAGAACCATTCTGTGTGTCTAAATTCATAATAATATTCTTTGTATTCTTATTTATATGTATTAATTCATCTCTCATACAAATAACCACATTATCAATTTTTAGTGTTTTACAATACTTAGCTAGTTCTATATTTGACGTTGTATTCTTTCCAAATTGTTTAAACCATTTATCCATTTATTTATGAGAAAGATACAATCCATTACCCCGTTTAGTTAGTTTAACACCCGCTTGAGCGATAGAGGAAAGCATATCTCCAACTAACAATCTAGCTTTATCAGGTAGACTTTCAAGTTTTTGAGCAAAATCTACAATTACACCACTTCCACTAATTTGTTTCTCCAACTCCTTGTTATGTCTTTCCAATTCTTTTTGAGCTTTTAGTTGTGCCTTCCTTTCGTTAGCAGTTTTTATCGCTGCTGAAATACCACCAGTCAATGCTCCCGCCGCACTTAAACCAGCAAATAAAGGAATTAGAAATGGGAGAAATCCTCCTCTTGACTCGTCTATTGAATATTTCTTTAACATAGGTTTTGTCATTTTAATTTTAAGTGATCCAGCATCATTTAGTGTTTTCACCTGCTCTCTTGTGAGTAAAACATCAATTCTTACTGCTCCTTTTCTTTGAAATGTATTAACATTAATAATACAAGGCTTTTGATTTTGAATACAAGATGTTAATTTATCAAGATTGATTTGATTAACATATACCCCTACCATTTATTTATGAGAAAAAACCTATGTGATATTAATCATAACACCATTATCTGTATTAATCTGTAATTCTGTTTCCTCCAAAAGCAAACAATAAGCATCAACTTCTTCATTCTCTCCTCTTTCAATGTATAGAGAAGTATCCACTCTATTAGACTTTATAGTTTCCTTTTGAGAACTCAGGTCAATTGCGTAGATTGTATAAAGTTTTTTAAACGCAACCATATCCAAAATAGGTTCATTATTACCATTACTTTCACACACCTTTTGGTAGGACTTGTAGGCTTCCGCATAATCATTTTTTTCCCAATCAATTTCCAATCTATCTCGCGGATAAAATGTTCCATCAAGAGAAACCCGAAGTTGTTTCACCTTAGCATTATCACTCAGCGCATTATTCTTATTAGTACCCTCCTCTCCATCTGGTTTTTTAAAAATGAGCCAGAGGTATCGTGGCTTTCCTTCAAGAACACCCAAATTCCAAGTGTAGGTAGTGTGTTCCAGTTTAACGTGTTGACATCTTCTTTTAAGGTATGATACATTTAGCGGTTTCTTTGAGTTAAGTCTTCTATTTAACATCTCTTCCGTTTTAAGATTAGGAGTATATTCACTGATATACCAACACAAATCATTAATAACAAATTTATTATTTTCTCCAAAAGCATTTTCATCCCCAAAAAGCAACCTATTTACATTATCATTCCTTTGTAGTTGAAATCTAATTTTAAGCCCATACAAAACTTTATCATAATCACAAAATCCAAATATACCTTTCAGAGGTACTGCTACCGTAAAACTATTCTCTGCTTTTGTATCATCATTATACATTGACTTCCTTTGACTATAACCAGGGTCAGCATTTGTTCCCGTTGACATATCAGGAATAAAACCTTCAACAGCTCCCTTACCCATTCTATCACTAAACGAATATAGTGTAAATTTCATCATTTCAGATATAGCAGAGACATAATCAACCGCTTCAACCTCTTGTGTTCCAATATACAGGCGGACACTATCAAACATTTTCCAGAAGAAATCATTTACGAGTGTAGCATTAGTATTATTCGCAGCCTTAGTGAATTTAAATTTACACAGCAAGAAACTATCAGCTATATTCAAGTAAGTTTGTTGATTATTTATTTCAAAACTTTTTGTTCCGTTTGAATTCCAGTCTGTTCCTGTTATAGCATTTACCTTAAAATAGTCTTCCTTTTTAGTAGAGTTTGAAATGATAATCGTATCATCCAAATCATAGATACTATCAATCGCTTCCATACTTGTATTTATATAGCATTAAAATCGTTGAAACCCTGACCCAAGTATTTTAATGATTTTTTGTCGTTCTTGTGAAGATAGTTGAGTTTTACCTTTTTTAATTTCTTTGATTGCTTGTAATTTATGAGACTCCTTTTGAGCATCTTTTATACTCTTTATAGCACCCGCAACTGAGCCCACGGCTGAAGCAGTTGAACCAATTAGGTCTTTATGTTTAAGGATGGTTGAACCAATACCCATTAGAGTATCAATTATCCCATCTCCTTTATTTCTGAATTGATGTCCCACACCCCGTTGTCTCTTTGGTTTATAGTATCCTCTCCCAAGAAACATACCTTCACCCTTATAGTATGGTGAAAGGAACATCCCATCCCCTGTAATTATTTTATATTTTCCCAACTCGTGTTTTCTCACAATAACCATTATTTATTTATTGAAAAACTTCACGTAGGTGAATTCTGGTGGATATAATTTCATCATTAAAGGATATCATACGATTATCTTGGTCGGTTATCCTAAAATTTACTCTGTATATGGTTTTTCCTGACACAGGTAAATAGACAAGATTTTTTGGTTCCATATTAAATTTATAACCAATCGGGGTTGAGTATGCGCTGAATGAAAATATTGTATTTGTTCTTATTCCATCGTTATAAGCACCATCAATCAAATCACAATGAATTAATACTGAATTTATACCGGAGGATATTTGAATGACATTATCACTGTAAGACGTCCCGTTAGTTTCAATCTTTTTAGAAGAGAACCCCAATAGCTCTCTGAACGAATTTTCAATCGTGAAATCAACTTTATAATTATTTTTAAGTTTAATAGTTGATTTTGAAGTGTGTTTTTGAATATCTATTACAATATTTTTTGGTTCATCACCTTTTTCTTTCATAAGGCGAGAGACTTCTGAAGATATTTGAGAAATCTCGTAAGCACCGGGTGAAACAGTTATAGTTTTATATCCACTTCCTGGATTATAACTAAACTTGTTGTTTTTCTCTGTGATATTAAAAAGGGTATTGTAAGTCTCCATTGACAACAAAGAAGCCTCATATTCTTTTTTGGGGTCAAGTTGTAGTGGGTAAGGGAATGAAGCTGTGTAATCACTCGTTGTGAAATTAAAACTAAGAATTGTGCTTCTCATCTTATTTAATATCTAATAAAATATCTTTGTATTGACATTTATTAATTATTTTCATATTCATCAACTGATCTAAAATGGCGGATGCTTCATTAAAACAATTGTTGTTTCCAGCCTTCTTACTACCTAACAACAATAATAACCTATTAACTAATTGTGATGGGTCATTTGGAAGAAAACTAACACCCGAACCAAGCTTACTTAAAGCATCAATAATATGTTTCTCCTTCTCATTCTTCTTACTTTTACCAGCAACAGAAACTCCATAATCAAGTGCGTTTAGCAACTCAATATACTCTCTATCTTCCTCTCTTTCCATATCAAGCGGTTCATCAAAATAAGGTGAATTAGAATGTCCATCTTTTGTTAGAAGAAACATTAATCTTGGGGTTAATTCAACATTTGGTTGGTCAGAACTTAAGAACACCAATTTATCATTAAATATCAATAACTTTTCTTTCACAAGATGGAACTGTGCTGGTTCTTCTGTTGGAATGAGACCTGCTCTGGTTTTTGAACCCTTCAAATATTCATTGTTTTGAAGAGCTTCTACAATATAATTGGAAAGTTTATTTACCTTCTCAAGATGCCGAAATAATCCTTCATCATCATATTCTAATTCTCCAAGTTCTTGCTCTGTCATTTGACTAAAATCTTTGAGCATTTGAAATTTTTTTGGAGTAAATTCTACCGTGGGAACTGTAGGTGAAATCGTTTGTTGAGTTTTTAAAAGTGGTTTAAAAAATTTCTCTTGTTTTCTTTCAAAGGCTTCTTCACCAGTTAGTTTCTGTCTCCTTTTCTTCTTTATGTCTTCCTGTTGCTTTCCAACTTTTGAAACCAACTCTTGATGTTCTTTAAACTTTCTTACTCTTTCTTCGGTATTCATTTTCTGTATTTATTTATTGAAAAATATCATTTAGTATCTCATCTTGTTTCACAACAATATATTTATATTTTCCAATCGTGTGTTTCATATTATTTTCAAATTCCTTCTTACTACGTAATGTAGAACAATTATCTCTCCAAAAATTATTTGTATCTATTGAATTTAACTTAAATAAAATAAAAGTATTAGCATTGTTTCTTATTGAGCGCCGAGGGAGTTGAAAATATGACTGACTAAGATAAATACAATTACAAGAAGAATGTCTCCCTCTTGTATAGTAGCTATCCATTACTGTTTGGTTTCTCTCATTAACACAATCATCAAAGATAACGAGGTTATTTTTTGATTTATCTAAATCTTGAGGTGAAGGTATATCATCCGTATTATCACTGAGAATACAAGTTATGGGTTTTGGTTTTGATTTTGATTTCTGTGTATCACAAAATAATTGTATTATATCATCAATATTATAATCATTTAGTTTGTTTTGAAGTTTAAATAAACCGATAATGTCTTCCTTTTTAAGACCCGCATTAAAACCCTGTGAGAGTAGTTGATACTCAGGTTGAAAACTTGACTTTGTAAAAATTATTAAATTATCATAATCTAAAAAATTAGGACTAAGGAGCATCTTTAAAAGTAAACAGGTTTTTCCACATCCGCTTGAACCGACTATTAGACATCTCAATGAATTTGGAAGATTTTTATGGTTATTAAATTTTATCTTATTTTCCCAAACAGGTAAAAAATCATTCATTTATATATTTGGAAAACAAGTCATCTAACTTTTTTTGAGTTTTTTGAGAAACTCTATATTTTATCCTGAGTTCAGGTTTAATTTCAAAATAATCCATTATTTTGTTTATATAGTATCTTGTATTAACATTTCCATTAAAATTATTTTGAATAATAAATATCATTAAACCCTTATACATTTCCTCAATACAAATAGTCTCTTCCCTTGTAAGAAATGGTGTATTATCACCATAATACTTAACATTCATCTCTCTTATTAATCTTGTAAAGTAATTCATTTTTGGTTCTAATTTAAAAGAGTTATATATTTTTCTATATTTTTTATTATCATTAATTAGAAGATAATCACAGAAAATACATTGTTTATATGCTTCTGATTCTGTATTAAGCCCCACTCTACCACAAGCCGGACAATTCTCTAATTTATCATATGGAGAGTCTGGAAATTCTAAATATCCTTCAGAATTTATCATATTTATAAAGTAAAATTATACTTAAAACAAAGTGCCTTTTTTAGAGGCTTTTTTAAAGATGAAACTGTGCTTAAAGTAAAACACCTTTGAGCTTTTCAACTCGTTTTATGTATATAACTTTACTTAAACTAAACGCAAATTTATTAGCTAATAAATACAATGTTTCAAAACACAAAAGACAAATTTCAATCAATCTCTACTTCGGTGGAAGATATAGAAAAATATGTCAAAGATGTTAAATTGAACAAAGATAAATATGGAAATTTTTGGATTAAACCCATAATGGAGAATAACATGTGTCCTTTTATTAAATTTACGGGACAAGCTATGTTAATTAATAACTCTATTAAAGTAAATTTGACAAAAGTTTCTCCACTACTACTAACAATTTACTCAAAGCTTGAAAAGGTCATTGATAAAGAAGCTTTGAAAATGAATGATAAGACCATCAACGATTCTAGAGGAAACATTTGTATATTCTTTAATAGACCCAAAGATGTGGGTGAAATTAATAATATGAATATTAGTGGTGAACTATCATTCCGTACTCTGATTATTAGAGATTATTTGAAAATAACATTTAATGTAAAAAATATTGTGGTTATTAGTTCTAATGAAAGAAAATATATAGATATTGATGGAAGTTTAATGGTATGTAAATGAGTGATATTAACAGTCAATACTCTGAGAGTTATTATACTGAGAGTCTAGGATCTGAAGATAGTTATGATACTAATAGTTTGTGTTCAAATGATAGTTATGAGAGTAGCTTTATTGATGACTCAGATAGTGAAATTGAAATTGATGAACTAGAGTATCTAAACTTTCTGGCTAATACATAGACGCTTTACTTTAAGTAAAGTTATATACATAAAACGAGTTGAAAAGCTCAAAGGTGTTTTACTTTAAGTAAAGTTATATACATAAAACGAGTTGAAAAGCTCAAAGGTGGTTTTACTTTAAGTAAAGTTATATACATGAAACGAGTTGAAAAGCTCAAAGATGTTTTACTTTAAGTAAAGTTATATACATAAAACGAGTTGAAAAGCTCAAAGATGTTTTACTTTAAGCACAGTTTCATCTTTAAAAAAGCCTCTAAAAAAGGCACTTTGTTTTAAGTATAATTTTACTATATAAATAAATATGATCAAAGCAACGTATTGCGACGTTTGTGAACAAGAATATAAACAATACAAAAGACACCTTAAAACTAACAAACACACATTTAATCTACTTCACCTACTATCTCCTATTCAGAAGGAAACAAAACACTGTTCTGCATGTCATAAAAATATCCTCAAGAAAGGCTTCGAAATACATCTTAAAACAATTCTACATTTATCAAATTTTATCACAACTAAAAACTCTGATGGCGCATTCAAAGGACATATTAAAATAAGAGTCTTTAACTTCAAACCTCCTGAACCAGAGTCTATAGTTGATGCTGTAGAAATAGTTAAACCTGCTGTTCAAACGTTGATTGAAAAAACACTAAAAGAAATGAAACCACTTAAATTTTATATGGGAGTAAAATTAGAAATGACAAAGGACGAAGGAGTTATAGATACACCATACATGAGAACTGAGCCACACTTTATATCTTCATATCAAGATTTTAAAACATCAGGAGTCTATGATGAACTTATAAAACAAGAGCAAGATGTGGATAATTCAATCGTAGGAAGTGGCTTCAATATAGGAAAAATTATTTACATAGACATTCATATTCTTAAATCAGATCCTCTAAAAGCTTCTTCCTACATTGATTTACCCAGTGTTATCAAAAATAGAAAAGCAGTTATCAATATCAAAAATAAAGACAATAAATGTTTTCTCTGGTCTATTCTAGCACACTTACATCCTCCACATTTTCATGATGAAAGAGTATCTCATTATAAAAAATATGAGAATACATTAAATACGAAAGATCTAAAGTTTCCGATGGCTTTAAATGATATTCCTAAATTTGAAAAGATAAATAATTTATCAGTTAATGTTTATGGTCTAACAGAAACAAACAGCATTCAGGTTTTAAAGCTTTCTGACAATTGTAAACAAACTCATATTAATCTTCTATATTTTAATTCAGAGGAAAATTCACATTATACATACATTAAAGATATTGCTAAATTAATAAAACCACAAGTATGTAAAAGAACAAATAAAATATATATTTGTTTGCGTTGTCTTAACTTCTTCCATACACAAGAAAGATTAGATAAACATTCAAATTATTGTGGTGAACATAAATCAACGGTAATCAATATGCCTAAAGAAGGCTCAAATATCACATTCAAAGATGAAAATAAAAAGATCAAACATCCATTTGTTATATATGCTGATTTTGAAAGTATTCTAGAAAAAATAGATACTGCTTCTCCAGATCCAAAAGATTCATACACAAATAAATATCAAAAACATACTCCTTGCGGTTTTTGTTATTATATCAAATCATCCGTTGGTGATAAATATAACAAGTTAGAGGAGTATAGAGGCTCAAATACCCCAGAGGAGTTTGTGAAACGACTAGAAAAAGACTGTGTCCGATTAACCAAGATAATGAGAGAAACTAATAAACCAATGTCCTTGACGAGTGAACAGAAAAGGGAATTTAGAAAAAACAATGTTTGTCATATTTGTGAGGAAAAAATTGGTGAAGGTCTAAAGGTTAGAGATCATTGTCATCTCACTGGTAAATATAGAGGTCCAGCTCATCAAAGTTGTAATATTAATTATCAACTCCCCTCTTTCATTCCTGTCTTTCTTCATAACAACGCTCATTATGATACGCATCTATTTATTAATGAACTTTCAAAGACATCTGGACACATTTCAGCAATTCCTAACACAGATCAGAAATACATTTCATTCACAAAAACAATTCACACATCTCCTATTACTCATATCAGATTTCTTGATACATTTAAATTCATGGCAAGTCCATTGGCTAACTTGGTTCAAAATCTAAAAGAGTTTCCATGTCTTTCAGAGTATTTTTCAGATAAAGATTTTCTAACACAAAAGGGAATTTACCCCTAT
>NC_136268.1:133718061-133755561 GCF_964187855.1 Myxine glutinosa
GTGTTTGTGTGTGTGTGTGTGTGGTTGTGTGTGTTTGTTTGTGTGTGTTTGTTTGTGTGTGTGTTTATTTGTGTGTGCTTGTTTGTGTGTGTGTTTGTTTGTGTGTGTGTTTGTTTGTGTGTGTGTTTGTGTGTGTTCGTTTGTGTGTGTGTTTGTTTGTGTTTGTGTGTGTGTGTGTGTTTGCTTGTGTGTGTGTTTGTGTGTGTTCGTTTGTGTGTGTGTTTGTTTGTGTGTGTTTGTTTGTGTGTGTATTTGTGTGTGTGTGTGTGTGCGTGTGTGGTTGTGTGTGTGTGTGTTTGTGTGTGTTTGTGTTTGTGCGTTTCTCTCTCCGCTTACTTCTCTTTTCTCTGTCTTTGTCTGTCTTGCCTGTCAGATTCTCTGTCTGTTTTTTATCCTGTGTCTCCTCCTTTTTAGTCGCGTCGCAGACGCTGGTCATAGAGTGCGCTCTGCTGTTGTTGTTGTTCTTCTTGTTCTTCTTCCTCTTGTTCTTCTTCTTGTTCTTGCAGAGAAGACAAAACCTCAAAGCTCCACCCATTCTGGGAACCATAGCTCCACCCATTCTGGGAGAGGCTTCATATAAACAAATATCCACCATTTTATTAACTCGCATAACTTTGAGGCCTGTTTTGTAGGTTCGTGGTGTCTTCCTCTCTCACACAGTTTTATTTCAAATCAAATTCGATATATCATTTCATTTTTCACAGTCGCTAACATAGTTTTAGACTCGGTTGAAAAAAAACGGGAAGAAAATCCGATGGAAGTTGCCGTTTATAGAACGAAATGAATTCTCAAAGGCCTGTAACTTCAAGTCCATTGAGATATATTTTTTTTAAATCGCGGCATGGTCAGTCATACACCGCCCGAAATAACAGACGGGAAAATGCCGAGATATATATATTTTGTTTAAATCACGGCATGGTCAGTCAAACACCGCCCGAAATAACAGACGGGAAAATGCCGAGATATATTAAAAATTCGTACATTTGATGACAATCGTCACGATGAAATATTTAATTTATACGTCGTCACAATAATGTGGAGAGAGGAGCATAGCTTCGTTCACGTGTCGCCACACACGGGAAATTGCCGAGATATATATTTTTAAATAGCGGCATGGTCAGTCATACACCGCCTGAAATAACAGATGGGAAAATGCCGAGATATATTAAAAATTCGTCGCCACACACGGGAAATTGCCGAGATATATTTTCACTTTGCACAAAAATAACATCAAGTAATCGAATCAATAGGAATGTCCTGTGCCTATAACATCGACGTTATAGGCACAGCTGCATCTAGGCATTGTGTAGCATCGACGCGGATTTTGTTTTAATTAAAACTTTTTGTACTTGTTAAAATTCAAATATGGTAACCCGATTTTAAAATAAATCATCACAATCATAAATATTTTTTAATTTTCTCCATCAGTGTCCAGTAAATATTCAGATAACTCAAACCACGCTGGTTGTGGTTATTGTGGTTCATTACAAAGTACTTATATAAATATAATTCGAGAATAAATCAGCACTGGCTTGGCTGAGTGGTTACATCACTTGATTTGATCAAGAGTTCTTCACTCTGTCTGCAATGAATCTCTGGTTCAAATCCAGGATCCCACCGGCATAATCCAGTGTTTTACCAACTGAAGAATTTCATATTTATTTGCATTGTTTTCCTTGGGAAGTAATTTTTCACCGATCGAAGTCTTCAGAAAAATAAGAATTGATAAAAATAAAATTTGGGAAACCAAGTGGCAATTTAAAGCTTTTCATGACGTCACAACTTCCAGAAGAGAATACCTATTGATTTTCTGCTGTTTGGAACTTGACAAAGATTTTTTTTTGACAAATATGTTGAGCACTGCAGTTTGTGTGTTTTTGTGTGTGTGTGTGTGTGTTTGTGTTTGTGTGTGTGTATGTGTGTTTGTTTGTGTGTGTGTGTGTTTGTGTGTGTGTGTGTGTGTGTTTGTGTGTGTGTGTGTTTCGTTGTGTGTGTTTGTGTGTGTTTGTTTGTGTGTGTGAATGTTTGTGCATGTATGTGTGTGTTTGTGTTTGTTTGTGTGTGTGTTTGTTTGTGTGTTTGTGTGTGTGTTTGTGTGTGTGTGTTTGTGTGTGTGTGTTTGTTTGTGTGTGTGTGGTTGTGTGTGTGTGTTTGTGTGTGTGTGTGTGTGTGTTTGTGTGTGTGTGTTTGTGTGTGTGTGGTTGTGTGTGTGGTTGTGTGTGTGTGTGTGGTTGTGTGTGTTTGTGTGTGTGTGTTTGTTTGTGTGTGTGTTTATTTGTGTGTGCTTGTTTGTGTGTGTGTTTGTTTGTGTGTGTGTTTGTTTGTGTGTGTGTTTGTGTGTGTTCGTTTGTGTGTGTGTTTGTTTGTGTTTGTGTGTGTGTGTGCTTTGTGTGTGCGTGTGTGTTTGTTTGTGTGTGTGTGTGTGTTTGCTTTTGTGTGTGTGTGTTTGTGTGTGCATGTGTGGTTGTGTGTGTGTTTGTGTGTGTTTGTGTTTGTGCGTTTCTCTGTCCGCTCACTTCTCTTTTCTCTGTCTTTGTCTGTCTTGTCTGTCAGATTCTCTGTCTGTTTTTTATCCTGTGTCTCCTTCTTTTTGAAATTCAAATATGGTAACCCGATTTAAAATTAATCACAATCATAAATATTTTTAATTTTCTCCATCAGTGTCCAGTAAATGAATGGATTACTTAAACCACGCTGGTTGTGGTTATTGTGGTTCATTACAAAGTACTTATATAAATATAATTCACGAATGAATCAGCACTGGCATGGCTGAGTGGTTACATCGCTTCATTTGATAAGAGTTCTGCACTCTGTCTGCAATGAATCTCTGGTTCAAATCCAGGATCCCACCGGCATAATCCAGTGTTTTACCAACCGAAGAATTCCATATTTATTTGCATTGTTTTCCTTGGGAAGTAATTTTTCACGGATCGAAGTCTTCAGAAAAATAAGAATTGATAAAAATAAAATTTGGGAAACCAAGTGGCAATTTAAAGCTTTTCATGACGTCACAACTTCCAGAAGAGAATACCTATTGATTTTCTGCTGTTTGGTACTTGACAAAAAAATTTTTTGACAAATATGTTGATCACTGCAGTTTGTGTGTTTTTGTGTGTGTGTTTGTGTGTGTGTGTGTATTTGTGTGTGTGTGTGTGTTTGTTTGTGTGTGTGTTTGTGTGTGTGTGTTTGTGTGTGTTTGTGTTTGTTTGTGTGTGTGCTTGTTTGTGTGTGTGTATGTTTGTGTGTGTGTTTGTGTGTGTGTTTGTTTGTGTGTGTTTGTGTGTTTTTGTTTGTGTGGTTGTGTGTGTGTGTGTGTGTTTGTGTGTGTGTTTGTTTGTGTGTGTGTTTGTTTGTGTGTGTTTGTTTGTGTGTGAATGTGTTTGTTTGTGTGTGGGTTTTTCTGTGTGGCTGTGTGTGTTTGTGTGTTTGTTTGTGTGGTTGTGTGTGTGTGTGTGTTTGTTTGTGTGTGTGTGTGTGTTTGTGTGTGTGTTTGTTTGTGTGTGTTTGTTTGTGTGTGTGTATGTTTGTGTGTGTGTTTGTTTGTGTGTGTTTGTGTGTTTTTCTTTGTGTGGTTGTGTGTGTTTGTGTGTGTGTTTGTTTGTGTGTGTGTTTGTTTGTGTGTGTGTTTGTTTGTGTGTGTTTGTGTGTGTGTGCTGTGTGTGAATGTGTTTGTTTGTGTGTGTTTGCTTGTGTGTGTGTTTTTCTGTGTGGTTGTGTGTGTTTGTGTGTTTGTTTGTGTGTTTGTGTGTGTGGTTGTGTGTGTGTGTGTTTGTGTGTGTGTTTGTGTGTGTGTTTGTTTGTGTGTGTGTGTGTGTGTTTGTGTGTGTGTTTGTGTGCGTTTGTGTGTATTTGTGTGTGTGTTTGCTTGTGTGTGTGTGTGTGTGTGTGTTTGTGTGTGTGTGTATGTGTTTGTTTGTGTGTGTTTGTTTTTGTGTGTGTGTGTTTTGTGTGTGTGTTTTTCTGTGTGGCTGTGTGTGTTTGTGTGTTTGTTTCTGTGGTTGTGTGTGTGTGTTTGTTTGTGTGTGTTTGTGTGTTTGTTTGTTTGTGTCTGTTTGTGTGTGTGTGTTGGTTTGTGTGTTTTGTGTGTGTGTTTGTTTGTGTGTGTGTGTTTGTGTGTGTGTTTGTTTTTGTGTGTGTTTGTTTGTTTGTGTGTGTGTGTGTTTGTGTGTGTGTGTGTGTGGTTGTGTGTGTGTGTGTGTTTGTGTTTGTTTGTGTTTGTTTGTGTGTGTGTTTGTTTGTGTGTGTGTGTGTGTGTTTGTGTGTGTGTTCGTGTGTGTGTGTTTGTTTGTGTGTGTTTGTGTGTGTGTTTTTGTTTGTGTGGTTGTGTGTGTGTGTGTTTGTGTGTGTGTTTGTTTGTGTTTGTTTGTTTGTGTTTGTGTGTGTGTGTTTTGGGTGTGTGTTTGTTTGTGTTTGTGTGTTTTGTGTGTGTGTGTGTGTGTTTGTTTGTGTGTGTGTGTGTGTGCTTGTGTGTGTGTGTGTGTGTTTGTTTGTGTGTGTGTGTTTGTGTGTGTGTTTGTGTGTTTGTTTGTGTGTGTTTGTGTGTGTGTGTGCTTGTGTGTGTGTTTTTTTGTGTGTGTGTGTGTGTGTGGCTGTGTGTGTGTGTGTTTGGGTGTGTGTTTGTTTTTGTGTGTGTTTGTTTGTGTGTGTTTGTGTGTGTGTTTGTTTGTGTGTGAATGTGCTTGTTTGTGTGTGTTTGCTTGTGTGTGTGTTTTTCTGTGTGGTTGTGTGTGTTTGTGTGTTTGTTTGTGTGTTTGTGTGTGTGGTTGTGTGTGTGTGTGTGTTTGTGTGTGTGTTTGTTTGTGTGTGTGTGTGTGTGTGTGTTTGTGTGTGTGTGTTTGTGTGCATTTGTGTGTATTTGTGGGTGTGTTTGCTTGTGTGTGTGTGTGTGTGTTTGCTTGTGTGTGTGTGTGTGTTTGTTTGTGCGTGTGTGTTTTGTGTGTGTTTGTTTGTGTGTGTGTGTTTGTGTGTGTGTGTTTGTTTGTGTTTTTGTGTGTGTGTTTGTTTGAGTGCGTGTGTTTTGTGTGTGTGTTTGTTTGTGTGTGTTTGTTTGTGGGTGTGTGTTTGTGTGTGTTTGTGTGTGTGTTTGATTGTTTGTGTGTGTGTGTGTGTGTGCTTGTGTGTGCATGTGTGGTTGTGCGTGTGTGTTTGTGTGTGTTTGTGTTTGTGCGTTTCTCTGTCTGCTCACTTCTCTTTTCTCTGTCTTTGTCTGTCTTGTCTGTCAGATTCTCTGTCTGTTTTTTATCCTGTGTCTCCTCCTTTTTGAAATTCAAATATGGTAACCCGATTTAAAAATTAATCATCACAATCATAAATATTTTTTATTGTCTCCATCAGTGTCCAGTGAATGAATGGATTAATTAAACCACGCTGGTTGTGGTTATTGTGGTTCATTACAAAGTACTTATATAAATATAATTCACGAACGAATCAGCACTGGCATGGCTGAGTGGTTACATCGCTTCGTTTAATAAGAGTTCTTCACTCTGTCTGCAATGAATCTCTGGTTCAAATCCAGGATCCCACCGGCATAATCCAGTGTTTTACCAACTGAAGAATTTCATATTTATTTGCATTGTTTTCCTTGGGAAGTAATTTTTCACGGATTGAAGTCTTCAGAAAAATAAGAATTGATAAAAATAAAATTTGGGAAACAAAGTGGCAATTTAATGCTTTTCATGACGTCACAACTTCCTGAAGAGAATACCTATTGATTTTCTGCTGTTTGGTACTTGACAAAAATTTTTTTTGACAAATATGTTGATCACTGCAGTTTGTGTGTTTTTGTGTGTGTGTTTTTGTGTGTGTGGGCTTGTGTGTGTGTGTTTGTTTGTGTGTTTGTTTGTGTGTGTTTGTGTGTGTGTGTTTGTGTGTGTGTGTTCGTGTGTGTGTGTTTGTTTGTGTGTGTTTGTGTGTGTGTTTTTGTTTGTGTGGTTGTGTGTGTGTGTGTGTGTGTTTGTGTGTGTGGGCTTGTGTGTGTGTGTTTGTTTGTGTGTGTGTGTTTGTGTGTTTGTTTGTGTGTGTTTGTGTGTGTGTGTGTGCTTGTGTGTGTGTGTTTGTGTGTGTGTATGTGTGTTTGTTTGTGTGTGTGTTTGTGTGTGTGTGTTTGTGTGTGTGTTTGTTTGTGTGTGTGTTTGTTTGTGTGTGTGTATGTTTGTGTGTGTGTTTGTTTGTGTGTTTTTGTTTGTGTGTTTGTGTGTGTTTGTGTGTGTGTGTTTGTTTGTGTGTTTGTTTGTGTGTGTGTTTGTTTGTGTGTGTTTGTGTGTGTGTGTGTGTGTGTGTTTGTGTGTGAATGTGTTTGTTTGTGTGTGTTTGCTTGTGTGTGTGTTTTTCTGTGTGGTTGTGTGTGTTTGTGTGTTTGTTTGTGTGTTTGTGTGTGTGGTTGTGTCTGTGTGTTTGTGTGTGTGTTTGTGTGTGTGTGTGTTTGTGTGTGTGTTTGTGTGCGTTTGTGTGTATTTGTGTGTGTGTTTGCTTGTGTGTGTGTGTGTGTGTTTGTGTGTGTGTGTATGTGTTTGTTTGTGTGTGTTTGTTTTTGTGTGTGTGTGTGTTTTGTGTGTGTGTTTTTCTGTGTGGCTGTGTGTGTTTGTGTGTTTGTTTGTGTGGTTGTGTGTGTGTTTGTTTGTGTGTGTTTGTGTGTGTGTTTGTTTGTGTCTGTTTGTGTGTGTGTGTGTTGGTTTGTGTGTTTTGTGTGTGTGTTTGTTTGTGTGTGTGTGTGTGTGTGTGTTTGTGTGTGTGTTTGTTTTTATGTGTGTTTGTTTGTTTGTGTGTGTGTGTGTTTGTGTGTGTGTGTGTGTGGTTGTGTGTGTGTGTGTTTGTGTGTGTTTGTGTTTGTGCATTTCTCTGTCCGCTCACTTATCTTTTCTCTGTCTTTGTCTGTCTTGTCTGTCAGATTCTCTGTCTGTTTTTTATCCTGTGTCTCCTCCTTTTTGAAATTCAAATATGGTAACCCGATTTAAAAATTAATCATCACAATCATAAATATTTTTAATTTTCTCCATCAGTGTCCAGTAAATGAATGGATGACTTAAACCACGCTGGTTGTGGTTATTGTGGTTCATTACAAAGTACTTATATAAATATAATTCCTGAATGAATCAGCGCTGGCATGGCTGAGTGGTTACATCGCTTCATTTGATAAAAGTTCTTCACTCTATCTGCAATGAATCTCTGGTTCGAATCCGGGATCCCACCAGCATAATCCAGTGTTTTACCCACCAAAGAATTTCCTATTTATTTGCATTGTTTTCCTTGGGAAGTAATTTTTCACGGATTGAAGTCTTCAGAAAAATAAGAATTGATAAAAATAAAATTTGGGAAACCAAGTGGCAATTTAAAGCTTTTCATGACGTCACAACGTGTGTGTTTGTGTGTGTGTTTGTGTGTGTGTTTGTTTGTGTGTTTGTGTGTGTGTTTGTTTGTGTGTGAATGTGCTTGTTTGTGTGTGTTTGCTTGTGTGTGTGTTTTTCTGTGTGGTTGTGTGTGTTTGTGTGTTTGTTTGTGTGTTTGTGTGTGTGGTTGTGTGTGTGTGTGTGTGTTTGTGTGTGTGTTTGTGTGTGTGTTTGTTTGTGTGTGTGTGTTTGTGTGTGTATGTTTGTGTGCATTTGTGTGTATTTGTGTGTGTGTTTGCTTGTGTGTGTGTGTGTGTGTGTTTGCTTGTGTGTGTGTGTGTGTTTGTTTGTGTGTGTGTGTTTTTGTGTGTGTTTGTTTGTGTGTGTGTGTTTGTGTGTGTGTGTTTGTTTGTGTTTTTGTGTGTGTGTTTGTTTGAGTGCGTGTGTTTTGTGTGTGTGTTTGTTTGTGTGTGTTTGTTTGTGGGTGTGTGTTTGTGTGTGTTTGTGTGTGTGTTTGATTGTTTGTGTGTGTGTGTGTGTGCTTGTGTGTGCATGTGTGGTTGTGCGTGTGTGTTTGTGTGTGTTTGTGTTTGTGCGTTTCTCTGTCCGCTCACTTCTCTTTTCTCTGTCTTTGTCTGTCTTGTCTGTCAGATTCTCTGTCTGTTTTTTATCCTGTGTCTCCTCCTTTTTGAAATTCAAATATGGTAACCCGATTTAAAAATTAATCATCACAATCATAAATATTTTTAATTGTCTCTATCAGTGTCCAGTAAATGAATGGATTACTTAAACCCCGCTGGTTGTGGTTATTGTGGTTCATTACAAAGTACTTATATAAATATAATTCATGAATGAATCAGCACTGGCATGGCTGAGTGGTTACATCACTTCATTTAATAAGAGTTCTTCACTCTGTCTGCAATGAATCTCTGGTTCAAATCCAGGATCCCACCGGCATAATCCAGTGTTTTACCAACTGAAGAATTTCATATTTATTTGCATTGTTTTCCTTGGGAAGTAATTTTTCACCGATTGAAGTCTTCAGAAAAATAAGAATTGATAAAAATAAAATTTGGGAAACCAAGTGACAATTTAAAGCTTTTCATGACGTCACAACTTCCAGAAGAGAATACCTATTGATTTTCTGCTGTTTGGAACTTGACAAAGATTTTTTTTGACAAATATGTTGATCACTGCAGTTTGTGTGTTTTTGTGTGTGTGTGGGTGTGTTTGTGTTTGTGTGTGTGTGTATGTGTGTTTGTTTGTGTGTGTGTGTTTGTGTGTGTGTGTGTGTGTTTGTGTGTGTGTGTGTGTGTTTCGTTGTGTGTGTTTGTGTGTGTTTGTTTGTGTGTGTGTATGTTTGTGCGTGTATGTGTGTGTTTGTGTGTGTGTTTGTTTGTGTGTGTGTTTGTTTGTGTGTTTGTGTGTGTGTTTGTGTGTGTGTGTTTGTGTTTGTGTGTTTGTTTGTGTGTGTGTGGTTGTGTGTGTGTGTTTGTTTGTGTGTTTGTGTGTGTGTGTGTTTGTGTGTGTGTGTTTGTGTGTGTGTTTGTGTGTGTGTTTGTTTGTGTGTGTGTGGTTGTGTGTGTTTGTGTGTGTGTGTGTGTTTGTTTGTGTGTGTGTGTTTATTTGTGTGTGTTTGTTTGTGTGTGTGTTTGTTTGTGTGTGTGTGTGTTTGTGTGTGTTCGTTTGTGTGTGTGTTTGTTTGTGTTTGTGTGTGTGTGTTTTGTGTGTGCGTGTGTGTTTGTTTGTGTGTGTGTGTGTTTGCTTTTGTGTGTGTGTGTTTGTGTGTGCATGTGTGGTTGTGTGTGTGTTTGTGTGTGTTTGTGTTTGTGCGTTTCTCTGTCCGCTCACTTCTCTTTTCTCTGTCTTTGTCTGTCTTGTCTGTCAGATTCTCTGTCTGTTTTTTATCCTGTGTCTCCTCCTTTTTGAAATTCAAATATGGTAACCCGATTTAAAAATGTGTTTTTTTATGTGTGTGTGTGTGGGGGGGGGGGGGGAGGGGTGTGCACGTGTTTGTGTGCACATACATTCAAGGACTTGTTTACTGGGCTAAGGATCCACCCTGCACGTCGAGCCTCGAAACCACATTTTGTCCACTCGCCTCTGCCTGCAGCTGAGTTCAAATCAGTTTTCAGAAGCACGATATATAATTTCAGATGTTATACTCAATTGAGTCATGGGGTTTAAACCCCAATGGCTGACAGTTCCTTCCTTTGTCTTTACAAGACAACTCCTTGGAAAGACACCGTATACCCCAGTGGTCAGCATCCCAATTAGTCACATGCCAGGCGCGACACACCGTCACGCATGCTCAAGAAAGATATCGGCCCTAACTGGCCGTCTAACATTCAACGCATGAATTGTTAGCCATAATTCGCGACGACGGCGCCTGGTTAAGAGATTGCTGCCGCCCGGCCGGATTCCGAATCCACCCTCGTCACGGCGTAGGTGCGACCCAGTTGCCAGCCAGATTTAGGGGCCCTCTTTATGCAGGCGTGGTCCTCGCGAATTAGGGCAAACAATCGACGTCCAATGCCATCAAGCTTTGTACATGTGATTGCTGGGTGGTGTAAGTGGTGGTGAGGGTGGTTCTTCCGGATACATGTTTGCCATCCGCTCCTTACTGCTGGCATAATAGCAATAACCTTTAAAAGAACCTACACTTTCTAAATCACAGGTATAATCATCCCAACTAAAATCATCATTATCAGAATCCCAAGCATCAATAGGTTCATCGTTTTCCCCACATACTCCTTCCTTTTCTGCCAATAACATATCCAAAGCCACTTGATTCTGCATCACCATCGTTCGCATATGCACTAATTCGTTTTCCAATTGTAGTTCTGCGATTCGGGTTTCGTTTCCAATTCGTTCCATTACTAATGCGAGACTATCTATTAGCCAATCATTCATAATACATAAGAGGCGTTAGCCAGTACACGCAAGGGGTTTTCCACACAAGTATCACAGTCATCACAAAAATCAATACAGGCAGCAGCCAGTTCCCACATGGGATCAACACAAGTATCACAGTCATCACAAAATTCAATACAATTTTCTGGAGCGCTGGTCACAACTGCCTTGTTGAAGGGCCCATTCAGGTCGACGGCCTTTGTGGTCAGAACCATAGTCGTTGTCGGCGGCTTCTTCACTTTCCATCCTGTAAAATACTTTCTTACACACACCATGATCAAATTCCTAGCCCCCCGTCCCACCAATTGGCATTTAGTTACCTTATCTCTCAGATGGTTGGCTTATTCATAGCCGCATTTCCTGTGTCGTGTCTGGAAATTCAAATGCCATATTTACTTTCACCAATTTCCGAAAATACCTTCCTTTTAATCATCTTCCCTACATCTAATAATACATGATTTACCAAATTTACCTTGGGAAAAATGGATCCCAGATAACAAGTCCCTCCCCACTGGTCGGGTAAATATGGATATGCTTTATTTCCGCAAATAAACATTACTCCATGGGGTGGGATAAGGGCCGAGGCCATGCATTTACCGATCTCAACGCGGGTGGCGCTTGGTGTTCCCCAAGATATGGTTAGCTTGGTTACGTTATGCTGGGCTTGGTCATCTATGGTTATTACAAGGGGGCCTCCCTTTTCTCTCCCTCTGGTATCGGATGGCAGGGTATGGGTACATTCCGAGGTTCCCATCTGAACGTGTCCCTTTCCTATAAGACACACCCGTCCCTTTTGCTCTGTCACCCAGACTGGATCAGGTGGTTTGTCTAACAAAGCCTGCTTAATGGGTGGGGTATATCGAAACTCCCGGGAACACACTGCTGGGGATTTTGGGCCTATCAGTTCCAAGGTTGTGGTCAGACATGGGGTACGCAAGGGTCCTGAGCACATATCTCATAGGGACAGGGGCAGCACTACCATTTCTATCCCTGTCGTACTGGTGTGAGGAAAATGCATGCACATCCAACAACGTGATCGGTTCTGTACCTTCGCCATTGCACGGGTCACTGTCCAATACGTATTTTCCTTTGGCTTTTTCTTGCTTTCGATCCGTCGGTGCGGAATTAATATGTATGAGATGCATGGTGGCCTATAGTCGTAGGGGGTCTGTGACGTCATGAATTCACATTGTAGTATCAGAGTAGTGCCGCTGTTCAGTAATACATGCGTGGTTAAATTGTTCGAGTCCTTTCCCCATTTGTAACCTGGCCTGGCCATGTTTACTATTGGTGCGCTGCCTTGTCGTGGCGCTTGCTTCAAACGACTGAGGGCAGCAAAACCTGTCTTCCTTCCATGTGAGTCTGTGTACAACGCCCTCCACATTATCCGTGTCCATACGTCTTCCTTCACAAGGCAGCAGGGTATATTTATCCTTTGACCCCAGATAACTCTCTGCCGGTAGACCTTAAGGTTTGGTCGCCATATGCATATGTCTCCGTGTCCGCCCATGCCCTCGTGTCCCCCCACTTGAGGCGTGACGCGGCAGGTGCAGTGCTGGCAAAGCGGTATATTAAACTAAGTGTGATTGCCACCCCTAACAGGCGGTGGTGCAGCATCCTCGATCTGTGGTGGTGCGTTTGAGGTGTCTGTGTTTGTGGGTATGGCCAACTTACAATGTGTGGCATGTACCCAGGACGACTTGCCCTCACAAAACACCGCTGTTGGTGTGATCAGAAGAACTTGGTATGGCCCCGTCCACCTTGGTTCGAGCGCAGTCTTACGGGTGAAATGCTTCACCAGCACGTAATCTCCTGCCTCGACGGTGTGGATAGGCTTGCTTGTTGGCTCCGGCAGGGCCTCCCGAACGCGTTCATGTATGCTGCGTGCCACATGGGATAGACCTATGCAAAACTTTAAAAGCATGTCATCCATGATAGGTAATTCAAGGGCTGCCATATCCACTGGCGCCGATGCCGTTGACATATAGCGCACGAGCGACAGACCATGGTAACCACAGTCGAAAGGCCTGGTGCTGCCCAGGTGGAAGTGACCTGCCTCATCACCCCCCTATGGCACACATGGCCATTTTGATGCGCCATGCGTGCCAACCATGGCAATAAAACTCGCGGTGCCACGGGTTTGTCATTAATCGTCCACATTTGTCCTTCTGCGGGGCGCTGAGCTCCCAATTTAATCCAATCTTGATGTTCTACGTTGAGGCCGCGGCTTGTAATTGTATTACATCGAACTCTGTAGGTGCGGATGTCGGAACGTCTGTCTGGGCAGTCGCTTTAGCGCCCTGTTTGCATCAGTCGAGTGGCTGTGAGATGCTGCGTGTTTCGCTGTTGTAGTAGTGTATGGACGCAATGCGGTACCTGTAAAAGGACCGGATGTCCCATAACTATGTCGGCCGTCCGCTCAACTGCGTATCGGGCAGCCGCCACGGCTTGTAAGCACAGCGGAAAGCCTTGTTCTACCGCATCAAGCTTTTTGCTGAAATAGGCTACTGGACGTTCCCTATCTCCATGAGTCTGAGTTAATACGGATTGTGCGAATCCCCCTACTGCATGGGTGAAAAGTGTGAAGGCCTTTTTATAATCGGGAAGGCCTAAGGTTGGGGCCGTTATCAGGGCTCGTTTGAGTCCTTCGTAGCAGCGTATTCGATTGTCCGTCCAGTTCACCATCCGTGGCTGGTCGTTTTTCGTCGCCTCATATAGAGGTTTTGCTAATAACGCATAGTCAATTATCCATGTACGACAGTACCCTGCCATTCCCAAAAATCGCAACAAACACACTAACACTTCACTGTTATCCTTCACTTCACTTCAAAATTTCACTGTTATCCTATCAATACCTGGACATTTTTTTCCCTTCCTTCCTAGATACGCGAATTTCACACCAGTATAAACCCACTGGAAAAATTATCTGAAAAATAACGAGCCTCCCTTTGAGCAATAATTTAATTGATGTGATTCCCATATACCTGGTGGAGTTCTGTTCACCTGGTCTGCAGAGCCGTGATCCAATCTTCACCAGCCCCCAATCACCTTCTTATCACAAAACAACAGTCCATAACTAATCACTTTTCTTTATTTCTTGTCTTTTCCATCAACTTTTATAACCTTTTCCTCCACTTTCTCATCAATTCCTGCAGTCACCTGTCATTGACAAGTAATCCATCTGATTCGACTTTCCAATTTAATCATCTTTGCACTTTCCATGACCTTCTTCACACTTCCTTTTAAACCTTTTCTTCAGACACAACCCACATGAGTTATGAATACAATTTCCCCTTTCAGGCACATGTCTAGTCACTCACAAAGTGTCCATAAGACAACGTCATTATATTTCACAGAACTCCACCACTCTATTAAATCCTAAACATGCCCAATGGGCAATCCACGAAAAAATCAAAGCATTTTCAGTCCCCCTTTTCTCATACACTAGCCAATGTAAGTCAGCCAAACATAAATAAAGAGGTTCCAGCGAGTTGTGACCTCCATAACTCTAAACAACTCCGCTGGCACCTTTTAAAACAAACTTTCCCAGTCACTTACTAAAATAAAGTGCAGCTCTTGTCCATAGATATACGTTAACCAAGGTTACATGAGACTTGACAACAATATTCCTGCCCCGTGGAGCAAGGCATCAGAGACAACTCCCCTCTCCACCTGAACTTATCCCAGTTAGAATTTGGCTACCCACAGAGAAAGTACCTGCACAACACATTTACAAACCAATTCGTCCCCTCATATTAGGGGACGTCACAAATGTTCCACCACAATTACAGCAGGTGACCACCCACCTGCCTTCTGTCGAAGTCCAGTTCAATTTCCATTCACAGACAGACAGACAGACGAATCCCCAACGTACTAACAGGATGGTCTCACAGAGGCCATTCCATTCAAATCTGTGGGCTGCCACGATTCTTCCCGCCAGGACACATCATCATAGTCCCCATAGTCACACGACACGTCAGCAGACACAGTGAATGACATTCGACACCATAACAGATGCCGCAGACACTGCTCCTCTTTGATCCATATCTGCAGACGCAGTCAGACACACCCAGTTGGACAGACAGACTGGCTCCACATTACAACTGCAAACATCCGAGATGACAACAGCTAACTCCAAATATTTATTGTCCCCCTCCCAGGGAAGTCAAATCAACCACCATTAAAGCACAAAACAGAAAACGACCATATACTCAGAGTATATGCCATATACTCAGAGTAAGACCCGAAAATCAAGCAGACAGACCGACAATCGAACCTGTCTTTCGACACTGCCGAACGACAAGTCTGCAGACACTGAGGGAGTGACATTCGACCCCTAGTAGATACCGCGGACACCGCTTTGGTCCGCACCTGCAACTCCATCACGCCTGCAACTCCCTCAAAATCAGTGTTCAGAGACATGACTCCATGGACAGCCAGAAAGCCAGACAAATACGGACACACACACACAGAGATAGACACAGGTGGGTTATCGCCTGCATTCTGTACAAATTCCATGTTCCTGTCTATAAGTTGGCCCATCAAGTGTAACCCCTTTCACAAAACCTTTTTTGAGGGTCAAATGTGACAGACAGACAGACCGGCAAATAGGCAGGGGCAAATCCCGAGGCCCCAGACTCCATCACTACACACATACCCCGCATCACATAGGAGTATCAACATTTGTCATAGGAGTATCAGCTTGAAATATACACCCGCTCTGATCCTCCAGAGCTGAGGAAACCAGCCGACCTGAGCCGGACAGCAAATGCCATATGTCTTCGTCCCAAATCGAGGGCAAATTTTCACAATGGCAAACAATTAATATATTGTCCACATTCATCTTGGTCACCCCAACCCATTTTGGCTCTCCCCAAGAGCTCCGTGTCCGGACAGACAGACAGATAAACGGACCGGGTGAAACCATAACCATCCATCCTTCCGATTGGACTCACGTCAGCATCACATGTCATTCTTGCCTTCATTCAACGCATTCTGCCATCCCACGTCGGCCAAATACAAGCCCCGGCCATGCCGTTGAATAAACACCCAGTCGGTTGACAGCCTATCATTTTTGACTTTCACTCCCATTCTCCCTTACTACATTTGGAGAGCCGTTAATGTGGGGATGTAATTGAACACTTGTTTTAAAGCCCTGTCTACACATGCTCTCCATAACATACTCATTATTCCCTGCCAATTTTACTCATCCGGATTGCCCAACGCCCGTAGGCAATTTGGGGAACCCCTTGTCAATCCATGACACACTTCAATGACTCACACAATAAACACAAATACACGCTGCAATGACAGATCATTCATTCCCTTATACACAAATACCATGTGACTGACCCTTTATTCTCCAAAAATCACATAAACATTTTCTATTTCCACATATAAGAAATAACCAATATCTCCCTTGAGATACAAAACAAAAACGCTTCCAACTCTAGCATCCCAAAGTCTTCCTTGGAAGCATGCTCGACAATGCAGCACTGCTTCCACTCAGCACACAACATACCTGTGCTCACTCCAACACATCCAGTGCGTAGCTTAACTTAAAATACTCATCGTCCTACCTTTCTTGGGCTAGTCCCTCCTGGTAGTCCTAAGATCGGGTCGCCCCCCGATTCCTAACCTTAAACGCAGTTCTCACGCCGGAGTAACTTAACACCTATTATCTATCTCCCACATATGGGTCTACCTGCTTCCCACGCAGGAAGCTTACCTGAGGGATATCCCTCCTTATCTCGGGCGCCCTGTATAATCGATTCATTACCCACTGCTGCTCTGGTTTAAACTAAATATGGTTCGGAATGCAAGCCAGGTGGTACAGCCGACAGAGGTCCACACGTCCAAAGCAAGGCAGGAGGCTTCAATTTCGATGTGCAAAAATTGCTTACCCAAATTAGGTGCCGGCAGGCCTCCTTCCCGACCTGGAACGTGAGGATCCACCTCGTCTGCACACTTGGATGATCCCACTTCTGACACCAAAATTGTCGGTCGAAGACCTCAAGGGAAGGAAGAAGAAGAAGAATCAGAGCAACAATGTTTAATAAAATCGATTACAAACACACAGTGTGGAGCGAGGCTCAAGAATGCACCGCCTAACACGCAGCGGGCAATTTCTCAAGACACTCGCTGAAAAATGAGCAAAAACGCATTTCATTTATAGCAAAATATCAGACAAGAATCTGCGCTAAAGACATAGCAAAACCTGGGCCATAACGACAACACCTCCCATTGTCCCTTCCTACAGAAGGCCAAACTTAGACAAACAGATGTAAGCATTGGATGGGCTGAGCTTTTTTGGCTCTTTATCTAAACATATCAGACCCGAGCGCAGGCCGAAGAAAATATTCTCATACACTAGGCTAAATGGTAGATGAATGATTGGATACACGTGCTGAATACAATAACAATCAAGGATATGTAATGTCTATATTTCTCCCGAGGTTGGTTACATCCTTGATTTTAGGAGACATACTAGAAACTACAAAGATATATAATTAATTATTCCCTTCGTGAAGGAGGCGTTTGGCGACATGTTTTCCCTGTACGTGGGTCGCGAGCATATTATCTACTGTTTGGCACATACATTCAAGGACTTGTTTACTGGGCTAAGGATCCACCCTGCACGTCGAGCCTCGAAACCACATTTTGTCCACTCGCCTCTGCCTGCAGCTGAGTTCAAATCAGTTTTCAGAAGCACGATATATAATTTCAGATGTTATACTCAATTGAGTCATGGGGTTTAAACCCCAATGGCTGACATTTGTGTGTTTTTGTGTGTGTTTGATTGTTTGTGTGTGTGTGTGTGTGCTTGTGTGTGCATGTGTGGTTGTGCGTGTGTGTTTGTGTGTGTTTGTGTTTGTGCGTTTCTCTGTCCGCTCACTTCTCTTTTCTCTGTCTTTGTCTGTCTTGTCTGTCAGATTCTCTGTCTGTTTTTTATCCTGTGTCTCCTCCTTTTTGAAATTCAAATATGGTAACCCGATTTAAAAATTAATCATCACAATCATAAATATTTTTAATTTTCTCCATCAGTGTCCAGTGAATGAATGGATTACTTAAACCACGCTGGTTGTGGTTATTGTGGTTCATTACAAAGTACTTATATAAATATAATTCACGAATGAATCAGCAGTGGCTTGGCTGAGTGGTTACATCGCTTCATCTGATAAGAGTTCTTCATTCTGTCTGTAATGAATCTGTGGTTCAAATCCAAGATCCCACCGGCAAAATCCAGTGTTTTACCAACCGAAGAATTTCATATTTATTTGCATTGTTTTCCTTGGGAAGTAATTTTTCACGGATCGAAGTCTTCAGA
Source organism: Myxine glutinosa (assembly GCF_964187855.1). Classification (NCBI taxonomy): domain Eukaryota; kingdom Metazoa; phylum Chordata; class Myxini; order Myxiniformes; family Myxinidae; genus Myxine; species Myxine glutinosa. Next base: position 133,735,627 of record NC_136268.1, read on the forward strand.
AAAAGAAGAATTGATAAAAATAAAATTTGGGAAACCAAGTGGCAATTTAAAGCTTTTCATGACGTCACAACTTCCAAAAGAGAATACCTATTGATTTTCTGCTGTTTGGTACTTGACAAAGAATTTTTTTTTGACAAATATGTTGATCACTGCAGTTTGTGTGTTTTTGTGTGTGTGTTTGTGTGTGTGTGTGTGTGTGTTTGTGTGTGTGTGTGTGTGTGTGTTTGTGTGTGTGTTTCGTTGTGTGTGTTTGTGTGTGTGTTTGTTTGTGTGTTTGTGTGTGGGGTTGTATGTGTGTGTTTGTGTGTGTGGGATTGTGTGTGTGTGTTTGTGTGTGTGTGTTTGTGTGTGTGTGTGTGTTTGTGTGTGTGTTTGTTTGTGTGTGTGTTTGTGTGTGTTCGTTTGTGTGTGTGTTTGTTTGTGTTTGTGTGTGTGTGTGTGTTTTGTGTGTGCGTGTGTGTTTGTGTGTGTGTGTGTGTTTGTTTTTGTGTGTGTGTTTGTTTGTTTGTGTGTGTGTTTGTGTGTGCATGTGTGGTTGTGTGTGTGTTTGTGTGTGTTTGTGTTTGTGCGTTTCTCTGTCCGCTCAATTCTCTTTTCTCTGTCTTTGTCTGTCTTGTCTGTCAGATTCTCTGTCTGTTTTTTATCCTGTGTCTCCTCCTTTTTGAAATTCAAATATGGTAACCCGATTTTAAAATTAATCATCACAATCATAAATATTTTTAATTGTCTCCATCAGTGTCCAGTAAATGAATGGATTACTTAAACCACGCTGGTTGTGGTTATTGTGGTTCATTACAAAGTACTTATATAAATATAATTCACGAATGAATCAGCGCTGGCATGGCTGAGTGGTTACATCGCTTCATTTGATAAGAGTTCTTCACTCTGTCTGCAATGAATCTCTGGTTCAAATCCAGGATCCCACCGGCATAATCCAGCGTTTTACCAACCGAAGAATTTCCTCTTTATATGCATTGTTTTCCTTGGGAAGTAATTTTTCACGGATCGAAGTCTTCAGAAAAATAACAATTGATAAAAATAAAATTTGGGAAACCAAGTGGCAATTTAAAGCTTTTCATGACGTCACAACTTCCAAAAGAGAATACCTATTGATTTTCTGCTGTTTGGTACTTAACAAAGAATTTTTTTTTGACAAATATGTTGATCACTGCAGTTTGTGTGTTTTAGTGTGTGTGTGTTTTTGTGTGTGTGTTTGTGTGTGTGTGTTTGTGTGTGTATGTGTGTTTGTTTGTGTGTGTGTGGTTGTGTGTGTGTGTGTGTGTGTGTGTGTGTTTGTGTTTGTTTGTGTTTGTTTGTGTGTGTGTTTGTTTGTGTGTGTGTGTGTGTGTTTGTGTGTGTGTGTTTGTGTGTGTGTTTTTGTTTGTGTGGTTGTGTGTGTGTGTGTTTGTGTGTGTGTTTGTTTGTGTTTGTTTGTTTGTGTTTGTGTGTGTGTGTTTGTGTGTGTGTTTGTTTGTGTTTGTGTGTGTGTGTTTTGTATGTGTGTGTGTGTTTGTTTGTGTGTGTGTTTGTGTGTTTGTTTGTGTGTGTGTGTGTGTGTGGTTGTGTGTGTGTGTGTGTTTGTGTGTGTGTTTGTGTTTGTGCGTTTCTCTGTCCGCTCACTTCTCTTTTCTCTGTCTTTGTCTTGCCTGTGTTACATATCTATGTGAATTAATATTCAGATCTTTGCTTATCCGTGTGTAGTATATTAAGGGTTGTTGTGATTGGAGGGTCAGGAGCCCTTCTGAACCAGTGGCCGGAAACGGAAGTGACCGGAAACGGAAGAAAAAACGACACGAGGAAAAAAGGACGAGTATTCATCTTAATCTTCCTCGCCCGCTCCGACGAAAGGTGGGATCGACCTTGCGCTGCATGAACAAGCAGCGTTCCGAAACCCGTCTGGCGAGAGGAGTTACCTGGACGCGTAACTACCTTTTGACACGGCAAGTCACCGTGAGTGCGTGCACGGAACCAAGCGTCCGGCACAGTTTGCCCCGTCTACAAGGACGCGTACGGGTCGCACGTTGGGGCCTCGCGCGCGTTGCAAACCGCGCTTGGTTTTGCCCCGTCTACCAGGACGCGTACGGGTCGCACTTTGGGGCCTCGCGCGCGTTGGAAGCCGCGCTGGGTTTTGCCCCGTTGCTTGGCAAGGAGGTGTGCGCTGCAGCAGCTGCCCCCGGTACGATACCTGCCCGGTGGAGGAACGTCCACCCGGGGTTCGTTCAACCGCCCGAGTGCGGAGACGCCGACCAGTAGCAGTATCTTGGTCCGGAGGGGCCCAGAGACATTGTGAGGAGCAGAGACCGAAAGGGGGTGTGAGTACTCACCGGGACACACATGTATAAGATGGCCATCTTAATCATAGGGAATTGATTGTGAATTGGGAATTGGTGATGATTATGTATTGTTGATTGCTCGGGGAAAATCTCCGTGGTTGTGTCCTTGAAATATAGTTGATGGTTGTGTCATTGAAATTGTTTGGTATCATTACCATTGAAATATATCCTTGAACATCAGTTGTCTCTTGGGTGAAATTCATATGGCTTGCGTGGCGAAAGCGCTTATATAATACAGCTTTCTGGCGAAGTTCCTCTCACGGTCCGGGGGTCACTGAGACCAGGTAGTCACCGAGGGGACCACGTAACAGAATTGGGGGCTCGTCCAAATTACGATTTGCGGTTTCGCAATTGGGTCTACGTCCGGGATTTAAAATTGTATAAAATAATAAAATAATAATTTTTATTAATTAAAATTTATTAATTAATTATTAATTGGAAAAAATTTTTTTTTTGAGAAATTGGGGTAAAATCTTGGGGTGAAGGTTAACAGGTGTTAACGATAGGCACCATGGCGTTTGTGGCACAGAACTTTGGGGTAACACCGAGTGAGGCACAGTTCCGAGCGTTGCTAAAGTCGGACCTCTTGAAATTGGCCAAACATTTTAACTTGGAGGTCCGAACTAATTTGAGGAAGGCAGAGTTGCAGGCCACGGTGATACAATCTATGGTGGGATTAGGAACATGGGACGAGTTAGCCTGGGAGTGGCTACCCGAAGAACCAGAAGACGTTGAGCTCCGGAAACTGGAGTTGCAGTTACGGAGCCAGGAACGGATTAAAGAAGAAGAAAGGAAAGCAGAAAAGGAAAGAGCAGAAGAAGAAAGGAAAGCAGAAGAGAGGAGGGAAGAGAAACAAGCGGAGGAAAGGAGAGTGGAACGAGAACTCCAGGAAAGGTTAAAAGAAGAAGAAAGGAAAGCAGAAGCGAGGAGAGAAGAGAAACAAGCAGAGGAAAGGAGAGTGGAACGAGAACTCCAGGAAAGGTTAGAAGACAAAAAAGCAGAGGAAAGGAGAGTGGAACGAGAACTCCAGGAAAGGTTGGAAGAGAAAACAGCACAAGAAAGAACCGAGGAAAGGAGAGTGGAAAGAGAACTCCAGGAAAGAAGAGAAAAGGAACAAGCAGAGGAAAGGAGAGCTGCAAGGGACCTCGAAGCAGAGGAGAGAAAAGCGGAAAGGGAATTAAAGGAACGTGACATGGAGCTTCAGCAAGAAATCAAATTCAAGGAGCTGGAGTTAATGAGGGAACGGGGAGAGGCACCACCCTTGCTGACGGGGTCGACACCTAACCAGAAAACCTGGGATGTGGGCAGACATGTGAGGCTGGTTCCACCGTTCAGTGAAAAAGAAGTCGCGAAATTTTTTCCACACTTTGAGAAAGTGGCTCGACAATTAAACTGGCCGGAGGAGGCCTGGACCATACTCGTGCAAAGTGTGCTGGTGGGGAAAGCTCAGGAAATTTATTCGGCGCTACCAATGGACCAATGTGCAGATTATGAGGTACTGAAGAAGCACATCCTCAAGGCCTATGAGTTGGTTCCGGAAGCTTACAGGCAAAAATTCAGGAATGCCAGGAAGAGGGAGAGTGAGACCCATGTGGAGTTTGCCAGAGTGAAAGAAAACATGTTTGATCGGTGGTGTGAGTCAAAAGGAGTCGGGAAAGACTTCGAAACATTGCGGGACTTGATCCTGGTGGAGGAATTCCAGCAGTGTGTCCACGAGGACATCAAAGTGTACCTGCAGGAAAAGAAAGTACCAAAGTTGTGGGACGCAGCCACCATGGCAGATGATTATGCCTTAACCCACCGAATAGGGGTCCATGAACCTACCTCCTCGCCTAGATCTCCGCAGGGAAGGTGGGGAACAGCAGGTGCGGAGAACGACAATACATGGCGGCGGCCTCGAGAGGATGAGGGGGACAACGCGGATACCCCACCTGTTCGAAGTCAGAGGGCTGTGGGCCCAAGACCAACTTATTTTTCAGGGGGCCCGAGGCAGACCACGAGTTTTTCCTCCGGGCCTACTTGCGCGTTTTGCAAGAAACCTGGACACTTGATGTCCAGTTGTTACCTCATGAAAAGGGACAACCCAGAGCGTAGTCCGACTATTACCACTCCGAATGCGATGGCTAGCGTAAGAAATTGCCATCAAAAGGGTTACCAACCATTTATTTCAGAGGGGTTTGTGTCACGGGATGGAGCCTCGACTAACCGGAAACCGGTTAGGATATTGAGGGACACAGGGGCACATCAATCTTTAATGCTTGAAGGCATTTTGCCATGGTCCGAGGAGACGGCAACGGGGGATAGTGTTCGTTTACAGGGGATTGGGGGCGGTGTTAGTGCGCCCCTTCAGGTCATCCATTTGGAGTCCGAGTTGGTGTCAGGACCGGTCACCGTCGGTTTACAAGCCACGCTTCCTGTAGAGGGTGTATCTGTGGTTATCGGGAATGATTTGGCCGGGGGTCAAGTTTATGGTAACCTGAGGGTTGGTCAAGAGCCCAGCAGGGAAAATAACACCACACCAGCTCGGGATGGCGACAAAAGTGCCAAGTTATTTGTAGGGGGACTGAACTTCGAAACAGAGGAAGAAGTTCTGACCTCTGTCTTCAACAGATATGGGCCGCTGGTGGACGTGCGGTTGGTAAGAGACTGGGAAACGCAACAGTCCAGAGGGTTCGGCTTTGTCACGTTTGCCAGCACCAAAGACGCCAGAGAGGCAGAGAAGAATTGGAATGGCAAGGATTTGGAGGGTCGGACCATAACAGTAGGGAAGGCATTTCGTAGGCGTCGAGAGGTCTACAGGAGAGGACAACTGGGCGGTAGTTTTGGTGGTGGCCGCAATCAATATTATTATGGAGGCTCCCTGAGTTACGGCAGCTCCCGAAGGAAGGATTGGCAAAGTAGTGGCCGAGAAGGAGACCGCTATTCGTGGGACTACAGGGACAAGGGGTCCCACCATAATTATTAGGGAAGTTCTGAGAAGTTGAAGCACTGAATGCGGCGGAGCCGCTGAGCCAAGATTCCTACACGGATTAACCGTGAACGCCGTTCCTAAAGGCGTCCATATAGGGAACTTTCATGCACGGACTAACCGTGAACTCCACGTTCCTCAAGGCGCCCATGTAGAGAACTTTCCTGCACGGACTAACCGTGAACTTCACGTTCCTAAAGGCATCCATGTAGTGAATACTCAGCTTGGCCTCCCGGAAAAAGTGCTATCGAGTTGCGTAACTTTGGATCTTTGATCAACCCCTTAACCTTCATTCACAAGAAGCTGACGGTCAAAGTCAGAGGGTCATGAGAGGGAGTTTGATTTGGCAGGGACAATGTCGTTGCTGGTGTTTAGTCCAGAGGGAGTAATCTGGGGGTTTTGTGAGAGTTTGTTGCTTTATTTCTGAGTTGGGATAATTGTTGCCCAGGGGAACTGAGGATTTGGGGGTTGAGTTATCTGGTTTATTTATCCAAGTTGGCCGGCAACGAAAGTTTTCGCTGGGGTCAAACTTTCTTTCTTGAAGGGGGGGAGTGTTACATATCTATGTGAATTAATATTCAGATCTTTGCTTATCCGTGTGTAGTATATTAAGGGTTGTTGTGATTGGAGGGTCAGGAGCCCTTCTGAACCAGTGGCCGGAAACGGAAGTGACCGGAAACGGAAGAAAAAACGACACGAGGAAAAAAGGACGAGTATTCATCTTAATCTTCCTCGCCCGCTCCGACGAAAGGTGGGATCGACCTTGCGCTGCGTGAACAAGCAGCGTTCCGAAACCCGTCTGGCGAGAGGAGTTACCTGGACGCGTAACTACCTTTTGACACGGCAAGTCACCGTGAGTGCGTGCACGGAACCAAGCGTCCGGCACAGTTTGCCCCGTCTACAAGGACGCGTACGGGTCGCACGTTGGGGCCTCGCGCGCGTTGCAAACCGCGCTTGGTTTTGCCCCGTCTACCAGCACGCGTACGGGTCGCACTTTGGGGCCTCGCGCGCGTTGGAAGCCGCGCTGGGTTTTGCCCCGTTGCTTGGCAAGGAGGTGTGCGCTGCAGCAGCTGCCCCCGGTACGATACCTGCCCGGTGGAGGAACGTCCACCCGGGGTTCGTTCAACCGCCCGAGTGCGGAGACGCCGACAAGTAGCAGTATCTTGGTCCGGAGGGGCCCAGAGACATTGTGAGGAGCAGAGACCGAAAGGGGGTGTGAGTACTCACCGGGACACACATGTATAAGATGGCCATCTTAATCATAGGGAATTGATTGTGAATTGGGAATTGGTGATGATTATGTATTGTTGATTGCTCGGGGAAAATCTCCGTGGTTGTGTCCTTGAAATATAGTTGATGGTTGTGTCATTGAAATTGTTTGGTATCATTACCATTGAAATATATCCATGAACGTCAGTTGTCTCTTGGGTGAAATTCATATGGCTTGCGTGGCGAAAGCGCTTATATAATACAGCTTTCTGGCGAAGTTCCTCTCACGGTCCGGGGGTCACTGAGACCAGGTAGTCACCGAGGGGACCACGTAACACCTGTCAGATTCTCTGTCTGTTTTTTATCCTGTGGCTCCTCCTTTTTGAAATTCAAATATGGTAACGCGATTTAAAAACAAGTCCAAAAAGTTTTAATTAAAATAAAAGCCGCGTCGATGTTACACAATGCCTAGATGCAGCTGTGCCTATAACGTCGATGTTATAGGCACAGGACATTCCTATTGATTCGATTACTTGATGTTATTTTTGTGCAAAGTGAAAATATATCTCGACAATTTCCCGTGTGTGGCGACGAATTTTTAATATATCTCGGCATTTTCCCGTCTGTTATTTCAGGCGGTGTATGACTGACCATGCCGCGATTGTAAAAAAATATATCTCGGCAATTTCTCGTGTGTAGCGACACGTGAACGAAGCTATGCTCCTCTCTCCACATTATTGTGACGACGTATAAATTAACTATTTCATCGTGACGATTGTCATCAAATGGACGAATTTTTAATATATCTCAGCATTTTCCCGTCTGTTATTTCAGGTGGTGTATGACTGACCATGCCGCAATTAAAAAAAAAATCTCGGCAATTTCCCGTATGTGGCGACACGTGAACGACGCTATGCTCCTCTCTCCACATTATTGTGACGACGTTTTAATTAAATATTTCATCCTGACGATTGTCATCAAATGGACGAATTTTTAATATATCTCGGCATTTTCCCGTCTGTTATTTCGGGCGGTGTATGACTGACCATGTCGCGATTTAAACAAAATATATATATATATATATCTCGGCATTTTCCCGTCTGTTATTTCGGGCGGTGTATGACTGACCATGCCGCGATTTAAACAAAATATATATATATATATCTCGGCATTTTCCCGTCTGTTATTTCGGGCGGTGTATGACTGACCATGCCGCGATTTAAAAAAAAAAATCTCAATGGACTTGAAGTTACAGGCCTTTGAGAATTCATTTCGTTCTCTAAAGGGCAACTTGCATCGGATTTTCTTCCCGTTTTTTTTCAACCGAGTCTAAAACTATGTTAACGACTGTGAAAAATGAAATGATATATCGAATTTGATTTGAAATAAAACTGTGTGAGAGAGGAAGACACCACGGGCCTACAAAACAGGCCTCAAAGCTATGCGAGTTAATAAAATGGTGGATATTTGTTAATATGAAGCCTCTCCCAAAATGGGTGGAGCTATGGTTCCCAGAATGGGTGGAGCTTTGAGGTTTTGTCTTCTCTGCAAGAACAAGAAGAAGAAGAAGAACAAGAAGAACAACAACAACAGCAGAGGGCACTCTATTAGCAGCGTCTGCGATACGGCTAATAAATCATCACAATCATAAATATTTTTAATTGTCTCCATCAGTGTCCAGTAAATGAATGGATTACTTAAACCAAGCTGGTTGTGGTTATTGTGGTTCATTACAAAGTACTTATATAAATATAATTCAAGAATGAATCAGCACTGGCATGGCTGAGTGGTTACATCACTTCATTTGATAAGAGTTCTTCATTCTGTCTGCAATGAATCTCTTGTTCAAATCCAGGATCCCACAGGCATAATCCAGTGTTTTACCAACCGAAGAATTTCATATTTATTTGCATTGTTTTCCTTGGGAAGTAATTTTTCACGGATCGAAGTCTTCAGAAAAAGAAGAATTGATAAAAATAAAATTTGGGAAACCAAGCGGCAATTTAAAGCTTTTCATGACGTCACAACTTCCAGAAGAGAATACCTATTGATTTTCTGATGTTTGTAACTTGACAAAGATTTTTTTTTGGACAAATATGTTGATCACTGCAGTTTGTGTGTTTTTGTGTTTTTGTGTGTGTTTGTGTGTGTGTGTGTGTGTGTTTGTGTGTGTGTGTCTGTGTGTGTATGTGTGTTTGTTTGTGTGTGTGTGTGTTTGTGTGTTTGTTTGTGTGGTTGTGTGTGTGTTTGTTTGTGTGTGTTTGTGTGTGTGTTTGTTTGTCTGTTTGTGTGTGTGTGTTGGTTTGTGTTTGTGTGTTTTGTGTGTGTGTTTGTTTGTGTGTGTGTGTTTGTGTGTGTGTTTGTTTTTGTGTGTGTTTGTTTGTTTGTGTGTGTGTGTGTGTGTTTGTGTGTGTGTGTGTATGTGTGTTTGTTGGTGTGTGTGTTTGTGTGTGTGTGTGTTTGTGTGTGTGTGTTTCGTTGTGTGTGTTTGTGTGTGTTTGTTTGTGTGTGTGTATGTTTGTGTGTGTATGTGTGTGTGTTTGTGTGTGTGTTTGTTTGTGTGTGTGTTTGTGTGTGTGTTTGTTTGTGTGTTTGTTTGTGTGTTTGTGTGTGTGGTTGTATGTGTGTTTGTGTGTGTGGGCGTGTGTGTGTGTTTGTTTGTGTGTGTGTGGTTGTGTATGTGTGTGTGTGTGTTTGTGTGTGTGTGTTTGTGTGTGTGTGTGTGTGTGTGTGTGTTTGTGTGTGTGTTTGTTTGTGTGTGTGTGTGGTTGTGTGTGTTTGTGTGTTTGTTTGTGTGTGTGTGTTTATTTGTTTGTGTGTGTGTTTGTTTGTGTGTTTGTTTGTTTGTGTGTGTGTTTGTGTGTGTTCGTTTGTGTGTGTGTTTGTTTGTGTGTGTGTTTGTTTGTGTTTTTGTGTGTGTGTTTGTTTGAGTGCGTGTGTTTTGTGTGTGTGTTTGTGTGTGTTTGTTTGTGTGTGTTTGTTTGTGTGTGTGTGTGTGTGTGTGTTTTTGTGTGTGTTTGATTGTTTGTGTGTGTGTGTGTGCTTGTGTGTGCATGTGTGGTTGTGCGTGTGTGTGCATGTGTGGTTGTGCATGTGTGTTTGTGTTTGTGCGTTTCTCTGTCCGCTCACTTCTCTTTTCTCTGTCTTTGTCTGTCTTGTCTGTCAGATTATCTGTCTGTTTTTTATCCTGTGTCTCCTCCTTTTTGAAATTCAAATATGGTAACCCGATTTAAAAATTAATCATCACAATCATAAATATTTTTTAAATTTTCTCCATCAGTGTCCAGTAAATGAATGGATTACTTAAACCACGCTGGTTGTGGTTATTGTGGTTCATTACAAAGTACTTATATAAATATAATTCACGAATGAATCAGCACTGGCATGGCTGAGTGGTTACATCGCTTCATTTGATAAGAGTTCTTCACTCTGTCTGCAATGAATCGCTGGTTCAAATCCAGGATCTCACCGGCATAATCCAGTGTTTTACCAACCGAAGAATTTCATATTTATTTGCATTGTTTTCCTTGGGAAGTAATTTTTCACGGATCGAAGTCTTCAGAAAAATAAGAATTGATAAAAATAAAATTTGGGAAACCAAGCGGCAATTTAAAGTGTTTCATGACGTCGCAACTTCCAGAAGAGAATACCTATTGATTTTCTGCTGTTTGTAACTTGACAAAGAATTTTTTTTGGACAAATATGTTGATCACTGCAGTTTGTGTGTTTTTGTGTGTGTGTTTTTGTGTGTGTGTGTGTTTGTGTGTGTGTGTGTGTTTGTGTGTGTGTATGTGTGTTTGTTTGTGTGTGTGTTTGTGTGTGTGTGTTTGTGTTTGTGTGTGTGTTTGTTTGTGTGTGTGTATGTTTGTGTGTGTGTGTTTGTGTGTGTGTTTGTTTGTGTGTGTTTGTGTGTGTGTTTTTGTTTGTGTGGTTGTGTGTGTGTGTGTGTGTGTGTGTTTGTGTGTGTGTTTGTTTGTGTGTGTGTGTTTGTTTGTGTTTGTGTGCATGTGTTTTGTGTGTGTGTTTGTTTGTGTTTGTGTGTGTGTGTGTTTTGTGTGTGTGTGTTTGTTTGTGTGTGTGTGTGCTTGTGTGTGTGTGTGTGTGTGTGTGTGTTTGTGTGTATTTGTGTTTGTGCGTTTCTCTGTCCGCTCACTTCTCTTTTCTCTGTCTTTGTCTTGCCTGTCAGATTCTCTGTCTTGTAGCGGTTACCGCTGGATGCACACAATCGCCTTGCACCGGCCAGAACACGGCCAGACGCGCCTCTCCCGGGCATGCCCGGACTCACTGTTCCCGGGCACGCCCGAACCTCCCGGGCACGCCCGGTCTCGTCTTTCCCGGGCACGCCCGAACCTCCCGGGCATGCCCGGACTCACTGTTCCCGGGCACGCCCGAACCTCCCGGGCACGCCCGGTCTCGTCTTTCCCGGGCATGCCCGCTCTCGCCTTTGCAGGGCTCGCCCAGAGCGTCCGGGCATGCCCGCTATCGCCTTTTCAGGGCTCGCCCAGAGCGTCCGGGCATGCCCGCTATCGCCTTTCCAGGGCTCGCCCAGAGCGTCCGGGCATGCCCGCTATCGCCTTTCCAAGGCTCGCCCTTGACACCCGGGCATGCCCTGTATAGCTTTTGCCGGGCAAACTTCCCGACATAAATGTGTATATATATTGTTGCCCGATAAACGGGCTTGTCAGAATACCTGAGCTGTTTTGTTTCAATAAAGCAACTCGGACGAATTCCGTCTTTGGTCGCGTCAATTCTTTCGACTCGCGTTGGAGCGCATTTCCTTCATTGGTGACCTACCGACATGGATACGGCAGTGACGCTTAAACTGCCTACCTTCTGGGAGGCTCACGCGGCTGTTTGGTTCGCTCAGGCGGACTCTCAGTTCGCCCTGCGAGGCATCACTGCGGACGACACCCGCTTCCACCATGTAGTGGCGGCGCTCGGTTCCGCCACCGCGGCCCGCGCCTTGAGCCTCCTTGAGCACCCGCCGGCTGCTGACAAATACGACGCGCTGAAGACACTCCTCCTCGACGCTTTCGCCCTCTCACCGGCAGCACGCGCACGGCGCCTGCTCGCTCTGCCCGAGCTCGGCGACACGCACCCGTACGAGCGCATGGACTATATGCTCTCGTTGCTCGGTGAGCACTCTCCGGATTTTCTGTTCCGCGAGCTGTTCCTTCGCCAGCTGCCTCACCCGGTACGCCTCGCCCTGGCTGGCACGTTGATCACGGATTCCCGCGCCCTCGCCAGGGAAGCCGATAAGATCTCCTCGGCGGGCCAGCACATCGGCGCGGTTACCTGGAGCCCGCCGCCATCCGAGGCGACGCCCACGACGCCCGAGCGCCCTGCGCGGTTGGAGGCCGAACTGCTGGTGCAACTGGGGGCCGCCACGCCGCACCGCCCGCTTCCGACACGACGGCCGGGGCCTCCACCTGACCGGGCGTGGTGTTATTAGCACGCCAGGTTCAGACACAAGGCTCGGACATGCCGGCCCCCGTGCACTTTCGGCAGGTCGGGAAACGGCCGGGCCGGCGTTCATTCCCAGCCATGAGCGCCGGCCACTCGGGCAACTTGCTGTTTATTCGGGACAAAGCGTCTGGGCGGCGTTTCCTGTGTGACACAGGTGCCCAACTGAGCGTCATACCCGCCTCCGAGCAGGACAGGCGGGACGCCGTTTGCGGCCCCTCTTTGGTCGCTGCTAATGGCTCGGCCATACGCACTTTTGGCCCACGCGTCGTCACGCTCTGCTTCGGCAGCCAGCGTTTTCAATGGACTTTTGTGACCGCCTGCGTCCCCATGGCTTTGCTGGGCGCCGACTTCCTCTGCGCGCACGGGCTGCTGGTCGACGTCAAACGTCGTCGCCTTGTCAACGCCGAGACCTTCAGCTCCCTGGCGTGCACGATGAGCAGCTCCGCGCCGACCAAACTGGCGTGCGCCCTCCCGGCAGCGAACGAGTTCGCTCGCCTGCTCGCGGAATTCCCGGCCCTCATGCGGCCGACGTTTTCGGCCATCGTGGTGCGGCACGGGATCGAGCACCACATACCCACTACGGGCCCGCCGGTCTACGCCAGGGCCCGCCGCCTCGACCCGGCCAAGCTCGCCGTGGCGAAGGCCGAGTTCGACGCGTTGGAGCACCTCGGCATCGTGCGGCGCTCCGATAGCGCGTGGGCCTCGCCACTGCACATCGTGCCAAACCCGGGGGGTGGATGGCGCCCGTGTGGCGACTACCGCCGTCTCAACGACGCTAACATCCCCGACAGGTACCCGATCCCGCATATTCAGGACTTTTCCGCCCGTTTGGCGGGACGGGTCATCTTTTCGAAAATTGACCTGATACGGGGCTACCACCAGGTACCTGTCCGGGCGGCCGACGTCACGAAGACGGCCGTCATCACGCCGTTCGGCCTGTTCGAATTTTTGCGGATGCCGTTTGGCCTCAAGAACGCGGCGCAGGCGTTCCAGCGCTTGATGGACGGCGTGCTGCGCGACCTGCCGTTTCTTTTCGTCTATCTGGACGATATCCTCGTCGCCAGCACGTGCCGCGCCGAGCACCTCCTCCACCTCCGAACACTGTTCGGTCGCCTCAGCGAGCACGGCTTAATTGTCAACCCGGTCAAATGCCACTTCGGCGCGACGACCGTTGACTTTTTGGGCCACCGCATCACCAAGACCGGGGCCGTGCCGCTGCCGACCAAGGTCGAGGCCATCACCACGTTCCCGCGTCCCCGTTCCATCAAGGCCCTCCAAGAGTTCCTCGGCATGGTGAATTTTTATCACCGATTCGTGCCCCGCGCTGCTCAGCTCATGCGGCCCCTTTACGAGGCCCTCCGGGGCAAGCCGGCCAAGCATGACATTGTTTGGTCCTCGGCCATGGACGCGGCCTTCGCCAGTGCCAAACGGGCCCTTGCCGACGCAACGCTGCTGGCTCACCCGGTGCTCAACGCGCCCATCGCCCTCACTACGGACGCCTCCAACTACGCGGTGGGCGCCGTCCATGAGCAATGGGTGGACGGGGTTTGGCAGCCACTCGCTTTTTTCAGCCGGCAACTCCGGCCGAACGAGTTAACTACAGCACGTTGTACCGCGAGCTGCTCGGGCTATTCCTGGCCGTTCGCCATTTCCGACACCTCCTGGAGGGCCGCCCGTTCACGGCTTTCGTCGACCACAAGCCGTTGGTCTACGCAATGGCTAAGGTCACGGAGCCGTGGTCGGCCCGCCAGCAGCGCCACCTCTCCGCCGTGTCGGAGTTCACCACGGACATCCGGCACGTCGCCGGCAAAGACAACGCCGTGGCCGACTGTCTTTCTCGGGCCAGCGCGAACGCGGTCCACCTCGGCGTGGACTTCGCGCTCATGGCGGCCGACCAGACCACCGACGCCTCGGTGCAGACACTCCGTGCGGCGGACACGGGCCTCCGCCTGGCCGACATTCCCTTCGCGGGCACCGTCCTGCTCTGCGACGTCTCCCAGGGCCAGCCTCGCCCCATCGTGCCCGTTTCCTGGCAGCGCCGCATCTTCGCCTCCATCCACGGCCTTTCTCACCCGGGCCGGAAAGCTTCTCAGAAGCTGGTGTCGGCGCGTTTCGTCTGGCACGGCCTTCGACGAAACATCCGCGACTGGGCCAATGCCTGCACGGCCTGCCAGCGGGTCAAGGTCCACCGCCACACCCAGGCCCCGCTGGCACCTTTCGCTGTGCCTGAACGGCGTTTCGACCACGTCCACGTGGACCTGGTGGGTCCCCTGCCCCCCTCGCGGGGTTCACCCACCTGCTCACCATGGTGGACAGGACCACCAGGTGGCCGGAGGCTGTGCCCCTCGCCTCCACCACCACCGCCGACGTGGCGCAGGCGTTCATCGCCACCTGGGTCGCGCGCTTCGGCGCACCAGCGGACATCTCGTCCGACCGCGGCCCACAGTTCACATCTGAGCTTTGGGGCGCGGTCGCCCGTTCGTTGGGGGTCACGCTGCACCGCACCACGGCCTACCACCCCCAAGCCAACGGGTTGTGCGAGCGGTTTCACCGCTCCATGAAGGCCGCACTCATGGCCGGCCTTCAGGACGAGGGTTGGGCCGACCGGCTGCCGTGGGTCCTTTTGGGCCTTCGCACGGCCCCCAAGGAAGACCTCCAGGCGTCCGCCGCCGAGCTCGTCTACGGCCAGACGCTCCGCGTCCCGGGCGAATTTGTGCCCGACGCTACCAGTCCCTGGTCCGCCGCTCGCCAGCGCTCGGACCTCCAGGAGGCCGCCCGACGATTTGCCCCTGTGCCGACGTCCCGCCATGGTGGCCCCCAGTCCTACGTCCCCCCGGCGCTTCGCACAGCGGAGTACGTCTTTGTGCGTCATGACGCGCACTGGGGGCCACTCCGGCCGCCGTACGACGGGCCCTTCCGGGTCCTGCGACGGGGCGACAAGTCTTTCATCGTCGACTTCGGCGGCCGGCCGGACTGGATTTCTGTGGACCGCCTCATACCGGCACACATGGACGTCGACCGACCACCACGGTTGGCCCTTCCTCCGCGGCGAGGCCGCCCCCCGTCCACAGTTCCCCCCGCTCGACCACCCACCACCACGTCGGACCCCTCCCCACGACCCTCCAGGGGTCGCTTCGGCCGGGTCATCCGGACCCCCCTTAAATTGACCCTGCCGGTGCAGGTCGATTCTGGAGGGGCGTGTGTAGCGGTTACCGCTGGATGAACACAATCGCCTTGCACCGGCCAGAACACGGCCAGACGCGCCTCTCCCGGGCATGTCCGGACTCACTGTTCCCGGGCACGCCCGAACCTCCCGGGCACGCCCGGTCTCGTCTTTCCCGGGCATGCCCGCTCTCGCCTTTCCAGGGCTCGCCCAGAGCGTCCGGGCATGCCCGCTATCGCCTTTTCAGGGCTCGCCCAGAGCGTCCGGGCATGCCCGCTATCGCCTTTCCAGGGCTCACCCAGAGCGCCCAGGCACGCCCAGCCTCGACTTGCCAGGCCGCAGCCAAACACGCCCGGGCAGGTCCAGACTCGCCTTTCCAAGGCTCGCCCTTGACACCCGGGCATGCCCGGTATAGCTTTTGCCGGGCAAACCTCCCGACATAAATGTGTATATATATTGCTGCCCGATAAACGGGCTTGTCAGAATACCTGAGCTGTTTTGTTTCAATAAAGCAACTCGGACGAATTCCGTCTTTGGTCGCGTCAATTCTTTCGACTCGCGTTGGAGCGCAGTTCCTTCAGTCTGTTTTTTATCCTGTGTCTCCTCCTTTTTGAAATTCAAATATGGTAACCCGATTTAAAAACAAGTCCAAAAAGTTTTAATTAAAATAAAAGCCGCGTCGATGTTACACAATGCCTAGATGCAGCTGTGCCTATAACGTCGATGTTATAGGCACAGGACATTCCGATTGATTCGATTACTTGATGTTATTTTTGTGCAAAGTGAAAATATATCTCGGCATTTTCCCGTCTATTATTTCAGGCGGTGTATGACTAACCATGCCGTGATTGTAAAAAAAAATATCTCGGCAATTTCTCGTGTGTAGCGACACGTGAACGAAGCTATGCTCCTCTCTCCACATTATTGTGACGACGTATAAATTAAATATTTCATCATAACGATTGTCATCAAATGGACGAATTTTTAATATATCTCGGCATTTTCCCGTCTGTTATTTCAGGTGGTGTATGACTGACCATGCCGCAATTAAAAAAAAAAATATCTCGGCAATTTCCCGTATGTGGCGACACGTGAACGAAGCTATGCTCCTCTCTCCACATTATTGTGATGACGTATAAATGAAATATTTCATCGTGACGATTTCTATCAAATGGACGAATTTTTAATATATCTCGGCATTTTCCCGTCTGTTATTTCGGGCGGTGTATGACTGACCATGCCGCGATTTAAACAAAATATATATATATATATATCTCGGCATTTTCTCGTCTGTTATTTCGGGCGGTGTATGACTGACCATGCCGCGATAAAAAAAAAAAATCTCAATGGACTTGAAGTTACAGGCCTTTGAGAATTCATTTCGTTCTCTAAAGGGCAACTTGCATTGGATTTTCCTCCCGTTTTTTTTCAACCGAGTCTAAAACTATGTTAGCGACTGTGAAAAATGAAATGATATATCGAATTTGATTTGAAATAAAACTGTGTGAGAGAGGAAGACACCACGGGCCTACAAAACAGGCCTCAAAGCTATGCGAGTTAATAAAATGGTGGATATTTGTTTATATGAAGCCTCTCCCAAAATGGGTGGAGCTATGGTTCCCAGAATGGGTGGAGCTTTGAGGTTTTGTCTTCTCTACAAGAACAAGAACAAGAAGAACAAGAAGTACAAGAAGAACAACAACAACAGCAGAGGACACTCTATTAGCAGCGTCTGCGACGCGGCTAATAAATCATCACAATCATAAATATTTTTTTAAATTTTCTCCATGTCCAGTAAATAAACAGTTTACTCAAACCACGCTGGTTGTGGTTATTGTGGTTCATTACAAAGTACTTATCTATCTATAATTCCAGCAATCTCTGTGTGTGTGTGTGTGTGTCTGTGTGTCTGTGTGTGTTTGTTTGTTTGTCTGTGACCGCTGTTTCTCGACAACCACGGGTCCGATATACTTTAAACTTGCCAGGTATATTGCTGGGGACCCGAGGATGTGCCTTTTCAAGGTTTCATATTAATCGGACAAGTAGTTACCGAGCTATGTCCAAAAAACGATTCAACCAATCAGAGAGCAGCGAGCTATCACGTGTGCCGAACGTGCCGAACAGACTCTGCCTCGGACGGCACATTTGAGAGCGTATTCATTTATTTCACGTTGGCAAACTATGTTGGCGTTAAACTATGTTTTAAAACTAATTAAAACTAATTTGCGATTCTTTCGCTTTCCTGCGCGTTTGTGCATGCTATGACGATTTCTTTACCAAACTCCGCAAGCCGTTCGCTTTGGACCAAACCATTTCATGTAAATAGAGGGGGGGGATTGTCACCGTACTCGCAAGCCGTTCGCTTTGGACCAAACCATTTCATGTAAATAGAGGGGGTGGATTGTCACCGTACTCGCAAGCCGTTCGCTTTGGACCAAACCATTTCATGTAAATAGAGGGGGGGGATATAATTTTAGATATATATATAGTACGGGCATGCCCTAGTCTATCTATAATTCCAGTAATCTCTGTGTGTGTGTCTGTATGCGACCGCTGTTTCTCGACAACTACCGGTCCGATATACTTGAAACTTGCCAGGTATATTGCTGGGGACCCGAGGATGTGCCTTTTCAAGGTTTTAAATTAATCGGACAAGTAGTTAGCGAGCTATGTCCAAAAAACGATTCAACCAATCAGAGAGCAGCGAGCTATCACGTGTGCCGAATGTGGCGAACAGACTCTGCCTCGGACGGCACATTTGAGAGCGTATTCATTTATTTCACGTTGGCAAACTATGTTGGCGTTAAACTATGTTTTAAAACTAATTAAAACTAATTTGCGATTCTTTCGCTTTCCTGCGCGTTTGTGCACGCTATGGCCATTTCTTTACCAAACTCCGCAAGCCGTTCGCTTTGGACCAAACCATTTCATGTAAATAGAGGGGGGGGGGGGGGGGATTGTCACCGTACTCGCAAGCCGTTCGCTTTGGACCAAACCATTTCATGTAAATAGAGGGGGGGGATTGTCACCGTACTCGCAAGCCGTTCGCTTTGGACCAAACCATTTCATGTAAATAGAGGGGGGGGGGATATAATTTTAGATATATATATAGTACGGGCATGCCCTAGTATAAATATAATTCACGAATGAATCAGCACTGGCATGGCTGAGTGGTTACATCGCTTCATTTGATAAGAGTTCTTCACTCTGTTTGCAATGAATCTCTGGTTCAAATCCAGGATCCCACCGGCATAATCCAGTGTTTTACCAACCGAAGAATTTCATATTTATTTGCATTGTTTTCCATGGGAAGTAATTTTTCAAGGATCGAAGTCTTCAAAAAAATAAGAATTGATAAAAATAAAATTTGGGAAACCAAGCGGCAATTGATAGCTTTCCATGACGTCACTACTTCCAGGAGAGAATTCCCATTGAATTTCTGCTGTTTGGTACTTGACAAATAATATTTTTTTTGACAAATATGTTGATCACTGTAGTTTGTGTGTATGTGTGTGTGTTTGTTTGTGTGTGTTTGTGTGTGTGTGGTTGTGTGTGTGTGTTTGTGCATGTGTGTTTGTTTGTATGTGTGTGGTTGTGTGTGTGTGTATGTGTGTGTGTGTGTGTGTGTGTGTGTGTGTGTGTGTGTGTGCTTGTTTGTGTATGTGTGTGTGTTTGTGTGTGTTTGTTTGTGTGTGTGTGTGTGTGTGTGTGTGTGTGTGTGTGTGTGTGTGTGTGTGTGTGTGTGTGTGTGTGTTCCATTCCACATTGTCCGAATGCCTTTCTAAGACAGCAGCATTCCCAAAAAGCTATTTAATGGTACGGTTGCAGGTGAAATAATTAGGAATGTAAG
Organism: Myxine glutinosa; assembly: GCF_964187855.1. Taxonomy (NCBI): domain Eukaryota; kingdom Metazoa; phylum Chordata; class Myxini; order Myxiniformes; family Myxinidae; genus Myxine; species Myxine glutinosa. Next base: position 133,754,616 of record NC_136268.1, read on the forward strand.
AGCAATCACACACAGCTCTGAACTGGTCAATAAATTACAACAACTAGTCAGACGTATGCTAGCACAGGTGGCTGCAGTTGGTAGATTAAAACAAGTTTTCTTTGATATCACAAAAAGGCACCAAATCGAATTAGTAAAATACAATACGAATATTAAAAATATTATTCATGAGATTTTAATGTAAATACAGTACAATATAATAATTTAATATACTACAAATCAATGTTGCGAGGAATCAGTGGTTGCTAGGATACGGCAGCATGCCAAAAACCGTTATAAATGACAATTTGAACATTCGAAATACAGTTTGATCGAGAGGAAGGTGGTGTGGTCGTGCTAGTTAGTAGATTGATGTATTTCAGGTAAGATGTGCATGATTTAATGATATTATCATATTATCGAGTGTGTAAGGAAAGTTATAAATATATGATAACACATTAAATCCTATTGCGAGTAAAGTTGGAATAAGTGATGTTGCATTGATGGGTTGACTGACTGCCTGGATGCAACTGAGGTTGTGGATCTACTGATTTACCATCAATTGATGTGGATCCATGATCGAGGTTGTGGATCCGCCGTTTGGAGAGGTCCTGGGCTGAAAGGATTGAAACCTCGAGGAGGACGGTGCCCAGCTGATGATCCATGCAGTCGGGAAACTAGTCAGTTATTGCTTACGGGTTAAGGTTCTTGCTTTCGGTGGAGGAACTATGTTTGAGGTTTACAATTTGAATAAAGTGGAATATGGGATGTTGTGAAATTAACATCATTTACAGCAATCCTTTAAATTATTTATATTTAAGTTTAGGAACAACCGATACTGTACAATTAATTAAGTGTGTGTGTGTGTGTGTGTGTGTGTGTGTGTGTGTGTGTGTGTGTGTGTGTGTGTGTGAATAAAAGAGAGAGATAGAATTGTAAGGAACAGAAATGAAAAAACGAGATGTGT
>NC_136268.1:133760561-133864496 GCF_964187855.1 Myxine glutinosa
GTGTGTGTGTGTGTGTCTTTCTGTGTTTGTGTGTGTTTTTCTCTGTTTGTGTGTGTGTTTGTTTGTGTGTGTGTTTGTGTGTGTGTTTGCGCGTGTTTGTTTGTGTGTGTGTGTGTGTGTTTGTTTGTGTGTGTGTGTGTGTGTACGTGTTTGTTTTTGTGTGTTTGTGTGTGTGTGTTTGTTTGTGTGTGTGGTTGTGTGTCTGTTTGTGTGTGTGTGTGTGTGTGTGTGTGTGTGTGTGTGTGTGTGTGTGTGTGTGTGTGTGTGTGTGTGTGTGTGTGTGGGTGTGTGTCTGTGAATAAAAGAGAGATCGAATTGAGGAACATAAATGAAAAAACGAGATGTGTGTGTGTTGTTTGTGTGTGTTGTTGTTGTTTGTGCGTGTGTTTGTTTGCTTGTTTGTGTGTGTTGTTGTTTGTTTGTGTGTGTTTTTGTTGTTGTTTATGTGTGTGTGTTTGTGTGTGTTGTTGTTTGTTTGTGTGCATGTGTTTGTGTGTGTGCATTTGTTTGTGTGTTTGTTTGTGTGTGTTTGTTTGTGTGTGTTTGTGCATGTGTGTTTGTTTGTGTGTGTGCGTTTGTTTGTGTGTGTGTGTTTGTTTGTGTGTGTTTGTGCGTTTCTCTGTCCGCTAACTTATCTTTTCTCTGTCTTTGTCTGTTGGTGTAAGATAATTGAAATTGAGGTTGAAATTGAAATCGAATTGAAATTGATTGATTGAAGACACAAAAAATGTGCAAAAACAGAACCTAGCAACTACAGACCAATCAGCCTTCTCCCAATTAACAGCAAAGTCATGGAATCCATCATTGCTTCGGATATGAAATCTTTCCTCTTCTCCAATGGCTTGATCTCTGATCATCAATTTGGTTTCAGACCAGGTCACTCTGCTCTGGACATGTTGCTTCTGCTGTCTCAACAATGGATGGAGGTCCTCAATGCCAAACAGGAAATTAGAGCTGCCTCCCTTGACATAGCACGTGCCTTTGAAACGTTCTGGTACCCCGTTCTGCTCACCAAACTCTCCTTCTGCGGTATCCATGGAAATCTCCACGCTTGGCTTGCGGACTTCCTCTCTTGTCATAGTCAACGTGTGGCCCTGAATGGGTTTCTCTCATCTCCCCTTTCCTGGTCTGTGTAAAGGTTGGTTGGTACTTCTTTACTGGTTGTTACATCCTGTTGAGGCTGGAGTTCCCCAAGGCAGTGTTCGGGGCCCTGTGCTATTTCTGGTCTTCATCAATGATCTCTCTGACTCTTGAAAATCCTCTCTATCTCTTTGCTGATGACTACTCTCTGTCGCTCCATTCCTCATCCCTCAGATCGGCAGTCTGCAGCCTCCTCACTCTCTGCAGACCTGGACAAAATCACAGACTGGTCAAACAAGTGGAACATGTCTTTCAATCCTGACAAATCTCACACTCTTACGATGTCTCCCCGAAAAGACCGACTGGACAACCCTCCCATCCACTTTCTGAATAATCCTCTCCAAGAAGTTCTGTCGCTCAAGCTTTTGGCTCTCACTATCTGGCATGATCTTTCCTGGGAAAACCAGATTTCAAATCTGGCCTTCAAAGCCAGTCGCCGACTGGGCATCCTCCGTCGTGCGAAGTCCTTCCTTGGCACACCTGAGCTCCTCACCACATACAAGGCTTTCATCTGCAGCTCAATGGAATACTGTTCTCCCCTCTGGGCTGGTGCGCCTGCCTCACACCTCGCTCGTCTTCAAGCTGTTGAAACCAAAGCTTTCAGAATCATTGAATCTCCCGCGATGAAGCTAACTCCGAGGGCCTTTCACTCACTCACCACAGGCAGGTTGGTGGGCTTTCTGTCTTCTACAGACTCCTCTCCGGCCTTGCTCCCCCAGCTCTCTGGGCTCTGTCCCCCTAATATTCCTGCAGGTCGCACAAGATCTGCCAGCAACCCTCTTATGGTTAAACTGCCAAAATCAAGACTCTGTGCTCACCTTCACTCCTCTTTTCTCCCGCCTCTGGAACAAACTCCCTCTCTCTCTTCAATCCCACTCCTCCCTCCAGGTCTTTAAAACAGCTGTTCACCACCGTCTCTTATCTTCCCCCATCCAAAACAAACCTTGATCTTTTCTACCCCCACTAATTTCACCCCAGATTCACTTTTTTGAAATACCAACTTCCATTCCTGGAAGTCCTTGCAGTGTCCTTGTGTTTTATACTTCTCCCAACCCTCCCCCCCCCCCTTCCCACGCCTCCTCCCCCAAAGCCCTCCCACAGATCTCCCGATGTGCCTGCTCTCAAATGTTGTGTTTGTGTGCTTCCCCTTCTCTCCCCATCTTGTCTACCGCTACCCTTATTATATGTTTTGTGTGTCTGTTTGATTTTCGTGTGATAAATGTTCGCTCTTTCACGAGCCTCGATCCTGTATACAAAAAAAGAAAACAGAAAAGAAAAAGAAAGCATCTCAGCGAGTAATGAAGGCCCGTTTTGACATGAATGCGACAGCTCGTAATTTTCGGCCTGGAGACAAAGTGATACCTCTGTACTACCTCTGCCTGGGGAGCCACTATTGGTGAAGTTTAGCGGTCCCTACTTGGTCGAAAAGAAGCTGAGTGAGGTGAACTACGTGGTGCGGACCCATGACAGACGGAAACCCCACCGGGTGTGCCATGTTAATATGCTTATAAGGTACTATGAGCGTGAGGCCGACCTCGGCCGGCCAGTTGATAGGTCATATAAAACATCAAGATGTTGACTCTCGCGAATCAGACAGCGTTGCTCCACAAGAACCTGAGAGCGAACCGATGGGGGCTTTTCGTACAACAGTACCCCTTGGAAATTGTACATATTTCAGGTTGAGATAATGTCATTGCAGATGCTCTATCTCGAGCTTAAGATAATTTCATGCACATGCATATTAGCTATGATGCCGGTAAATGTCACAACGAGATGTGGCTGTTTGTTTATTGCACTGTTTATGCTGTGTTGAAACTAATGTGCCTTTGTAAAGGTGTGTACCTGCCTTTGTAAAAGAAAACTTTGCTTGGGGTAAAGTTTTCTTCTTTAAGAGGGGGAGGTGTTACAGTCTGTGACCTTTCTTTTCATCTTCCTTCCACCCCCCCCCCTCCCCTTGTGAGTTAGACCAAGTGGTTTGGTCCACGGGTATAAAGCCTGTGATTGGCTGTGGCCTGTGGGGCAGGGAAGGGACCTGGCAGGTGATTCAGAGGAGAGTGGCCATTTTGGAAGAGGCCTCACGGCGGAGTGCCTTTTCGTGTGCTTGTAGAGTTGTCAGGGGAAATCTCTCCACCTGAAGGCCGGATCCACCCCTGTAGCCACCTCGGTACCTGAAGGTTGACTTGTGCCAGATCCACCCCTGCGGCCACCTCGGTACCTGAAGGTTGACTTGTGCCGGATCAACCCCTGCAGCCACCTCTGTACCTGAAGGTTGACATGTCAGATCAACCCCTGTGGCCACCTCTGTACCTGAAGGTTGACTTGTGCTGGATCAACCCCTGCAGCCACCTCTGTACCTGAAGCCTGACATGTCAGATCAACCCTTGCGGCCACCTCTGTACCTGAAGGTTGACTTGTGCCAGATCAACCCCTGTGGCCACCTCTGTACCTGAAGGTTGACTTGGATTAAACTCTTGCTACTGCGGGGCCTGCATTGGGGCCTACTGCGGGGCCTGCATTGGGGCCTACTGCTGGGCCGGCATTGGGGCCTACTGCTGGGCCGGCATTGGGGCCTAATGCTGGGCCGGCATTAGAGCCTACTGCTGGGCCTGCACTGGGGCCTATTGCTGGGCCTACCTTAGGGCCTACTCTTGGACCTGCATACTCCTACCCTCTCTTGCTGGCCTACTCGGGTTTTTCCCTCTCTTCTCCCTTCTTTGTTTTATGTGTAGGAATATATTTTGTGTGCGATTGCCCATAAGTAAAGCCGGTGTGATTGAAGGCTTGGCGTGGTGTGCTTCAGGCCGTAACAAAAGTAAATTAAATAAACTTGTGCATTTAAAGGTTAAATTGATGTTTTATTCACTGTAACGAAAATGAAGGCCGATAAGGTTGCAAATATACATCATCCTTTTATATAATGTAGCATAACATTACACCTCACATCTGAAATAGAAACCAAAAAAATATTACGAGTAATTATGAACTTTTATTAAACCTATACCTGAGTTTGCAGTGAAGGTATATCCTGTGCGCAAAATCCAAACAATTTGCAACATATACAAATGTTGCAAGAAGCGGATATACAAATGAGCACAGTTTCGAGAGTAATTCTGAGTAGCTGAATTATAAATGAGGCCCTCAGTAGTCAAACTCAAACAATAGTTATTTTGAATTATTTGCTGAAAGGAAATCCTTGAAGCAAAACGTCTTTCGGCAGAAATTGAGATCTTACTCCTCGTATTCGGTGAAAGTATTCATGAATTTCAGTCCCGGCTGTCTGATCCGATTAATCACAATTTTTTTGCTGTTGTTTTAAAAACTGAAATGATTTCCTGCATAAATGAGTTAGCCACCGTTGCACTGAATGCCTCAAATATTCGTACTTATTGCATGCGATAAATCTTAAAGCATTTTGAAGAAGCTCAGAATATTTACTACAGAAACATCACAATGGTGAAGCAACAACAGTTGATGTTATAACAAAGAATAAAAGGTCATTAAATGTAATGTGGAAGAGGAAGTAGAAGGACAGGTTGAAGAAAATGCAGAAAATCCTGACAAGTACGAGTACAGTGCAAGCAATTACTGCATCACAAAAATGCTGCTTTAAACAGCAAGTTACTTTTTAGCCACAGATGCTCAAATATAGTCAAAATTGCTTTCCTTTGGGATTGTTACCCAGTGTCTATTTACACTTGTGAACTCTTCTTCTTCTTCGCCCCTTCCCCTCCTTTATTCCCACCTTGTCATCAAAGCCTGGAGGGAATGTTTCTGGCTCAACAGTTTCTGGACCCAGCTGTCCAGGCACGTTCGACCGGCAGGATTTTGTATTTTTTTAGGGTTCCGGGATAACGCGCCTACTCTTCCGGAAAGACACCCTGGTATATTTAATGTCTACCAACATACCCAGTGTTGGCAGACGAATCCTCCGAAATGACGTCCTTCCGGGGGATGGAGCACGCATTGATGTATCTCCCTGTCTGCCAAACATCAGGATGACGGTTTATAGCTAATAATCCAGGATATAACGTTCAAAAGTGACTATGCATACCTATAAGCTATCCTGCCAGGCCTCATATATACAATTGTGAACTATTTGCTGAAAAACTAACCTGAATTATGTATTTAAAAATAATTATAAAAAATTAAGGAACTGACTGTTCTACCTTAAGACATCGCTTACATCTAACAATGACTTTGCACCTGTTCTTATGTTGCTTGCGGAGAGATGCGTACCTATTCGGAGAGATGCGTACCTATTCGGAGAGATGCGTACCTATTCGGAGAGATGCGTACCTATTTGGAGAGATGCGTACCTATTCAAAGCTTTCAGAATCAACCCAACAATCTACTCAACAACAGGTTTCTCAGATTATATACACTCAGATAAATACGTCATTCAAAACATCTTTTTTCATTTGTTTCTGATGATTCTTTCCATTGCCCTGCATGACTCCTGCTATTAATCATATATATCAAAATATACAACCTTTTTCTAAATCATTTGAACTCGACCTCATTCTTTGGCAAGATTATTCCCAATGTTTCTCTTGGTAATAAAAAAAAAAAAAAAAATCCCCCCACAATGCATATTTGTGATCTAAATACCAAGCCCATTTACCCGAAACAGTTTCACTCTGTTAATTAATCTGATACTGAGTTTTTGTTTCACTTGCATTTTGTGTTATCATCGGGGATATTTACAAATGGCGTTAACGAATGTTATATCCCGACGATCTGATTACTCCTGTTTGTGAAGCGTTTGATCTTCAGGTTTACGTTCCATCTCGAGCAAATTGAAGGAAGATTACCTTTGTTGTGATTAATGGTGAGACCTGACAGAATCGTGGTGGGTTGTTGTTCCGATGACGAACATGCTCGACACGTCTTTTCGCAAAACAAATATTATCCGTTTCTCATTCCTTCCCAATCTGATACCTCGGGCTGTAGCTAATACAGTTCTGCGAGTAACCCGCTAACCTGTACATTCATATATATATATATCGTAAATTCATTCATTACCTGCCACCTGCAACAAATTTAAACCACTTCCACTCTCTTAATGCCCACTTCCGCTCCGCTAAATCTTGCATCTGTGTGTAGTATGTAAAGAGGCATTTATAGGTACATGCGCTTTCCCATTCCCCTCCAAACTTGATCTTTTAAACTATCTCTTGATCTTTTTCTTTGTTTTCTGACTCGTTTTCAATTCCTTCCTCTTGCCGCTTCTTTTTATCTTCTGCTGCCCCTGCGTTCTCTGGAGCATCTGAAAAAACAAGCAAATGAAAAGATTATCAATGTCAACACTATTAGTCAGTTGTCAGCATGGAAGGAGCATATGACACATTTCAATGTAAAAGGTGAAGATGTACCAATGTTGTTTTGTTGTTTGGTGCTTGAAGCATCCGGTACATCATCGATCTCCACTACAACTTCATCAGGAGTTTTCGAATCAGGGCTTTGTTTGCTGGTCGTGCTGGCGGGAACTCCATTTTGGACTTTGATAACTTTGACCACCGTCTCATAGCAGAAGCGGTAGTGATCCTGAAAGAAATAATTTTTTTTTTGTCAGAAGAAAAAGTTTGGACAGGCAGGTAATGAAAATGGAAACAACTTCAGGGTCACAATATCGGTGCTTTGACTAGTCAGGTTTAGTGTCTTATTTGAGGTTATTGCCAAATATCAAAAGTCAACGATAATACGTACATGCAAATACTTTACTTTCACTCACCAAAGTTTTGATCATGGCCGGTCGTTGAAGACGAAGCTTTTTGACTGTCTGAAAAACATCAACCATGCCCTCCATTCGGCCACTTTCCAGAATGTTCCACAAAGCGCAAAACGTACCAGTCCGCTCAGCTCCGTCGCTGGAAAATGTCAGAATCAAGATCGTACCGTCACTGGATTGCTCCATGACCTTCTTGTCCTATAAAATCCCATACTATCCCACCAGCTATCCCTGAGAGGTATATCCACGAGGTTATTTTTTTCTTTTTTTCTACAAAGCAATCAATATTGATGAGATAGTTTTGCTTACAATTGATTAGAAGAAGAAAAACACTTTATCACATGGCCAGCAGAATGAATGAATAAATGATCGTTTTAAGGCTATTTTCCCCACTAGAGCGGGGGTTAGCCTTGCGGGCCCCATGACAATCATGGTTCCCTGTTTGAGGCAATGGTTTTATGGCCGGATGCCCTTCCTGGCACCAACCCTTAGTCACCTCTTACGATGCGCAGGGATACGGTGTACCTATTCTAAATCAGGGTACACACCGGGATCATTCATCCCAGCAAGCTGGTACTCAATTTGCCGACCTCAGAAGGATGACAGGCTGAGTCAACCCCCATGGTGTTAATTCAGCGATCGACCGGGATTCGAACTCAGGATCCTAGGATCCCAAGCCGGCACCCTAACCGCTAAGCCAATTCTGATGTGACAACACCAGAATGTGAACAGTAAATGGTTTTCTTGAATAAAAATGAATTCAGCAGATTAATAAATAATTTGAACTATGGAATTTTTTTTTTAAGGGGTAATAAAAGTTTGATTAGGCTTTATGCAGGAAAATGAACTGAAATGTTGGAGGTTTGTATGATAGATATTTTATCTGATTTTGGTGTACATGAGATGGCAGGAAAAAATTCAGCTTGTCTAAATAAGCAAGAAACAATTTAAATAATATACGTACTAGTGGATATGTAATTATTATCTACTAGTGGGGTCACCCGTGGGAATCCCACGGGCATGGAGGTGTATCGTTGCGATCGGTGCAGCCGTTTTTGTGTTACCCGGGACAGTAACGTTTGGCGGGAGCCCATACCTGAAAATGCTGGAGACCAAAGCTGGAATTGGAAAAACAATATAGCCTATTTTACTCCAGGGGGTCCCAGGATTACCCACCCAAACTTTCGTTGCGATCGGTTCAGCCGTTTTTGCGGTACATGGGAACGGACGGATGGACAGACGGACAGACGGACGGACATTTGGTGAATTACAGTAAGATATAAATATTTCCAAGTTTTTGTGTGTTTGCTTAGGCGTTTGTGCGTCTGCATGTTTGTTTGTATGTTATTCTTTCACTACCAAACCGTAGCACCCAGAGGCCTCAAATTTTGTGTGTAAGTACTTCAGAATATGGGCAAGGTTTTAAGCTACCACACATTGCCTTGACATCCGTTTTGAGGCCAATAAAGTCGCTATAAAGTGTATATTGGGATGTGGGGTCAGGCAGTGCTGTTGCCGACCTGCAGGCAAAAGGTAATCACCATGAGCCGATAACTTCATAGCTTTTCAATGTCCAACACATTCCAAAACCACCGCTGGGAAAAGCTCTTTAGGCTGAGCAGCGTCAGATAGCTCCTGCTACTTGCACATGAAATAATGTATCCACTTAAAGGATTTGAGCAAAAAGCAACAAATATAGTAATCTGTAATGGAAAAAGGTTTATAGTTGTGTGTGAATAAATAAGAATATTTTTTCTTTTTTCTCACCATTTGGTGAATTGTTCTGATTTCCTCGAGTGTTAAGTATAAAGTATATGTACGAGTAAATTAAGTGGATGGTTTCAGTAAATATTAGATAATTGAGAACATCGCATGTGTATTTGGGCTTATGATGTAATATACTGTAATTATAATTATTTTCCATTCGATATTTTTTGGATACATTGTCGATGCTTTTAGAAGAGCTAGAACATAGAACGGATCAGGACATAACAAAATAAAAGGAACAGTAGAAAGAAACACACCAATAGCAGGGTTGAGGGATAAAATAATAAAATAGAGGGAGACTTGGACAAATAAGGGATGGGGCTAGGGGAGGAGGCTTGGCGTGGACAAGATGGACAAATAAGCAAACTCTCAGGAAGGAAAAATTGGAAATTTGAAAAGAGGTGGGCTTGGAGGAGGTCAATGGGGGTAGAAAAGATCATGGTTTTGGACGGGGGATAATCTGAAATGGAGGTGAACAGCTGTCTTGAAGACCTGGAGGGGAGAACGAGATCGAAGAGGATGTGGAAGTTGGTTCCACATCTGGGGAAAAAAGAAGAACGAATGAGTCTAGGGGAGCAGTGATCCTGGATATACGTAGTTTGTTCATTACCTGCAGTGAACAACAATTGGTCGTTTAAAGCCAAAGATTTCTTGTTTCATCTGGATGGTCTTGATGATTTCAATGAGGCCTTTATTCGAAGAAGGTACGCCTTTCCCCCGCCAGGAATGTATCTGAAACTGCCTCACTTCTCTACATTTCTGTCAATATAACAGAAAAAGAGAAAATGTATGGAAATGGAAAACGGGAAAACCAAGCACATTTTCCCAGCAGTCCTGCATTACATGTGCTGATTATAGACAAAGCAACCTGACACATTGCTACTTTATATAGAAACATTATCTCGGATTCAATGTTGACATATGAAATCATGTTGCACATCCTTTATCTATGTCCTGCTGCTTGTTAATTTACTGGTTCCATGTTGCTATCTTAATATTGTGAACCTTGGTGTCTAAGTGCATTCGTCTATCTCCCATTTACGACGGCCGCTTCCTGTGCTGTTTGAAAACCTTCACCAATTGTTGTTTTTTGCATTTTCATTTCATCTTTCTTAATCAATGCAATATAGTCAGTCACTGTATTGCCCCTTGCAGTAATCTTTAAAATAAACATGAACATCTGGATTGAAGTAGATTTAATACAGATCTTCATGGAGTAGTACACAATTAAAATAGTTATATTTTCACTTCTTTTTAGACAAATCCAACTGCTGCCGCCAGATGTTGCACCACCATTTTGCGGTGGGTGGTATAGGTAGCTTAGAGCTTTGGCTCTGAGTCAAAGCAAGACTGCAACACAATTAATATTTTTAAAAGTTCATGAAATAATTTAAATTGATAGATGAACTTAAACTTTTCCCGTCCTGAGTACCTTTGTTTATTATTATTTTACGCTTCCAGTTAGGTTCCCACTGGAAGCCTATTGTTCTTGTAAGGATTATTATTCTCCCACATTCGCACATTTCCACACATTCCTCCGCTCTGCGGGCGCCAACCTCCTGTCCCCCCCCATCCAGACCAAATTCAGATCCTGGGGGGACAGGGCCTTCTCCATCGCTGCTCCCACCCTCTGGAACTCACTACCTCACACCATCAGAGACTCCTCCTCACTCACCACATTCAAAACATCACTCAAGACCCACCTGTTCAACACTGCATTTAATATTTAACCCACAGCATTTAACCCCTGACTATCTCTTCTCCTTCTCCTTCCTTTTGCTTTGATTATTTACCTATTTATTTTTGTCTTTTTGCACTTGTTTTTTGTACTCTGTCAAAGCGTCTTTGGGCTTCTTGAAAAGCGCTATATAAAATAAATGTATTATTATTATTATTATTTTATGGAGACGACTCCGAGAAAACTGTTATGGCTAGCTCTATGAGATTTTAACTAATTATAGATACCATTGCAACTTAGTGCATCATGCATTTTGTTTTTGCTATTTCAACTTACATTGACTGCCATTGCCCATGACATCAAACTTTAAACATCTTCTTCTCCAGAACTGCTGAACGGATCAGTGCAAATTTTTACAAATATGATCGCCGAGCCATGGTGATAAACGTGTGAAAAAAACGTCAGCGATCAGGTGGTTTGGTGGCCATATTGTATTTTAAAAGAAAACTTTTAGAATCTACTTCTCCGAAATTGCTTCTCCGATCGATATGAAACTTGAAAGATATGTTTACATACCGATGTGGGAAAAATATTTGCAAACTATTATATCAGTCTTGTGGTTTGGCCGCCATCTTGAATTTAAGCAAAAAAATTAAATAATCTTTTCCAAAGTACCGCTTAACAGATCAATGCAAAATGTCATACATATGATCAACTACTTATGTGGGAAAAGTATTTGGAAACTATGATGTCATCAGTCACGTGATCTGGTGGCCATTGTGAATTTAAGGAAAACCTTTCAACATCTTTTTCTCCAGAGCTGCTGAACGGATCAAGATGAAATTTCATAGGTATGATAAACTCCCAATTGGGAAAAATCTTTCTGAACTATGACATCAGTCATGTGGTATGGCGGCCATCTTTGATTTAAGGGAAAAAAATTGAAAATCCATATTTCCAGAACCACTCAGCAGATCAATCTGAAACTTCACACGTATGATTGACTACAAATGAAGATTATTTTTTGCAAACTATGGCATCATCAGTCACATGGTATGGCAGCGATCTTGGATTTAAGGAAAAAAATTGAAAATCTATATCTCTAGAACCGCTTAACTGATCCAAACCAAAATTTACAGATATGATCGACTACCCATGAGGAAAATTTATTGAAAATGATGACATAATCAGTCACGTGGTATGGCAGCCATTTTGCCTGGAAACCTATCATCACTGCTCGCAGTTCTAGTTATAATTATTATTATTTTGCATGCAGCCTGTGATTGCTGGTTGAATAATTGTGAGGAGCATGGCTGTGCCGCTGATGCAGTGCCCCATTTCCAGTAATTTGATACTCATTTTGCTGACGTCGGAAGTGATAACAGGCTGAGTAAACCCATCTGGTGTTATTTAACGGAACTACATGGCCTCAACCTCAAGACCCTAATATATTAAGCCAACACCAGGCTTACTTTTGCTTGTTAAAGATATAACAAAACAGTATATGGGTACTACATGGTTTCTGATCGTTCAGCATTAATTAAGAAAACAATTCTGGATGACAAAAATGTTGTACAAGAGCTTTTTTAATCAAGTCATTTCCTTTGGATCATTTTATGCTTAATTTTCTTTCTGTTGTTCATTTCACCTCTTGTCATCAACAACAGTTTATGAACGAAATAGCATTCAATTTACAACGGAAGAAAAATAAAATCAGTCATGGATGTTATACCTGCTTGCATTTGATGTTGAATCGACGAACAGTTAACTCTTCATTCGGCTTCTCAGTTTCCATAAGTTGCACCTCAACCTCTCCGTATGTATGAGCATCCTTCTCGGGCCAATACTGGTAGCATTGTTCCTGTAACATACACTTAGTGAATTCCAAACTGCACCTTAAACAGTAGGTATATCAACAAGATAGCTTGGGGTTAATAATAAGAATTTTAAAAATCGAGTTGGATGTAGATTTAAAGTGCTTTACCAACTGAACATGTCAGAGAGCATTTCATTCAAGCTAAACTGACATTGGCGACTCAGGTCTCATTAAGTATAAGAGCAGGAAGAGTCTAAACAGAAACATCATGGATGCTAAACCCAACACTTAACCTTGAAAAGTAATTGTTGGAATCTTGTCAAAATATCAGCTCAAATATCCACATTACAACATCCCATGCAGTTTGCTAATTCCAATTAGAGCAGGAACACTTGTGAGAAACAGAAAACAAGAATTTGACTTACAACTCCGTCTTCTGTTAGCTCGGTGAGCATCACTATGTTGTGGCAATCTTTTTGAAAGACCATGTGCCAGAACTGTGCCAAAGTATTTTGAAGTGGCCCCTGAGTGGCAATGAAGGTTCCCAAAGCATGATATCCCTGAAAAACAGTGTACAAAGGAATGTGACCTCAGAAAGGAGAGGAAATACATTTCGATTGACACTGCAACGTTCAGGAAAATGGTAAAAACAAATGAGCAATTAATTATTGTTAGGCTTCACTGTCTCCCATAGAATGGGAGAAGCAATTGCAATCAGTCGGTGTCGGTAACTGAGTGTGTGATGTGCGAGTCTGCATGCAGATCGAGTTAAATATAGCTTCATTCTCAGATCTACTATAATCTATATACACCACGCAGGATCCTGCATTGTTAAATGCTCTGTCTTGATTCTGTTTTGTTATGCTTTGGATAGATGATCTCTGACCAATCATACACTTTTACAACCTTGCCTGTCCAGCTAAATAAATTAAGGAAAAGGTAAAAACATCAAGTGCAAATTATGACTTAAAAAAATAAGCATGATGTTGTAGATGCGTGACTAATACAGGAACATAAATTGATTTAAACATATATATTTATTGTGCTATACTTTCATTGCAGGAATGAGGCTCATGGAAGAGCAAGGCAGAGATGAGAGTGGGAAAACATCAAGGTAATGAGTGAAGAGGAAAGGGAGGAAGAGAGGAAACACTGAAACTCACAAGTAAGATGAATGGGGTTAGAATTAGGAATGACAATAGATTGGGGTGCACTGATTGATTAAAGCTCTGGAAAGAAGAGCGAGACAGAACTGCATCTGCAAGGAGGTTCCAAAGACGGGCGAAGTAAGGAATGGCTGTCGGCAATAATTTGAGGGATTTAGGTTCTGAGCTTCTGAAAATTCTCAAGAAAATTAACCTGTTGCTTTTGTTTGTCACTCAAAATCCAGCCGACTCATTTATAGACTTCTCGATGGGGTTCACCTCACCTGTCTGTCCTACTTGTCTTGCCTATCTGTGCTGACAATCCAAACATTATAAATTCCCTACGATGGGCATTTTAATATTACCTGTCGATAAGGTAATCAACCAAAATCGCATAAGAAACTACAGAGGCAAAGTGCATATCAACGCCAGGCTAAACAGTTTATGTATTCTATCCCTCGATATATCACGTGCCTTCGATATGGTCTAGCACCCTGCTCTGCTCACCAAACTCTCCTCCTTTGGTATCCATGGAAATCTCCACGCATGGCTGGCGGACTTCCTCTCTAGTCGTAGTCAACATGTGGCCCTGAATGGGTTTCTCTCATCTCCTCTTCCTGTTCAGGCTGGAGTTCCCCAAGGCAGTGTTCTGGGCCCTGTGCTTTTTCTGGTCTTCATCATTGATCTCTCTGACTCTCTTGAAAATCCTCTCTATCTCTTTGCTGATGACTCCACTCACTGCCGCTCCATTCCTCATCCCTCAGATCGGCAGTCTGCAGCCTCCTCACTCTCTGCAGACCTGGACAAAATCACTGACTGGGCAAACAAGTGGAACATGTCTTTCAATCCTGACAAATCTCACTCTCTTACGATGTCTCTCCGAAAAGACCGACTGGACAACCCTCCCATCCACTTTCTGAATAATCTTCTCCAAGAAGTTCTGTCACTCAAGCTTTTGGGTCTCACTATCTGCCATGATCTTTCCTGGGAAAACCACATTTCAAATCTGGCCTCCAAAGCTAGTCGCCGACTGGGCATCCTCCGTCGTGCGAAGTCCTTCCTTGGCACACTAGAGCTCCTCACCACATACAAGGCTTTCATCCGCAGCTCAATGGAATACTGCTCTCCCCTCTGGGCTGGTGCTCCTGCCTCACACCTAGCTCGTCTTCACGCTGTTGAAACCAAAGCGTTCAGAATCATTGGAATCTCCCGCGATGAAGCTATCTCCGAGGGCCTTTCACTTACCGCAGGCAGGTTGGTGGTCTTTCGGTCTTCTACCGACTCCTCTCCGGCCTTGCTCCTCCAGCTCTCTCTGGGCTCTGTCCCCCAAATAGTCCTAAAGGTTGCACAAGATCTGCCTGCAACCCTCTTATGGTTAAACTGCCAAAATCAAGACTCTCTGCTCACCTTCACTCTTTCATTCCTCTTTTCTCCCACCTCTGGATCAAACTCCCCCACTCCCTTCAATCCCACTCCTCCCTCCAGGTCTTTAAAACAGCTGTTCACCACCATCTCGTATCTTCCCCCATCCAAAACCTTGATCTGTTCTACCCCCGCTAATTTCACCCCAAATCCTCTTTGAAATACCAACTTCTTTCCTGGAAGTCCTTGGTGTCCTTGTCTTTATACTTCGCCCCCCCCCCCACGCCGCCTCCCCCCCAAGCCCTCTCCCTCCCACACATTCCCGATGTCCCTCACAAATGTTGTGTTTATGTGCCTCCCCTTCTCTCCCCATCTTGTCTACCGCTCCCCTTTTTATACACTTTGTTTGTTTGTCTGTTTGATTTGTTTGTGTGATAAATGTTAGCTCTTTCACAAGCCTCGATTATGTATACAAAAAAAAAAAAAAATCTGGGTTTGGACCTGAACCAAAATCAAATCAGCTTGTTCTTGTCACCTACCCAACTTATCCACCTAGTTTTGTCATAACTTGTCTGCAACTTTTTCAAACATCATACTTAATATCGTCTTGGCCAATCTCTAGATAGTGAAGAATCACTTAAAAAGTTGAAACAAATTTTGCATCCTGGTCCGGATTCGGATCTTCAGCCGAATCAAATCGATTCGTCCTTGTCACACACCTAAACTCTCCACCAAATTTCATTTGAATCCACAACTTTTGGAGATACCCTACTCATAGACAGACAAACAGACAAACAGACAGTGGTGAAAACATAACATCCGTCCACCTTCAGTGGCAGAGGTATTTATAATAATAATACAAATAATATTAACAATAAAATGTTGAATACTCGGGTATATGCGTATCAGGATAATATAACTCTATCAGGCTTTTTGTAATAGATCGATCTGTCTTTCATCCACAGCTCAATGGAATACTGCTCTCCCCTCTGGGCTGGTGCTCCTGCCTCCCACCTGGCTCGGCTTCACGCTGTAGAAATCAAAGCTTTCAGAATCATTGGAATCTCCCACGATGAAGTTGATTCTGAGGCCCTTTCTCTCTCTCACCGCAGGCAGGTAGGTGGTCTTACTGTGTTCTACCGACTCCTCTCCGGCCTTCTTACTCCCCCTGTTCTGTCTGTGCTCTGTCCCCCAAATATTCCTGCAGGACACACAAGATCTGCCGGCAACCCTCTTCTGGTGAAACTGCCAAACACAAGCCTCTCTGCTCACCTTCACTCTTTCATTGTTCTTTTTTTTCCCGCCTCTGGAACAAATTCCCACTCTCTTCAATCTCAATCCTCTCTCAAGGTCTTTAAAACAGCTGTTCACCACCATGTCTTATCTTCCCCCATCTAAAACCTTGATCTTTTCTACCCCCGTGAATACACCCCAGATCCACTTTTTAAAAATTGTTTTCTTTCCTGTAAGTCCTTGTCGTGTCCATCTTGTTTATTCCGTGTACCCCGCCCAGCCCTCTCCCTTCCACAGATCCCCCGATGTCCCTGTTCTCTATTGTTGTTGTGCTTCCCTCTCTCTACCCCTCTTGCCTCCCGCTCCCTTTTTATTTTGCATGTGTGTTTCTGTGTTTTATGTGTTAGCTCTTACACGAGCCTCTACTTTGTATATAAATATATATAAATATAAATATATATATTACTCTATGGAGCATCTCGACGTGCAATTATAACGATTCTAGCCTGATACTAAACAGGGCAATAATGGTAGAGAGGTTTAAAATACTGTAATTTTTTCCCATACATTCAGGTATGATGCATTGATGTAATCCTCTGATTCATCATCAGATTCATCATTATCATCTTCATCTTCACAGTCAGATTCATGTTCACCATACTCTTCCATCCTCTTCAGTTTGACTCTGTTGTAATCATCTGTGAGAAAGGAAGGTTATCATGGCCATGTTTTTTTTTTTTTACAAAGACAAAATTGTTCAAAGAAAGCCTGCATGATGATGAAATAGACAACAAATAAAAGTTCTTTTCTGGTGGATGAATTTGCTGAAAAAATGTACCCGATGATAATTATACAAAATTCGGCCATTGTTTTCAAATTATATTTGGAGGCAAAACTTACAAGCAATCGCATGCTTGGACCTGTTGTTGTTGATGTTGGCAGGACTGGTCCCTACATTTTGCATCTCTTCATAATCAGGAACTTTCTAAATTGGCACATATGCAAATACACATGTTGATATATGTACATCATTTATGTCGTAAACGTTTACATAGATGCCTGTGCACTGTGCAGACATCATAAAAATGTTATTTTATGGATCATACTTACATATCGTTACACTCCAGCACTAATGCGTTGTAAATGAGTACTGAAGAAAACTTTTTGGCTTGTTATTTCAGAGTTAACAACGATGGCATTTTACGTGAGATATGGCACACCTGGAACTCGAGTTCAAGGCTGGATGGCTCGGTCACACTCTCTCTCATCAGCAGTGATGGCAATATTGTACGGAGCTCTGCCAGGCTGATTTCAGTGTCCCCGTATAGCTGCTGCTCCAGTAATACTTGGTGAATCAAGATGTACTGATCCTGAACAGAATGAAGAACATACTGAATAGGTCGGTGTCTTCCTATCGATGGATGATGCATCACTCATATTTTACCTATTAATTTTTTGCCCAAAATTAAATGTCACCCACATGATAATTAATATTACACTGAAACGTAAATAATGCATAACTGATGACTGAAGGTAGGAAGTTAATTTTGTCTGAAGGGAGGTTTCTTACCTCAACCTGCACCATGAGGCAGCGTTGCTGGCGCAGCGTCACCACAAAAGCGTACACGTCCACACGACCCTCGTCCTCCAGCATCTCCATGAGGGAGTTTATGGCGACAAATGTTCCAGTGCGTCCAACGCCGGCACTGTGAGCAGGTTGTGTCACTTGTAAAATTGTACTACACCTTACGTTATTATTTTGGTTGGTGAAAGACTTCATGTGTAACAGAATTAACTCAGATCAATGCAAAGATGAATATATTTATGTATATTTTTATGCAGATATATTGAATATATTTATGATATATTGTAGATATATTTGTAAAAAAAAAAAAAAAACACCTTTAGAGGCCATTTTTCCCCGCAAAGCAGGGGTTGGCCTTTTTCGGGAACCATGGTTGTTGTTGTTTTTTGGTCCCCTTTTTGAAGCAATGTTTTACGGCCGGATGCCCTTCCTGACGCCAACCCTTTTTGTTGACTTTTACAACAAACAGGGAATTACCAGTGAACTGGTTCTCAATTTGCCGACCTCGGAAGGATGACAGGCTGAGTCAACCCCCTTGGCGTTAATTCAGCGATCGACCGGGATTCGAACCCAGGATCCTAGGATCCTAAAGCCGGCACCCTAGCCGCTAGCCCAGTACGTAGTTCGCGGGTGGAACCGAGCTGGGACGCGGGTGCTGAGCGGCGGTAGCAGTTGGAGTTGCAGCAGTAGGAAATGCGGGAGCAGCGAGCACCAGTGCGCGCGAAGGTAACAAAGCAGCCGTGCGTGCGCAAGAGATGAGCAGCATCAGCCTCGGGATCCGCCATAGGAGCAGTAGTAGGAGTGGCGAGCAGCAGTACTCGGCCTGTGTGCACGGAGGCGACGAAGTAGCAGTACTCGGCCTGTGTGCGCGAAGGCGACGAGCAGCAGTACTCGGCCTGTGTGCGCGGAGGCGGCGAGCAGCAGTGCTCGGCCTGTGTGCGTGAAGGCGACGAAGTAGCCGTGCCGCCAACGCCCCGTAACGGCGTTCCTTCGGAGGGTCCCGGAGCTGGTTCGCCCCTCCAGACGTAGAGGAGGAACCGAGCGCGATGCGCGAACCCCATGGCCGCTCGTCGTTGGTGAAACTCCGGCAGATCGAGTTCAGGTCTTGTGGCAGAACTTGCGGTCGCAACTCTGCCATGTTCATTCGGCCCCCGAATACGTTCGGGGGCAACGGGGTCACCAGTTTAGCGGTTGCCGAAGATGATAAGAAGAGGCCATTTCGTTGGGTACAAAAGGTAGTTTATTGTACAGAAATGTAAAATGTAGATATATTTGTAGATATATTGAATATATGTCGATGAATATATTTATGTAGATATATATTTAGATATATATTTAGTTATATATGTATATATACACATATACAGCAGAGCCCTCCATACATCTTGGAACAGTGAAGTCAAAAAATTTTTTTTTGCTATATACTCATGAAAGTTGGATTTTGGATTTGAGCTCAAAAGATGAATACACACATACATATACACACACACACACACACACACACACACACACACACACACACACACACACACACACACACACACACACACACACACACACACACACACACACACACACACACACACACACACACACACACACACACACACACACACCACAGTGGGGTGTCACCACGTAAGTGATGAGGGTCCTTGGGTTCGAGTCCCGGGTTGAGTCAATTTTTTCAAACTAGCCCCACATAGTAATTTATTCCTGTTCTTTAAAATATGTGAAGAAATCGTCAAAAAAAAATCGATCACTTGGTGTTTTACATCACAAAACCTTTACAGTGTGGTCCAGCATGGCAAAATATGGTTACAGTATTATCCCAATTTTTTATACAGTGTACAGTGTGTTCCAGAATAAGGAATCACATTGTGGAAATAGAACCACTTTAAATTACCCACCGAAGGAGGAGTTCATATACAGTATATCATGGCTGACTCAAGCAGGTTTTCCACAAGAATTATCCTTTACTTTGCACTGTCCATTGTCCCTTCTATCCTGACAAGCTTGCCAGTCCCTGCTGATGAAAAGCAGCCCCATGACATGATGCTGCCACCACAATGCTTGACAGAAGGGATGGTGTTGACTGGGTGATGTACAGCGTTTGGCTTGCGTCAGATGTAACGCTATAAAATTTAAATGTAAATTTTTGTCTCGTCTGACCACAAAACCTTTCTCAACATGACTGCAGTATCATTAAGATGCTCTTTCGCAAACTCCATACGTGCTTTTTGATGCGTCTTTTTCAGTAATGGCTTCTATCATGCCACATGTCCATAGAAGCCAGCTTTGTGAAAAGACCGGAATATTGTTGATTGAAGAACACTGACCCCCATCTCAGACATCGAGCCTTGCAGATTTTTCAGTCATTGTTGGATTTACATGGACATCCCAAACCACTCAAACCAGTCTCCTGCTTGCCCAGCTGCTGAGTTTGGTTGGACGACATGATTTGCCGAGAGTTTGGGTGGTATGATATATCTTGCACTTCTTAATAATGGATTTCACTGCACTCAAAGGCATAATGAATGATATTTAAATGTTCTTAAACCCCCTCCTGAATGGTGCTTCTCCACCACTTTATGTCTGGGAAGAGAATTTCATTCTTATTTTTATCGACCTGAGGTTCCCTCTCCAGAGTGAACTGGTCTATAAAATTATCTTCATGGTTTTGGCAGTGTCGGTGACTGTAGCTCTGCTAAGCTCATGCCTAATAGGCGGAGCCGATGCAATTGTTCAGCCAGAAGAACCTTTTTCTATTTAAATTGTTCCTGGCAGTTCGCAGAACTGTTTTGTGTACCACAGACAGCTTAACGTTGGGCAAACATTTCCTGTTGGTCAGAATGCATGCAGCAATGGCTGGTGTCTTGCTTCCTGGTACCCACAACAGTGATGGAGTCTTATCTCGACGTATATGTGTATATATACGTATATATGTATATATAATTCATCCCATACCTTCCATAACTCTGATTCATCGAGAATGTGATATCTACACCGCGGTTCAGCAATCACTTGGATGTAGCAATGTCTGCTAAACATTACGGCTTCTCCAAAATTTTTCCAAAGTTTTCTAAAGATAGAGATTGCGAGTTAAGCTCTTAGAAGCCAATAAGTTATAAAGTTGAAAAACAAATGATTCATGATCTTCTCTCAACAGGAAAATCTGAGGAAGATACCATTATTCATTTGATTCAAATTTTCAGAAAAAAACATATTGTCTCATATGTTCTTAATCATAAAATATCTGATTTAAATAAAACACTCCCTTGTTTAGTCTCGCCACTATTGGTTATCAGCCTTGTTTGCAATTTTTTTTTTTAAATCACAACGTCTTTCTCATTTCAATAAACTTCTATCATATTTTGCATTTTGATAGCGATACAGTATTCAAACATTTCCAAACTATTTCAAAGCACAACAAATTTTGTATACTTCTTGCATTTTAAAAATATACACCCAATATTGTTATTTTCACGGGGAAATAGATATTTCCAATATTGTTAACAAATGTTAGACATTCATTCCCACCTGCAGTGCACCACCATGGGTCCATCGAAGAAGTTGCAGAAGGACAAGACTCGACGACGGAGGCGCAGGAGAAGATCTGGATCATCGGGTACACCATGATCCGGCCACTTTGTGAATTGCACGTGGGTGATTGTGCGACTGTTTCCTCCCTAAGTCGAAAGAAATAACAAAATTGAGTTTGTGTTTAAAGTTATCACTATCATGATGTAACACAATTCGGTCTTGCTTTTCAGTGCTGCCATTTTTTAATGTAGTATATGACAAGATTGTGAGAAACACTTCTGTTGTATTCTTACACTGTCAGTAGCTTCACCCATTCCTGAACGGAAGGAAGAGTATGTTCTAATCAGACTTTATTTGTTTTTGTCATTGGTTGTTGTGTCTGTGTGTGTCTTTGTGTCTGTGTGTGTCTGTGTAAGCAAAACCTTTTATGTGGGGCAAACCTCACTCATTGGCAATATAGTTAGAGTGTCCTCTCTGTATCTGCGAGGTCAGTAGTTCCTTCTGACTCTAGTTAAGTAATGCTACTACAGCTTTAAAAAATGGTGTGGACTCCTGCCTCACTTAATGCTCAGCATTTAGAGGATAGAGCACCCTGTGGGTTGACATCCCATGGATAAAAAGATAGAGGGGGTTCTCTTTTAGTACCCCAGTCACAGCACAGAGAAAGGTAACATCACAAGATGGCATTCCTGGCACTTAGTGTTCCGAGATGTTACGTCACTTCGCCAAAGATCACCTCCTGCCTGTATTTGTCTGAAATAAAGTCTGGTGTTGTCTAATGTCTATGCCTGCATGTGTTTGCATGGTTTTTGTAAGAACTCCTGACAAGCAGAGCTGGATGCCCTTACATGATTCAGGGATATTTTGGTGATGACGTAGTCTGGGTACTGCATCACTTCATTGTTGGTCACACTTAAGCTTTTATACTGCAGCTTCTTGCCACTTTGTCGTGGCCAGTACTGGTAGCACTTGTTCTGCACACCAACCAAGGAAACACATACCTAATGAACATACCGAGTAGAAGCAACCAAATGGTGGTTATTGAGTTATAGCTCTATTCCGAGATCAAAATATCCAAATTTATCCAATTAATAGACATACGAGTAAACTATGCAAGTTTCATCTTTGGGTGAAATATCTAGACCAGCTAGTCACACATGGTGGCGTTATCTTCACCATGGTCAAACGATCAAAGAGGTTGACCAAACCTCAAACAAGCTGCTAACTGCAGATTTGAATTGCCCACTGCTTCCGCACACAGGAATGTTTCTCACTGTTTGGGACTACTTTCACTATATTGTATTTCTTGTTTGGAGAGCCACGAGATTACTGAAATTTCACAAAATGAAGCAGGTATATTGTTGAGTTGGAGACCTGTCATTGTTTGACAGTGAACCACCTGTGGGAGAACAGCAATGCTTGTATGGATGTGGCAGTACTGCTGCTGCAGTGTCCCTTTTAGGTTAGAGCAGGAATTTGGAATTTGTCATCGCCTACTCACGAAGGACACAGTGGAATCTTTAACACCCATCAACTGAAACTAGCAGAAGGGATGCCCATTGATGCCTCACCCTGACTGCAAAATATCAGGATGACAGGTCTGGATTTGTACCCATGCTTAACAGCTCAGAGGTAAGTGTGCATACCTCTTCGATATCCCACCAGCCAACATTATATCAATTTATTGAAATGGCCACCTACGAAGAAACCACAGATTCCTCATTGTTAATTTCCTTACAACGATTCAGGACGAATATATCTGAAGAGCAATGCCTATCGAAAAAAAGGAATTATTCTGAAGCCATTCTGTCATTCTCACCAAATAAATAAATAAATAAAACTGAATTACCTAACACACACTGCTTCTCATTTACAAAAATAAATCGGAAACAAATAATTAATGAGTAGCCACATTGCACTTACACTCGACAAATTAATGTATTGCACGTATGTTAAATTATTGCGAAATGCCCTGAAACTTTATTGAGAGGTTTGAAAGGAAAATTGATTGAATCACATAAGAAGGGGGAGAGGCTTGGCTAGAGGAGGACAGAGACAGTGTGGATTGAACCCACCTTTCCTCCTTCTATACAACGTGTAACCATGATGATCACAGCTGTCTTTTGTTCCCAAATCATGCCCCAAAAATCAGCAGCTGTTTCCTCCATCGGTCCTGCAGACATGATGGAGAAAATGAAACGTAGTCTCGGTAACCCATTCGACTCCCATTACAATCTACCCAGTATTTGTAATTCATACCAAATACCCAAGAGCTGGTACCCATTGAAGGAAATAGACACAGACCCATCTTCGAGCAACTGCATTATAATTAGAACTGCATCACCGCAAAGTAAGGGGG
Organism: Myxine glutinosa; assembly: GCF_964187855.1. Classification (NCBI taxonomy): domain Eukaryota; kingdom Metazoa; phylum Chordata; class Myxini; order Myxiniformes; family Myxinidae; genus Myxine; species Myxine glutinosa. The sequence goes on from NC_136268.1 coordinate 133,783,915, forward strand.
CCAGAAATCACAATTTAAATACATACCTTGGGCACAAATATACTTCTTGTTTTCCTTGTATCCCTTCACAACACATAACACAAAAACAAGAATGAGGTTTGTCAGAATATCAGATGGTTAACCATGCAATCGTGGCAGAGATAAATAGAGTCACGGAAAAGCGGAGTGGATTTTCCGTAATAAAAAAAACCTATAAACTCACATTGATATAACTGGCATTTATGTAATCTGATCCAGGCTTTCCTCCATTGCTCACCAGACGAACACGATTGTGATCATCTGTCAAATGGAATATTTTCATCATTTCCCTTGGATTCGGTGGTTAAAACACAAATATGTCATGAGCATTCGTACACTGAGCCTCAGTTTGCACTTACATGGAAGTATGTCACTGTAGCGATTCTTGCCATTATTGTAAGGCTGTTGGGCTTCCTTGGAGGGGTTTGACTTCCAGACACGAGGGATAGACTGATGGGGAAAAACAAGGAAAATGCATTTTGTATGTAATTAAAAAAAATTCATTGAATTGAATGTTTAAAAAAAAACATTTTTTAAAAAAGAAATCAAATACTGAAACGAGAAAACATCTTAAAATGCAAAGCCCATCCGCATCCACTTTGAACTCAAAATAAAGGACTAAAACAGCTAAAAATTAAAAATGTCAAATTTATTAATTACTGTTCTCCACATTCTCTTATAAATAAAGATTTGTTCAAAATTTGATGGCAAAAGCTCAAATGAGAAAACGAGATATCTGTGATAACAAAGCGATCACCAAGGGTTGGCTGATCGATCGCTCACGCCTCTTACCCTTGATACACGATCCAATGATGGCCATATTTTTTCGGAATGTCATATGACCTTGAACTTTCCCGGTGTGTACCCCGGTTTAGAATAGGTATACCGTATCCCTGCGCATCGTAAGAGGCGACCAAGGGTTGGCGTCAGGAAGGGCATCCGGCCATAAAAACATTGCCTCAGAACAGGGAAACATGATTGTCATGGGGCCCGCAAGGCGAACCCCCGCTCTACCGGGCAAAATGGCCTTAAAACGATCATTCATTCATTCATTATATGACCTTGAACTTCAGCATTTCGGGATTGAGTGTAAATTAAGAAAATGTGTGCCCATCTACAATTTATCCAACAAAACTCAATGTCATAAAAATTGGAGAAAAATATTCAAGTTATGATCGAAAAGGTGTTTCTTGTTAATTAGGTCACAATCTGAATAAGTAGGTCATGGACACAAACCAAATATGAGATGCGCAACTTCAGTGCAGGTCCGCTATTATGATGCAAAAATATCTTGGAAGGCCAAGCGCTCTTTCAGATGGTGTTTCGAGCCTTGGCAAAATTGAGTCAGATCATTGGCAAAATTGAGCGATGACAAAAAAAAACCGCATTTTTCTTTTCATACCAACATTTGACCTTGATCTTTAATTCAGAGGGGTATATAACCACCTTTAGAGGCCATTTTTCCCTGCAGAGAAGGGGTTTGCCTTTATCGGGCACAGTGGTCCCCTTTTTGAAGCAATGTTTTATGGCCGGATGCCCTTCCTGCCGGGAATCCTGTTAGTTGCCTCTTGCGACACACAGGGAATTACCAGTGAACTGGTACTCAATTTGCCGACCTATGAAGGATGACAGGCTGAGTTAACCTCCCTGGCGTTAATTCAGTGATCGACCGGGATTCGAACCCAGGATCCGAGGATCCCAAGCTGGCACCCTAACCGCTAAGCCAACACCAGGCTCAATTCAGAGGTGTATGATGCACAATTAAGCACACAGGGGAGTGGGTATATACAAGTGTACTCACCTCAAATTCCTGTTGGAACGTTTTGAAATCTGAAGCTGCTTTTGTCTCATATACATTTTGAAGTTCCTCAGCTAGGATTGGCTGCACCTCCAGTAATGTGGGTTCTGTATGACAATGCAAAAAATCATTAGTATCATTTTTTGTGCATTTTTTTGATTGATATGAGCCAGTGATTTAAAATAGAAATTAAAAAAAATTATAATGCAGTTGCTTTTGGAAATTAAGGTAATCTGCAAGACCTCCTCAAAAAACTTGGAACAACTAGGCTGAAGTAAATATTTTTTTTAAGTTTCATTTTCACATGCCTTAATTCAATTCAATTGAATGGTGTAAAAATCTCAAATATTTACCTCTTATTGGCATGGGGATTTGGATTGAGTAACCATTTCGACTGCGCAGGGTAGGGTTGAAATGAACAAAACCAAGAGATCAGTCTGGTACTACTACATTAATAAAAAGTTTCAAAAGATTACTTATGAGGCACTCACAATAATCCAAGTCAGATCAAAATATTTTTCATCAACATAGAAAGTATCCACAATTTGTAAGAGATCATACAAATTTATGCATTATTTCTGTTGGCCTTAAAAATAGTTTCAAAGAAAAGCCAGAATAAGTTTTTTTTTTAATGCGATATTGTAAGTATATATATATATATATATATATATATATATATATATATATATATATACACATATATATATACACATACACATACACATACACACAGTGCTTTCAGGAAGTATTCAGACCCCTTCACTTTTTTCACATTTTGTTATGTTGCAGCCTTATGCTGAAATCGTTTAAATTCATTTTTTCCCTCTTAAATCTACACTCAATACCCCATAATGACAAAGAGAAAACAGGATTTTAGAAAGTTTTGCAAATTTATTAAAAAGAAAAAACTGAAATATCACATTGACATAAAGTATGCAGACCCTTTGCTATGACACTTGAAATTTAGCTCAGGTGCCTCCCATTTCTCTTGATCATCTTTGAGATGTTTCTACACCTTGATTGGAGTCCACCTGTGGTAAATTCAATTGAATGGACATGATTTGAAAAGGCACACACCTGTCTATATAAGGTCTCACAGCTGGCAATGCATGTCAGAGCAAAAAACAAACCATGAGGTCGAAGGAACTGCCTGCAGAGCTCAGAGACAGGATTGTGTCGAGGCACAGATTTGGGGAAGCCTTCAAAAAAATTTCTGCTGCATTGAAGGTTCCCAAGAGCACAGTGGCCTCCATAATTCTTAAATGGAAGAAGATTGGAAAAAGCAGGACTCTTCCTAGAGCTGGCCGTCCGGCCAAACTGAGCAATCGGGGGTGAAGGGCCTTGGTAAGAGAGGTGACCAAGAACCCGATGGTCACTCTGGCTGAGCTCCAGATATCCTGTGTGGAGATGGGAGAAACTTCAAGAAGGACAACCATCACTGCAACACTCCACCGATCTGGGCTTTATGGCAGAGTGGCCAGACGGAAGCCTCTCCTTAGTGAAAGACACATGAAAGCCCACAGAATCTTGTTTCTCACAGTCTGAGAGTCCTTTAGGTGCTTTTTTGCAAACTCCATGCGGGCTTTCATGTGTCTTGCACTGAGGAGAGGCTTCCGTCTGGCCACTCTGCCATAAAGCCCAGATCGGTGGAGTGTTGCAGTGATGGTTGTCCTTCTGGAAGTTTCTCCCATCTCCACACAGGATCTCTGGAGCTCAGCCAGAGTGACCATCGGGTTCTTGGTCACCTCTCTTACCAAGGCCCTTCTCCCCCGATTGCTCAGTTTGGCCAGGCGGCCAGCTCTAGGAAGAGTCCTGGTTGTTCCAAACTTCTTCCATTTAAGAATTATGGAGGCCACTGTGCTCTTGGGAACCTTCAATGCAGCAGAAATATTTTTGTAGGCTTCCTCAAATCTGTGCCTCGACACAATCCTATCTCTGAGCTCTGCAGGCAGTTCCTTCGACCTCATGGCTTGGTTTTTGCTTTGATATGTATTGTCAGCTGTGAGACCTTATATAGACAGGTGTGTGCCTTTCCAAATCATGTCCAATCAATTGAATTTACCACAGATGGACTCCAATCAAGGTGTAGAAACATCTCAAAGATGAACAAGAGAAATGGGAAGCACTTGAGCTAAATTTCAAGTGTCATAGCAAAGGGTCTGAATACTTATGTCAATGCGATATTTAAATTTTTTCTTTTTAATAAATTTGCAAAACTTTCTAAAATCCTGTTTTCTCTTTGTCATTATGGGGTATTGAGTGTGGATTGATGAGGGAAAAAATGAATTTAAACGATTTCAGCATAAGGCTGCAACATAACAAAATGTGAAAAAGTGAAGGGGTCTGAATACTTTCTGAATGCACTGTACATATCCATATATACATATACAGTACATATACTAGCAAAGTTACCCATCATTGATGGGGGTTCATAGATGTCTCACCTGAAATGAGCAATTTCCTTTGGTGTGTGTATTGGTAGAAATGGGAATTCAGTGTAAATATTCAGTTAGCATCTGTCACAATGGGTGCAACTGGTAACCTCGACAACCTCATACCATTCTATCAGCTAAGATTTCCAATCCATGCTTGTTGTACCTCCGAAGTACTTCTTGGGAGTGAAGGTGATACGATGAAAGCTCAGCTGGGAAACGGGTTTAGGCATGTTTTGGGCCTACAGCCTGATGGAAGATCACCAAAGTTATTTTCATACCAACCAACCACCTCCAGGCACCTATCCCTCTCCACATAGTTTCTTCAGCTCTGACCTCCCCCCTCTCTCGATATTCCCCACAACTTTGATTTCAGCAATTTCCCACAGCATTTCATTCTGGTTTCCCATTCGATGATCCATAGATCAGTAGTTTAAGTTTCACGTTTCAACATCAGTTTCACTTTGAGATATCAGTTTAGATTCATCATCGCAACTTGTGATGGGGCACCTCAGTGTGTGGCACCTCAGCAATGGCACCTCAGCACCATGGCACCTCAGCAAAGGACTTCTGTGACTCACTGGGATTGACACAATCTGTCAATTTCCCGACCCGGATCTCAGCCAATGGAGTATCTTCTCTTCTAGACTTGGTTATGACAAACTTCCCTGCTAATGTCTGCTGCTCTTCTTCTGCTCCAATCGGTTCTTCTGATCATGTGCTTGTCAAAGTGGACATCTCTCTGGCCATTCTCAGAGAGCCTCCTCAGCGTCGACGAGTCTGGCATTTCACTCAGGCCGACTGGGACGGTCTTCAAGCAGCCATCAATCGTCTGGATTGGTCTCCCATCTCCACTGCCTCTGACATCAATTCTTCCTGGGAATTCTTCCAAAGCAAACTGATCTCTCTCATGCACAGATTTATCCCATCTCGCCTTCAATTGTCTTACCCTTCCTCCCGTCCATGGTACACTGAATCTTGTGGTGAGGCAGTTGCCCTGAAACAACTTGCCTTTGCCTCTTGGAAGGCTAATCCAACTGAAGGAAATCTCAGTTCCTTCCACCAAGCTCGGAACAAGTGTGTGTCTACCCTCAGGAGTGCCAGGAAGCACTATCTCTCCTCACTCAAGAATGAACTCTCAAACCTGTCTCCTTCCTCCAAATCCTGGTGGCGTCTGGTCAAATCCGTTTCTGGTGTTTGTTCCCCGTCCATCCCCTCCCTTACCTCAAATGGCCACACAGTTGACATCGCACGTGACAAAGCCGAATGCCTCAACTCTGTGTTCGCCTCGAAATCCTTAGTCCCAAACCCATCTCTCTCTGTTCCCACCTTTCCCAGTCGAACCCAACTGCTCCTGGACTCTGTGTCCTTCTCTCCTGACAAGGTGGAGGAGTTTTTGTCAAACCTAGACTCTGATTCTGCAACTGGACCAGACGGCATCAGCCCACGGGTCCTAAAATCCTGCTCTGCCGCTCTATCTCACCCTCTCTCTGTTCTTTTCACCCTATCTTTTGCTCAAGGTCATCTGCCAGCATCCTGGAAATCAGCTAACATTACCGCTTTACACAAAAAAGGTGCAAAAACAGATCCTTGCAACTACAGACCAATCAGCCTGCTCCCAATTATCAGCAAAGTCATGGAATCCATCATTGCTTCGGATATGAAATCTTTCCTCTTCTCCAATGGCTTGATCTCTGATCATCAATTTGGTTTCAGACCAGGTCACTCCACTCTGGACATGCTGCTTCTGCTGTCTCAACAATGGATGGAGGTCCTCAATGCCAAACAGGAAATCAGAGCTGTCTCCCTTGACATATCAAGGGCCTTTGATACGGTCTGGCACCCAGCTCTGCTCACCAAACTCTCCTCCTATGGTATCCATGGAAATCTCCATGCATGGCTTGCGGACTTCCTCTCTGGTCGTAGTCAACGTGTGGCCCTGAATGGATTTCTCTCATCTCCCCTTCCTGTTCAGGCTGGAGTTCCCCAAGGAAGTGTGCTGGGCCCTGTGCTTTTTCTGGTCTTTATCAATGATCTCTCTGACTCTCTGGAAAATCCTCTCTATCTCTTTGCTGATGACTCCACTCTCTGCCGCTCCATTCCTCTTCCCTCAGATCGGCAGTCTGCAGCCTCCTCACTCTCTGAAGACCTGGACAAAATCACAGACTGGTCAAACAAGTGGAACATGTCTTTCAATCCTGCCAAATCTCACTCTCTTACTATGTCTCTCCGAAAAGATCGACTGGACAACCCTCCCATCTACTTTCTCAACAATCCTCTCCAAGAAGTTCTGTCACTCAAGCTTTTGGGTCTCACTATCTGCCATGATCTTTCTTGGGAAAACCACATTTCCAAGCGGGCCTCCAAAGCCAGTCGCCGACTGGGCATCCTCCGTCGTGCGAAGTCCTTCCTCGGCACACCTGAGCTCCTCACCACATACAAGGCTTTCATCCGCAGCTCAATGGAATACTGTTCTCCCCTATGGGCTGGTGCTCCTGCCTCACACCTGGCTCGGCTTCACGCTGTTGAATCCAAAGCTTTCAAAATCATTGGAATCTCCCGCGATGAAGCTATCTCTGAGGGCCTTTCACTCACTCACCGCAGGCAGGTAGGTGGTCTTTCTGTCTTCTACCGACTCCTCTCTGGCCTGGCTCCCCCAGCTCTCTCTGTGCTCTGTCCCCCAAATATTCCTACAGGTCGCACAAGATCTGCCAGCAACCCTCTGATGGTTAAACTGCCGAAATCTCGGCTCTCTGCTCACCTTCACTCTTTCATTCCTCTTTTCTCCCGCCTGTGGAACAAACTCCCACACTCCCTTCAATCCCTCTCCTCCCTCCAGGTCTTTAAAACAGCTGTTCACCACCATCTCTTATCTTCCCCCATCCATAACCTTGATCTTTTCTACCCCCACTAATTCACCCCAGATCCACCTTGTTTGAAATTCCAACTTATTTCCTGGAAATCCTGGCAGTGTCCATATGTTTATACCTCTCCCACCCCCCCCCTTTCACATGCCTCCCCCCCTTCACATGCCTCCCCCCCTTCACATGCCTCCCCCCCAAAGCCCTCTCCCTCCCACAGATCTCTCGATGTCTCCATGTCTCGGTCCCTGCTCTCAAATGTTGTGTTTGTGTCCTTCCCCCTCTCTCCCCATCTTGTCTACCGCTCCCGATGTTATTTGTTTTATGTGTCTGTTTGTCTTTCTGTGTGATTAATGTTCGCTCTTTCACGAGCCTCGATTTTGTATCCAAAAAAAAAAAAAAAAAAAAAAAAGGTCGACAAAACCGTTTTTGGGAGGAAATTTTTTCGAATTATCTAAGGGATCTAAAGTTTTTTTAGGGTCATAAAGGGGTCTAAATTGTTTAAAGAATCGACGATATTAAAAGGGTCAAATGGGGTCTTAAGGTGTCTAAGGACGAAAGAGCAAAAGGGGTCAAAAGTGTCCAAATGGTCTTCCATCTGAAAAAACATCCATTTTCATCCGATTGACTTGAAAATGGAACAGCATTTGCATATTGCCTCACTGAATTGGGAAACCAACTATTTTTTGGTTCATAAGGTCAAAGGTTAACTTAAGGTCAAACTTCCAAAATCATCAATTTTCATGTGAAAAATCATCAATTTTTTAATCAAATTGACTTGAAATTTTAACAGCATTTTTATAGTGCCGCACTGAATTGGGAAGCCAACTACTTTTGAGGTCGAAAGGTCAAAGGTCAACTCTAGGTCAAACTTCTAAAATCATTAATTTTCATCTAAAAATCATCACATCCTATTAACTCAAGCTTTGATCAGGATTGTCAATTTTAATATTGATGAAATGGACAAAATGCTGGATCAATTGCAATATTTTTTGGGGATGTGGGGAGGGGGGTGTGGGGGGGAGGAGGGTGGATTTTTCAAGTATCGTGCTCTGCATGACTTCTTCTTGTTTGTTTGTTTGTGACCTTATACTGCTTTGACACCACAAGATTAATCGCAACAAAACTTTTTACAATCAGATTTTGAACCATGGTGCACCAGAATAGGGTCATGAGGAGATCATTTTCTCATTATTGCCGTGTTTCACTCCCAAGTTTATTTATTTACGAACCCGACTTAATTTCTTTACTGCATGTTCACTCCTTTACACCCCTTATACCACCTCATCATGCCAATTTAGACCCTGTTAAAACCCTTTAGACCCACCCCCCCCCCCTTCACACCCATATAGACCTGTTTGAGACATATACTCCTTTTCCAACCCTTTTCAGATGTATTTTAAGACCCTTTGGACACTTTAGACCCCAATCGCTCCTTTTAAGACCCTTAGACTCATTAGACCATTATAAGACCCGTTAAACACTTTAGACCCCTTAGAAAATTGAAAAACATTCCCCTGAAAATCAGGGGTGAGGAGGGATATTTGAAGGGGAGGGGTGAGGGGAGAGATAAGAAGGGGAAGGGTGAGGGGTGAGATTTGAAGGGGAGGGTGAGGGGGGAGATTTGAAGGGGAGGGTGAGGAAGAGTTTTGGAGGGGAAGAGTCGAGGGGAGATTTGAAGGGGAGGAGTGATGGGGGAGATTTGGAGGGGAGGGGTGAGGGGGAGTTTAGGAGGGGATGGGTAAGGTGGGAGTTTAGGAGGGGAGGTGCAAGGGGGGTAGCATTGAAAGGGAGGGTGAGGGGGAGATTTGAAGGGGAGGAGTGGGGGAGGAGTTTTGAAGGTGAGGGGGGAGATTTGAAGGGGAGGGGCAAGGTTGGGAGATTTGGAGGAGAGGGGTGAGGGGGGAGTTCAGGAGGGGAGGGGTGAGGGGGGAGTTTGGGTGGGGAGGGGCAAGGGGGTAGAATTGAAAGGGAGGGTGAGGGGGGAGTTTTGAAGGGGAGGGGTGGGGGAGGAGTTTTGAAGGTGAGGGGGGAGATTTGAAGGGGAGGGGCAAGTTTGGGAGATTTGGAGGAGAGGGGCGAGGGGGGAGTTTAGGAGGGGAGGGGTGAGGGGGGAGTTTAGGTGGGGATGGGTGAGGTGGCAGTTTCAGAGGGGAGGGGAAAGGGGAGAGATTTGAAAGTTTTGAATGATTAATGAAAATCGAACATTTAGTACAAACTGGATTTCTTGAGATTTTGAAATCAGAGATCCGTCTGAAAACGTTTGAGGAGGGGTGGAATGAAGGTGAGTTTATCGAATGTAGAAAGGAAGAACTGTAAGAGATTGAATTTTTTTGTGAAATAGCATGATTTAATGAGCAAATTGAAGACAGCCTTTTGAAGAGGAAGAAGAAGAGCGAGTTATAATATACAAATTAATACAGCACTGCAGGGGGAAGTTGAAACATTTTAAAACAAACCCGTGAACAGTCTGGGAATTTCCCTGCAATGAGTGCAGGGAGGATGGGAAAGGACGATGAATTGCAAAACAAGTTCAGAATGAGGAACAGAAGAATGGATTTTATACTGAACTTCCGTTTCTACCAACACACATTAAAAAAAAAATGCTCATTTCAGGTGAGACGTCTACAGAACTCTGTCAGTGATGGGTACTCTGCTCGTATACCTATAAATATCATTCTATTCACCGAAAAACTATGTTCAATCCAGTATTTAGGTTATACTCTGCACTTAGATTTGATAAGTGATTTGTGGGATGATGTTGTGAAGATGGTTTATGATGGAAGGGACAAATTAGTTACAGTGGTTTGGATTGAGGTTCAGTAAATCGATACAAACATACAGATGACAGTAAACGATGACACAGGGTTTAGGGATCATTGTCATAATTTATTTTCAAATGCTATATTTTTCATTGGTGAAGTAATAAACAGCAGAGGATGAATACTGACCTTATCAACAACCCCTTTGCTTTCAGCATCTTGAATGCCATGAATAGAAGAACAACAATGACCAAACAAATGAAAAACGCCATCAACCCAATGGTTAGTTTTGAATTGTCTGCAAAAGAAACCAAAGTTAAAGGTTTTGAGCTTAGAAGACTCAATAAGTTTGACTTTTAATTTGTACATTGGTAATCGTTACACATAGTTCTACATTTATCTATATTACATAGACTACATTAAAAACAAATAAGGGCAATACCTCTGGGCTCACCTGGTAGAACTAGGGAACCACTGGTAGACGTGGATGCCCCACAAAATATTTAAATTAGCCGGAGGTTTGAACAATCTTGTGAGAGTACCATGCAGATATGATTCCTAACAAGTTACATATGAATCAGGCGAATACTTTATGAGTAGTCACAAGTAGCGATCACAGAATCGGAATGACATTTGACCTTTAAATTGACCAGCTTAATGTGAATTTTTTGATAGGATTCGCAAGGCATCAGGAGGCCTTGGTCCTGCAGAAGTTTCACAAAGTTTGGTGAAAATAGGACGTTTAGTTTCAACATCAAAAACCATCCGTAATCCCTCCCCCCCTTAGACCCTGATTTTTTTTTCAAACTTTAGTACGTCACGGGTGATGAAGGTTGTGGTCAAGTTTCATCGAAATCGTGTGTGCAGTTTCGGAGAAGAAGATCCGCGTGTTGTACATACTACTGACTCACTGACTGACGGACGCTACGCCCCGATGCTAATACCTCACCTGAACAATGCTCCAGGGGAGCTAAAAATGAGTTATGGTTGCGTGTTGTGTCATGTTGTGTGAGGTTTGGGGTCTGGGGGTTTCTTGAACAAATAATATGTGACAATAATACAATGCAAATGATATTTAACAAATACTGAAAAGTCTTCTCGACTTACAAGATGTAGTAAAGGAAGTCGAAGCGTCCGCCCCTTTGAATTCGTTATGGGCAGAAACCTAAACACAAACAATGTACTAACATCAAAATGGTCAGCATCAAATTTCAATAATCAAATACAAAATCGAATAATTAATTAACAAATAGTATTCATTGACACACGTATTTGTGTAAAAATAAATAAATATATATAAGAAGTTCAAAGTACCTTGATTTCATATTTGGTGCTGTAGTGAAGATTTTCAAACGTTTTTTGTAGATTGTTTTGTAGATTGTAGACAAAATGGTTGCATTTCTCTCTGATACAAATATGAATTTTATAATGACGCAGCTTGCCATTGAGAGAGTTTGGCTCCTTCCAGGACACAATAAAGGCATTATCCACATCCTTTATTGCCCGTACCTTCAGGCCTCGTGGTTCGCTGGGAACTAAATGAACACAAAAAGGCTAGAAACACAAAGCACAGCAAAAAATAATATCATATTCCTGAATAATTCCTGCAGAAATGCCTCTCCCTGTTACAGTATATGCTGCAGAATGTCGAGACAAAAATGCTATTTTTTATTTTTTAAATGAAGACAACCTCACCCTGACTTCCCTTAATGTACCCGTATATCATGCCAAGAGAAGAACCTGAACATTCTCTCATCACCTTTATCCCCTTCGATCCACCACCCTTGCCTACCCCACACCTCAAGTTAACTCATAATTATCATCCTCGCAGTTTAAATTCCAACAGATTGGAAAATGAGATTCACGATTCCTCCTGTATTTTTCAAAAGCATTTCAGGCTCATCAATTGTACAAAAAATTACCTTTTATCCTCTTCAGGTTGCAATGCTTACAAAGCCTCGATTTTATCAGTACTTACTCCCTTCAGGAGAAATGAAAGTTGTTGTTGCGTTCCCTCCATGAATCTCATGACCATCGCGGGTTTTTGTAATGGCATGGACTGTTACATTGTATTTGGTGAAAGGTTTGAGATTCTTGAGCTCACAAGTTGTAGAACTTTCATTCATTGCGTCACATCGAACCACTGAAAACATAATATGGACACAAGTTAAAGGGGAAATGGAATATAAATGAAAATGACCAGTGTGTCTTTGCTTGTTATCTCCAAAAGCGGGTTTCAGAAGGTGGAACAGAGCCCTCCTAGGTTTCGATCTATCCACCTTTGTGTGTGTGTGTGTGTGTGTGTGTGTGTGTGTGTGTGTGTGTATGTATGTATGTATGTATTTATGTATGTATGTGTGTGTATGTATGTATGTATGTGTATGTATATGTGTGTGTGTGTGCGTATGTATGCGTGTATGTGTGTGTGTATGTATGTATGTGTGTGTGTGTGTATGTATGTGTGTGTGTGTGTGTGTGTGTGTGTGTGCGTGCGTGCGTGCGTGTGTGCGTGTGTGTTACCAGTCTTTTCCATTGTCGTCGCATTAATGAAATTCACTCTGTACTCTTTTATTTCACCATTCTTTGTCGATGGTTCTTCCCAGGTGAGATCAGCGCCATACGTTGTGTTTGTACCTTTAGGATTGGCTTTCAGAGATCTCGGCTCTGACGATTCTGGCGATATAAGAGACATTATGATTGAAATGCGAATGTTCACTCTTCTAAACTAACATTGAGATTGTAAAACAATTATTTTTTTTTAATGCTTACTTCCCACTTCAGTTTTTTGCTGAATGAGGTTTGGGTCAGAAGTTCTATTATATCCAAAAACGACCACACTGCAGTTGTAATCCATGTTCGCTGTAACATTATTAAAGACCCAAGAATTGTCTGGGCTGCCATACTTTGAATACTCCTTCAATGGATCTGCAGTACCTGTGCATGAAAACGAAAGAATGACCATGAAACCTTCCATATGGATTCCAAAAAAGAAAACAACTCACACCTTCTCACAATCATTTCAAATTCAAATCATTTATTTTCACTCTCATTTCCTATCTCAGAGTTTGAGTCTGTTGGTGCAAATGTTTCGCAGGGTGGGTGGTTCGTGTGCAGCATCATTTCTGCATCATTTCTTTGGGCTCGTCTGCCGCTGATGCAATGCCTCTATATAACCAGTTATCTGGGGCTCATTTTGCCGACCTCGGAAGGACGACAGGCCCACCCGGCGTTAATTCAACGGGATTCAAACTCAGGACCTCAGGATCCCAAGCCCGCCACCCTAACCATTAGGCCAACACCAGGTAGGTTTCACAGGGTATGCTGTACTTTGGGTGAACTCATACTGGCAGATACAGTAGCAATGCATTAATTAATATGCAGCAAGTGGCTGCAGGTTTACATACACTAACTTGAGGGGGGGTGGGGAGGGGAGGGGTGATGGCATCACATCAAAGACATCATCAAAGACATAAAATGTCATAGCCCCTGCCGTGGTTTTTTGTAATTTTTCTGTATGGAATTAAAGACTGTCATCTTTGATCGGATGACAATACAAAATCTTCTGCATATGTATACTCTCATGCATTGTCTTTGTGCCAAGTTTTGTTCTTGCATGTCGGAGAAATGGCCGGGGACACGTTTAAGTAACAAAATGGCCCCCAGTCGGCCATCTTGGATCTGTTCTCGAAAGAAATGACGTGCCCATCACATCCCATATATAACCCATCATTCCATTATCTGTGTGCCAAATTTGAACAAGATCAGTAAATGCATGTCTGAGAAATGTTTGAGGACGTGTTCAATATCGGGTTTTTTACAACTAAAATGGCCGCCAGTCGGCCATATTTAATCGCATCGCGAAACAAAATAATTTGCATATGTATACCATCATGTGTTTTCTTTATACCAAGTATCAAAAAATTGGTCCATACATCTCCGAGATATGGTTGCGGATGCAAAGACACACAGAATTGGTCCACGAGACCAAATCCATAAGTCACCGTTTCGGACAAAGTCCAACAGGAGCTAATAATTAAAAATGAAAAGCTGAAATGTCTTGAGTCAATAAGTATTCAACCCCTTTGCTATGACATTCTAAACTGAGCTCAGGTTTTTTTTTCTTTTGAATACTCAGTCGAGGCTCATGTAAGAGCTAACACATAGAACATATAATAAAGGGAGCTGGAGGCAAGAGGGGGAGAGAGAGAAAGGGAAGCACAAAAACAGTCAGGAACAGGGACATCAGGAGATATGTGGAAGAGAGAGGGCTGTGGCAGGGTACACCGCATAAATAATATGGACACCACAGGGGATTTCAGGAAAGAAAACAGGAAATTTAAAGGTGGGTTTGAGGTGAATGAGATGCATCCAATTTCCTTTGATCATCCTTGAGATGTCGCTATAACTTGATTGGAGTTCACCTGTGGCCTATTCAATTGATTGGACGTGATTTAGAAATAAACACACCTTTCTGTATAAGATCCCACAGTTGACAGCACATGTGAGAGCAGAAACTCAACCATGAAGTCCAAGTAACTGTCCACAGAACTCGAAGATAGAATTGTGAGGAGGCATAGATCTGGGGAAGGGTATAAAACAATTTATACAATGTTGAGCGTTCCAAAGAGCACAGTGAGCTCCATCATGGAAAAATGGAAAGACTATGGAACTACCCACTCTTCCTAGAGCTGGCCGTCTGACCAAACTAAGCAACTGGGCAAGAAGGACCTTGGTCAGGAGGTCACCAAAAACCAAATGACCACTCTGACAGAACTACAGAGTTCCTTGGTTGACATGAGAACCTACCAGAAGGACAACAGTCTCTGAAGCACTTCACAAATCTAGGCTTTATGGAAGAAAGTGCAGATGGAAGCCGCACCTGAAAAAAGGCACATGACAGCATGCCTTTAGTTTTCATAAAAGCAAATGAAAGTTTCTGAGAGCATGAAGCAAAATATTCTGTGGTCCGACAAGACGAGAATTGAACCCTTTAGCCTGAATAAAAAACCACCTTTAGAGGCCATTTTTCCCCGCAAGCGGGGGTTGGCCTTTTTCGGGAACCGTGGTTGTTGTTGTTTTTCGGTCTCCTTTTTGAAGCAATGTTTTACGGCCGGATGCCCTTCCTGACGCCAACCCTTTTTGCCGCCTTTAACGACAAACAGGGAATTACCAGTGAACTGGTCCTCAATTAGTCGACCTCGGAAGGATGACAGGCTGAGTCAACCCCCCTGGCGTTAATTCAGCGATCGACCGGGATTCGAACCCAGGATCCTAAGCCGGCACCCTAGCCGCTAGCCCAACACCAGGGTTTAGCCTGAATGCAAAGCACTATTATTATTATGTCTGCAGTAAACTTAGCACAGATCATAACCCATCTAACACCATCCCCACCATGAAGCATAGTGGGGGCAGCATCATGTTATGAGGATGATTTTCAGTGGCAGGGACTGGGAGACTTGTGAGGATAGAGGGAACAATGAATGGAGCCAAATACAGGCAAATCCTTGAGTCAAACTTGCTTCAGAGTGCAAAAGATCTTAAACTGTGGTGAAGATCTAAGTTCCAACAGGACAATGACCCCAAGCATCCAGCCACAACAACACTGGAATTGCTTCAGTACAAGAACGTGAAATTCCTTGAATGGCCTAGTCAAAGCCCACACTTAAATCGCATTGTGAATCTGTGGAAAGACTTGAAGATTGCTGTTCACCGACACTCCCCATCCAACTTGACAGAGCTTGAGCAAATCTGAAAGGAAGAATGGGAGAAACTCCCCAAATCCAGATGTGCAAAGCTGATCCAGACATACCTGAGAAGACCCGAAACTGTAATCACTTGCAAAGGTACTTTGACAAGTATTAACTCAGGGGGTTGAATACTTATGTAAATTGGATATTTCTGTATTTCATCTTTAATTTTTAATCAGGATTTCTAAAAACAAATTTCCACTTTGACATTATGGGGTATTATGTGTAGATCAGTGACAAAAAATCTCAAGTTCATCCATTTTAAATTCAGGCTGCAACACAACAAAATGTGAAAAAGACAAAGGGTGTGAATACTTTCTGAAGGCACTGCAAATGGCTTTGCTTGATATAATCATTTTCTCAGCCTTCTTAGTTATCATGGAAATGATTGCCTGGAGTTCCTTTACTGGACCTCGGAGCATATGTGTGTTGTTTCATAAAATTAACAAAAACAGAAATCCATCGCAGAACACCTCTTTGAAATGTCTGGACACGAATAATCAAATAGTTTTTACCAAAATACCGGTCTATCATTGAACAGCACTTGCTTATGATTTCACTCCGCGACACTTTTCCTAATGGATGGATACACTTGGAAAACGTTGTTATATGATGAATATCTGAACAGCTTGGTCAATAAATAAGAATAAGCACACATTACCTTTACATGTGATATTGTATTTCAGTTCGGTGCAATTCCCCTTCGTCCACGCTGTTGGCACTTCCCAAAAAAGTCGAAGATTCACGAGCTTAGTGGTGCGGTTGTACACACTCGATGAATTGAGAAACTTGACTGCACCAATGGTTGCTTGAAAAATACAACACGTTTGATAAACAGGTACAGAGGCACGACATACCCGTTACATTGTCTCAGCAAGTTTTTTTTTTTAAATACAGAAATATTATTTTCATTTCAATCGGATGATGATAAATTTTGCTATCACATTCAACTCATCTAATGGTATCACAAACTAAATCCATAGATCTCCAAAGCAATTATTAAATTGTGTTAGATGCAATTGGCTGAAAATAAACTTTGTAGCATGATATACATACAGGTACAAAACCTAAATACCTCAGTACCTGTACATCCCAAGGGTAATTGCTTGCCATGATATGTGACCAGAGCAAGTATTTGGAACTTGTTCAGGGTATCAGCATATAATATGGCCTACACATTCTACAATGGTCATTTTAACACTGAACTAGAACAGCACTCTTCAACGTCACGTCGACCGATATGCCTCCGCCCACATTATAACATCATTATAAAACTTGAACCAAGTTTGATTTAAATCCATTCAGCTGTTCTCAAGTTATCACATTTTTACCTGACATGACCTCTGACCTATGGCCTTTGCCCTCAGGAACCAAAATCGAATCAGTTAATCTTTACATAATTATACATATCTGTACCAAGTTTAAATTGGATCACTTCAGCCATTCTCAAGTTATAGACCTATTACAGACTTTGACCTTTGACCTCTTGACGCCAAAATCGAATCTTTTTTTTTTTGGATACAGAGTCGAGGCTCATGGAAGAGCTAACACATTACACACGAAAACATGAACGGACCCCATAAAAATACAATAAATAAAGGGAGCGGGAGAAAAGAGGGGGAGAGAGAGGAAACCATACAAGCACGACAGTAGAGAACAGGGATGTCGGTAGATCTGTGGAAGGGAGAGGGCTGGGGGGGGGGGGGGGGGGGTGGGGGGTGGCGAGGGAAAGGGGTACACGGTACACGGTATAAAGCAAATGAACACGAGGAGGAATTTCAGAAAAGAAGTTGGGGATTGAAAGAGGTGGATTTGGGGTGTTTTAACAGGGGTAGAAAAGATCAAGGTTTTGGATGGGGGAAGATAGGGGAAGATAAGAGAAGGTGGTGAACAACTGTTTTAAAGACCTGGAGGGAGGAGTGGGATTGAAGAGAGTGAGGGAGTTTGTTCCAGAGGTGGGAGAAAAGGGGAATGAAAGAGTGAAGGTGAGCAGAGAGCCTAGATTTTGGCAGTTTAACCATAAGAGGGTTGCAGGCAGATTTTGTGCGACCTGAAGGAATATTTGGGGGACAGAGCACAGATGAGCAAGGCCGGAAAGGAGTCGGTAGAAGCCAGAAAGACCACCAACCTGCCTACGGTGAGAGAGTGAAAGGCTCTCAGAATCAGCTTCATCGCGGGAGATTCCAATGATTCTGAAAGCTTTGGTTTCAACAGCGTGAAGCCGAGGCAGGAGCACCGGCCAAGAGGGGGGAACAGTATTCCATTGAGCTGCGGGTGAAAGCCTTGTATGTGGTGAGGAGATCAGAAGTGCCGAGAAAGGACTTGGCACAATGGAAGATGCCCAGTCGGCGACTGGCTTTGGAGGCCAGCATGGAAATGTGGTTTTCAAATTATAATATTGACCCCAAAATCTAATCAGTTCATCTTTACCTCATTATACATACCTGCACCAAGTTTGACTAAGATCCCTTCAGCCGTTAACAAGTTAACGCGACAACGAAAACCTATCACGGACGAACGAAAGGACGGACAACCGGACGGACAACCTGAAAACATAATGCCTCCGTTGACTTCGTCCACGGAGACATAAAAATGCATGCTCACAGAAATTAATGTGTTTGAAAGGATTACGCGCTCTGCATTACAATATTCCTTACATATTACGAGGAAAAATGTTTGTAGTCAAATCCTATTAGCCCATCCATGCCGAGACGGGGATTTATAATCGTGTGTGTGTGTGTGTGTGTGTGTGTGTGTGTGTTTCTGTCTGGGTCATAGCTCTTTTACCATTTGAGCTATTGTCATCAAATTTTCACTAAACCTTTATTATGATCATACGGAAAAGGCAAATTAATAATTTTGTCAAAAGGTCAAAGTCACATAAAATCGTCAATTTTCATCCGATTGACCTGAAATTTTAAGAATTTGCATATTGGGTCACTGAATTGGTTCACCAATCAAAAGCTACAAGCCCATTGTTTTTATTAGATCAAAAGGTCAAAGGTCAAGTTTGTGTTAAATCACTAATTTTGACCAGATTGACTTGAAATGTTTTTTTTTTTCATTGTTTTTTTTTTTTTTTTTGGTATACAAGATCGAGGCTCGTGAAAGAGCTAACATTAATCACACAAAAAGTGAAACCGACACATAAAACACAAAAAATAAGGGGAGCGGTAGACAAGATGGGGAGAGAGGGGGAAGGACACAAACACAACATTTGAGAGCAGGGACACAACAACAACAACAACATGCATTTTAAGGCCATTTTCCCTGCTAGAGCGGGGGTTAGCCTTGCGGTCCTCATGACAATCTTCGCCATCTTGCCCTATTTTCTGCATCTCTCCTCGTTAATCCCCTTGCCTGCATTTCTTCTTCCACCATCTTTTGCCAAGTCTTTCTCGGTCTTTCCCCGTCCTCTACTTCCTTCTACATTCATTTCCATCACTCTTCTCAACCAGTCACTTTCATCCTTCCTCAACACATGACCAAACCATCTCAACCTGTTCCTCTTCACAACATCAATCACAGGCTCTATTCCCATCATTTTTCGCAATTCATCATTTGTCTTCCTCTCTCTCAACGATACTCCGCACATCCATCGAACCATTCGCATTTCCACCCTTTCCAACCTTCGTTGCTGCTCTACGTTCATTACCCATGTCTCGCTCCCATAAATCATAACACTTCTCACACATGCAGCATACACCTTTCCCTTCAGCTTCAACGACACTCCCCTCCTCATCAGCACGCCACTCAGTTCCCGAAACTTCTTCCATGCACATCTCACTCTAGCAACCGTTGCCGAGTCTGATCCACCTTCTCCATTCAGCATGTCTCCGAGGTAGCAAAATGTTTTCACACCTTCCAGCTTCATGCCGTCTCCAAGATCCAACTCAACATTTCCTACATCCTGAGAGCAGGGACATCGGGAGAAATGTGGGAGGGGGAGGGCTTGGGGGGAGGTGGGAGAGGTATAAAACATATGAACACTGCAAGGACTTCCAGGAAAGAAGTTGGAATTAAAAAAAAAAAAAAGTGTATCTGGGGTGAATTAGACGGGGGTAGAAAAGATCAAGGTTTTGGATGGGGGAAGATAAGAGATGGTGGTGAACAGCTGTTTTAAAGACCTGGAGGGAGGAGTGGGATTGAAGGGAGTGGGGGAGTTTGTTCCAGAGGCGGGAGAAAAGAGGAATGAAAGAGTGAAGGTGAGCAGAGAGCCTAGATTTTGGCAGTTTAACCATAAGAGGGTTGCAGGCAGATATTGTGCGACCTGAAGGAATATTGGGGGGACAGAGCACAGAGAGAGGTGGGGGAGCAAGGCCGGAGAGGAGTCGGTAGAAGACAGAAATACCACCAACCTGCCTGCGGTGAGTGAGTGAAAGGCCCTCGGAGTTAACTTAATCGCAGGAGATTCCAATGATTCTGAAAGGTTTGGTTTCAACAGCGTGGAGCCGAGCTAGGTGTGAGGCAGGAGCACCAGTCCAGAGGGGGGAACAGTATTCCATTGAGCTGCGGATGAAAGCCTTGTATGTGGTGAGGAGCTCAGGTGTGCCAAGGAAGGACTTCGCATGACGGAGGATGCCCAGTCGGCGACTGGCTTTGGAGGCTAGCTTGGAAATGTGGTTTTCCCAAGAAAGATCATGGCAGATAGTGAGACTCAAAAGCTTGAGCGACAGAACTTCTTGGGGAGGATTGTTGAGAAAGTAGATGGGAGGGTTTTCCAGTCAGTCCTTTCGGAGAGACATTGTAAGAGTGTGAGATTTGTCAGGATTGAAAGACATGTTCCACTTGTTTGACCAGTCTGTGATTTTGTCCAGGTCTGCAGAGAGTGAGGAGGCTGCAGACTGCCGATCTGAGGGATGAGGAATGGAGCGGCAGATCGTGGAGTCATCAGCAAAGAGATAGAGGGGATTTTCCAGAGAGTCGGAGAGATCATTGATGAAGACCAGAAATAGCACAGGGCCCAGAACACTACCTTGGAGAACTCCAGCCAGAACAGGAGGGGAGATGAGAAAAATCCATTCAGGGCCATACGTTGCCTACGACCAGGGAGGAAGTCCGCAAGCCATGAGTGGAGATTTCCATGGATACCTTAGGAGGAGGGTTTGGTGAGCAGAGCTGGGTGCCAGACTGTATCGAAGGCACGTGATATGTCAAGTGAGACAGCTCTGATTTCCTGTTTGGCATTGAGGACCTCCATCCATTGTTGAGGCAGCAGAAGCAACATGTCCAGAGTAGAATGACCTGGTCTGAATCCAAATTGATGATCAGAGATCAAGCCATTGGAGAAGAGGAAGGATTTGATATCCGAAGCAATGATGGATTCCATGACTTTGCTGATAATTGAAAGCAGGCTGATTGGTCTGTAGTTGCAAGGATCTGTTTTTGCACCTTTTTTGTGTAAAACGGTAATGTTTGCTGATTTCCAAGATGCTGGCAGATGACCTTGAGCAAAAGAGAGGGTAAAAAGAACAGATAGAGGGTGAGATAGAGCGGCAGAACAGGATTTTAGGACCCGTGGGCTG
Organism: Myxine glutinosa; assembly: GCF_964187855.1. Classification (NCBI taxonomy): domain Eukaryota; kingdom Metazoa; phylum Chordata; class Myxini; order Myxiniformes; family Myxinidae; genus Myxine; species Myxine glutinosa. The sequence goes on from NC_136268.1 coordinate 133,805,058, forward strand.
ATGCCGTCTGGTCCAGTTGCAGAATCAGAGTCGAGGTTTGACAAAAACTTCTCCACCTTGTCAGGAGAGAAGGACACAGAGTCCAGGAGCAGTGGGTTCGACTGGGAAAGGTGGGAACAGAGAGAGATGGGTTTGGGACACAATATTTTGAGGCAAACACAGAGTTGAGGCATTCGGCTTTGTCACGTGCGGTGTCAACTGTGTAGCCATTTGAGGTAAGGGAGGGGGAACAAACACCAGAAACGGATTTGACCAGACGCCACCAGGATTTGGAGGAAGGAGACAGGTTTGAGAGTTCAATGTTGAGTGTGGAGAGATAGTGCTTCCTGGCATTGCTGAGGATAGACACACACTTGTTCCGAGCTTGGTGGAAGGAACTGAGATTGCCTTCAGTTGGATTTGCCTTCCAAGAGGCGAAGGCAAGTTGTTTCAGGGCAACTGCCTCACCACAAGATTCAGTGTACCATGGATGGGAGGAAGGGTAAGACAACTGAAGACGAGATGGGATAAATCTGTGCATGAGAGAGAGCAGTTTGCTTTGGAAGAATTCCCAGGAAGAATTGATGTCAGAGGCAGTAGAGATGGGAGACCAGTCCAGGTGATTGATGGCTGCTTGCAGCCCGTGCCAGTCGGTCTGAGTGAAATGCCAGACTCGTCGGCGCTGAGGAGGCTCTCTGACAATGGCCAGAGAGATGTCCACTTCAACAAGCACATGAACAGAAGAACCGATTGGAGCAGAAGAAGAGAAGCAGACATTTGCAGGGAAGTTAGTCATAATCAAGTCCAGAAGAGGAGATACTCCATTGACTGAGATCCGGGTCGGGAAATTGACAGATTGTGTCAGTCCCATTGAGTCGCAGAAGTCCTTTGCTGAGGTGCCATGGCTGGTGAGAGATGAACCCACACCCAGCCAGCTGGCATGATGACAGTTGAAGTCGCCACATATGAGGAAGAGAGAGTTTGGATGAGTTGACAGAAGTTGGTCCATGTTGTCCGACAGCGAAATGTAAATGGAGTCATCACTGTTTGGAGGATGGTACAGAACACATATGAAAAAAAGGTGGGAGCGGAGAGGAAGCCGTAGCCAGAGGTACTCCTGGGGGTGGGGTGGAGAGAGGGCAGTGCAACGAGAGTGAGGAAGAGAGTTTTTGATAAAGATAGCCACCCCACTACCAGGACGAGGCTCAGGTCTATCATACCGGAGGAGGGAGTAACCAGGAAGAGATATTAAGGAATCAGAGACATCTTGAAGGAGGAAAGTTTCTGTTAAGCAGATCAAGTCTGGATTGTCAGAAGCAACCTGAATGGAGAGATCAATCAGGTTTGAGCGAAGGCCCCGGATGTTTGCGGTCCATACTGTTAATGAGGAAAGAGGAGGAGCATCGGGTGCAGGACAGGGGAGGGGTAGGGTCAGATGAAGGATGAGAGGGGGAGGTAGGAAGAGCAGTTGATTGTGTGTCAGAGATTAAAGAAGAGTTACAAGAAAGGGAAGGATGAGGAGGACGAAAGGTTTGATGGTGATGGGACGAGGCACAGTGAGGGGTTGTTTGAGAGGGGGGCAGAGGAAATTAGAAGGTTGTGGGAGGTGGAGGTATGAGATAGAAGGGAGACGAAGTGGGGAGGATGCAGCTTTGAGAAGGAGGTGGGAGGAGGGAGAATTTGGGAGGGATGGTTGAGGGGAGATTTGAATGGGGAGGGGTTGGGGGGGAGTTTTGAATGGGAGGGGCAAGCGGGGAGTTTAGGAGGGGAAGGGCAAGGGGGGAGTTTAGGAGGGGAGGGGCAAGGGGGAGGGAGGAGTTTAGGAGGGGAGGGGCAAGGGGGGAGTTTAGGAGGGGAGGGGCAAGGGGGGAGTTTAGGAGGGGAGGGGCAAGGGGGGAGTTTAGGAGGGGAGGGGCAAGGGGGGAGATCTGGAGGGGGTGGCAAGGGGGGAGTTTAGAAAGTGGATGATTAATGAAAGATAAACATTTCTAACAAATTGGGTTTGTTGTGATTTTCAAGTTAGCGATCCGTTTAAGAACGATAGAGGAGGGGTGGAGTGAATGAGAATTTAGAGCATGTAGTGAGAAAGAATTATAAGAGATTGAATATTTTTTTGAAATGGAATGAGTTGATGAGGAAATTGAAAGGAGCCTTTTAAATAGGAAGAAAAACAGCATGTTGTAATAAACCACTGAATAAAACACTCCAGGGGAAAGTTTAAACATATTTAAACCGTGAAGAGAACCGTGAAGAACAATCTTATATTCACAAAGATACCAATGCGGAGAGGGAGCCTAGAGTGACAACCACGAGTCACTTGAACAGGGAAAAAGCTGGAAGCAGAGCGATAATGGGGGCGGGGCGGGACAGCGCACATGGACAGCGGCAAAAACACACGAGGAGAAAGGGAAATAAAAGTTGTTTGTTTTGTTGTTTGTTTTTTGGGGGGGGGGGGGGGTGGGGGTTACATCGTTGGACAAAGAGTAGATGTTTGCATTCGAAGAATATAGAATTTGAGCATCGGTCACTGAATTGGTTCACTAATCAAAACCTAGAGGCTATTATTTTTTAGATCTAAAGCCCAAAGGTCAAGGTTGCGTAAAATCATCAATTTTCATTCTGTATTTTCTTTTTTAACTGTTTTTGTTATTTGAGCACACAGAAGAAGACGTCTGATTACAAACGGACACGGACGGGCTTTGCATTTTCAGATGCTTTCTAGTTCCATCTGGAATCAACCAAGATTAGAAAGTTCAAAAACAATTATTCAGTTTATATTCTCATCAAATGTCCTCACATCTGATTTAAGTTGACTTGGTGTAATGGTTAGAGCGTGCACTCTGTGTATGGGAGTCATATAACAGACTTTAAAAATGGCACATGCTGCTCCCTTGCTTGATGCTCAGTACATTAAAAGGATAGAGCATGGAAAAAACAACTATAGGTTGGCAACCACAACATGGGCTTGATGGGCCAAATGGCCTACTCCTGTGTTGAAGCTCCTTAGAAAGGAACTCATATTTTATGATCACCAGTGCTGTTACTAGAAGCCGCCAGGGGAATCATGCCATTATCTTTACGATTATTACTACCATAGCAGAGTACCCTCCTTATGGGCGATCTTATTGCAAGCATGCAATACACATTCTCCTGACAAATCCCAATATTTGGGCGATGTATAGGCAACAGAGCGCTGAGTCAATTATTCCCGAAAATAAAATTAACCCGGGTTATGTATATGAAGCAAAAACATGTGTACTACTTATGTGCAGGTATAATACATTGTGGTTATATATACCTTGGATCATTCCAATTGCACCCACCCTACCCCAAAAATGTCACAATGGATGAAAACATTTTTTTGAAATCTTGATGGAATCAAAAGAAACCTGCACATGCACAACTTCAGAATGCCCTCATTGACCGCTGAAAGTTTCAGATACTGAGGTCACATCATCTGGAAGGAGTAGATTATACATGCACACACACTACATACATACTGTGCATACATACATACATACTGTACATACATACATACATACATACATACATACTCGGGATATGCTCCACAGGTTGGTCGGAGCGATGAAGAGAAGAACAAGTTCTGGTGTGCAATAGAGAAGCTGATGGAAAACGTGAAAGATAAGGACGTTGTTGTGGTAGGAGGAGACCTAAATGGACATGTGGGAAGGAGTATGGACGGTTTAGAGGGAGTTCGTGGGGGTTACGGATATGGTGTGAGAAATGGAGAAGGTGAAAGGATTTTGGAGTTTGCTGATGGAGCTGATTTGTTGATTTGTAATACTCAGTTCCAGAAAGAGGATAATAAGCTTGTTACATACACGTCAGGTGGGTCGACGACAACCGTTGACTACCTGATGGTGCGTATGCGAGATAGGGGGCACCTCCGGGACACAAAGGTGATCCCAGGGGAGGAGGCTGTTTCACAGCACCACTTGGTTGTCGGCGACATAAGGTTGAAAGGTGCGAGGAGAGCTCGGCGGGTGAAGTACCAACCGAGAATGAAGGTGTGGAGGTTGAAAGAGGTGACAGTGAAGGAGGGATTAAAAGAGAGGCTGAGTATGGTGGAGGATGATGTGGTTGAGCTTGAAAGTGGTTGGATGTCAATGAAAGATAGTCTGTTGGGAGCCGTTGGTGAGGTATGTGGATGGACAAAAGGACCACCGAGGCACTCGGAAAAATGGTGGTGGGATGACGAAGTTGGAAAGAAGATTGACGAGAAGAGGAAGAAGTTCAAGGAGTGGCAGAAGGCGAAGGGTACGGGGGCAGAAAAGGAAGAGCATGAAAGTTATAAGGCAGCCAAGAAGGCTGCAAAGAAAGAGGTAGCAAAGGCGCAGGAGGCATGTAGGAAAATGTTCGGAGAACGCTTCGATTTGGAAGAGGGTCAGAGAGTGGTATTCAGGATTGCAAAGCAGATAGCGAAAGAGAGGTGTGATGTGATGGGGGTGAGTTGCTTGAAGGATGAAGTGGGACAAATCGTTGTGGACCCAGATGGAATTAAAGGAAGATGGAAGAGATATATGGAAATACTGTTGAATGCAGAGAATGAATGGGATGGCAACATAGAGAGTAACCCAGTTTTAGGACCGGCAGAGAAGATAACCGAGAAGGAAGTTGAGGAAGCGATTAAAGCAATGAAGAGTAGAAAAGCAGGAGGACCGACGGGAGTTGTGGGAGATATGTTGAAGGCAGCGGGAAATTGGGGTGTGAAGAGAATGACAGAGATCTGCAATCTGGTGGTGAAAGAAGGCCGCATTCCAGTGGATTTGGGACCTGAGTACCCTCGTCCCTCTATACAAGGGGAAAGGTGACCCTCTGGACTGTGGCTCGTATCGAGTGATAAAGTTATTGGAGCATGGAATGAAGGTATTGGAAAGGGTGTTGGAGAGGAGGATAAGGAAGAAAGTGAAGATTGACGAAATGCAGTTTGGATTTATGCCAGGAAGAGGAACGACAGACACGCTTTTTATTGTGAGGCAGTTGCAGGAGAAGTACATGGAGAAGAGGAAGAAGTTGTTTCTTGGGTTTGTTGATCTGGAGAAAGCATTCGATAGGGTTCCACGTGAAGTAGTGACATGGGCAATGAGGATGTTAGGAGTGGAGGAATGGTTGATCAGAGTAGTGATGGCAATGTACAAAAGAGCGCGCACAGCTGTAAGGACGAAGGACGGGAACAGTGGTGAGTTTGAGGTGAAGGTGGGAGTGCATCAGGGGTCGGTACTAAGTCCACTACTATTTGTAGCTGTGATGGAGGTGCTGGCTCGAAACGTAAAGGAGGGTTTACCGTGGGAGTTGTTGTATGCAGATGATCTGGTGTTGATTGCAGAAAGTATGGATGGACTGAAGGAGAAGATGAACAAGTGGAAGGAATGTATGGAGACGAAAGGTCTGAAGGGGATTATCGGAAAAACAAAGGTGATGGCAAGTGGTAAAGCATGTGGTGAGGTGGAAAGAACTGGGAAGTGGCCATGTGCTATGTGCAGGAAGGGTGTCGGAGTGGACTCAATTCAATGTACAATGTGCGCTGAGTGGGTTCATCAAAAATGTAGTGGTTTGAGAGGGTCATTAACCAGTGTGGCAGCTACATTCAAGTGTAAGGTGTGCACAGAGGGAGCTGCAGATGGAGGAAATGTTGAGTTGGATCTTGGAGACGGCGTGAAGCTGGAAGGTGTGAAAACATTTTGTTACCTAGGAGACATGCTGAATGGAGAAGGTGGATCAGACTCGGCAACGGTTGCTAGAGTGAGATGTGCATGGAAGAAGTTTCGGGAACTGAGTGGCGTGCCGACGAGGAGGGGAGTGTCGTTGTAGCTGAAGGGAAAGGTGTATGCTGCATGTGTGAGAAGTGTTATGATTTATGGGAGCGAGACATGGGTAAAGAACGTAGAGCAGCAACCAAGGCTGGAAAGGGTGGGAATGCGAATGGTTCGGTGGATGTGTGGAGTATCGTTGAGAGAGAGGAAGCCAAATGATGAATTGCGAAAGATGATGGGAATAGAGCCTGTGATGGATGCTGTGAAGAGAAACAGTTTGGTCATGTGTTGAGGAAGGATGGAAGTGACTGGTTGAGAAGAGTGATGGAAATGAATGTGGAAGGAAGTAGAGGACGGGGAAGACCGAGAAAGACTTGGCTAAAGATGGTCGAAGAAGAAATGCGGGCAAGGGGGTTAACAAGGGGAGATGCAGAAAATAGGGCAAAATGGAGAAGATTGTCATGGGACCGCAAGGCTAACCCCTGCTCTTGTAGGGAAAATGGCCTTTAAAATGCTTGTTGTTGTATGTGACACATTAACATACACATTTAATTGAAGAGATTTCATTTTTTTCATGTTGCACTTTTAAGACAATTGTAAAAAGGGCTTCTTGTTTCTGACTTACCAGGATATGAAGTTTCCACTTCCACATCCATAGTGTCGTTGCATGTACTGCAATTTAACACCACATTAATGGTGTATTTTGTGCAGGGCTCGAGGTTGAAGATCTGTCTGATTGAGAGAGTTTCATTGTCAAAGGTGACGTTCATACTTGTGGGTTTATCTTTTATTTTGACATCCTGTACGGAGCAATTTTCATTCGACTTGATCTGCAGAGTGATGTTTTGGTCTTGTCTTTCAATTGCAGTTATATTAGCACCTGAAATAAAAAAATGAAAGTACATGTTTTTATTTGTTCAATAACTTTCTATGTTCAAGAAGGCAGTTCAAGAAGTTCCCCAAATGGGAAACTCACAAGTCTACAACATGTCAACAAAGTATAACGAAATATACCTCGTATGCAAAATAAAAAGAATACTAAATACATATAATCTCACTCCGGTTATGTAGAAAAATAAAACATCAGCAAATCCTGGAACTTAATTTGTTTCTCGTTTGCAATTTTTTTTTTGAATGTCCTTGTAGAAAGTGATAAGAAAAACAGGCAAATATGACTAGAATAATGAACAGAATGGAAGTTGTTTTTTTTCCAAATGATCATTTGGATGTGAATGTTGGTAAACATTATGAAATGCGGTATTTCCTCCTCACCACTGCATTGTTCTGGAGTGGGTGTTGTTGGAGAAATGGCAGAGGAGACTCCAGAGCTTGCCATGACTGGAAAGGAACAAGTTTTGGTGAATATGATCACGAACAAGAGCACATTGTAAGTATTATGTATTGCTTTATTTTTGATGAATTACTTAGAAAACCAAGAAGAAAAAGACTTAAAATGTCATCGCCCCACCATGGTATTAGTAATTTTGCTGTACTAGCAAAAGTAATCAAAGTAATAGCATGGTATTAGTAATCAAAGTAATTAAAGGCTGTCAGTCATCCATCTTTGGTCGGATGACAAAACAAAATCTTCTGCATATGTATACTCATGTATTGTCTTTGTGCCAAATTTGAACAAAATTGGTCCATGCATGTCCGAGAAATGGATGGGGACACGTTTAAGTAACAAAATGGCCGCCAGTCAGCCATATTGGATCTGTTCTCAAAAATAGATGGTGTGCATATGCAAGGCATCATTCATTATCTTTGTGAAAAGTTCTCATTTACTGAACAAGATCAGTAAATGCATGTCAGAGAAAAGGTTGAGGACATGTTCAATCTTGGTTTTTTTTACAACTAAAATGGCCGCCAGTCTACCAGTTGGCCATATTTAATCAGATCGCAATATAAAGTTAAGTGCAGGTGTATGCCATCATGTACTGTGCTTGTGCCAATCTTGAACAAAATCGGACCATGCATGTCCAAGAAATGGTTTAAAGACATGTTCAACATTGGCTTCTTTTTTTTTTTTACAACTACAATGGCTGCCAGTCGGCCATTTTTTTATCACATCGCAAAACAAAATGATGTGCATATGTATACCATCATGTGTTTGCTTTGTGCAAGTATGAACAAAATTGGTCCATACATCTCTGAGATATGGATGCGAACGCACAGACGAAACCAAATGCATAAGCCCTCGTTTCAAACGAAGTCCAACGGACTCCAAAGAGTCATCAGGTTAACATTATCATCTTTACTATAAAAGTGGTTTTGTCTGTGTGTCTGTGTGTCTGTGTGTCACTATTTTCTCAGAGATGGCCAAACGTATCTTCTTCAAACTTCCAGAGATTCATCAGTGAGTCCCACAGAGTGTTTTAGCCAAAATAATTTGAATATTTTTGTAAAAAGTTGGATTTTTGGATTTTTAAAATCACTCTTCAGTGCCTAAGCTATGTGATATGTGTAGCTATGTGAAAAGTAATGCTGAATGATATCTTGCCACATTCCTTAGTGGGTGTAGCGGGAAGTGTTTTCGGCCACCACAAAAAAATAGAATAAAAACAAAATTTGATTTCTTCAAAATTCCAACAGGATTACAATAGCACAGGACAATGTCGAGTACCCCTACTAATCCTTTATAAAAATACAAAATGTAAGTTATATTGTGCCCAGGATTACACTATTAATATGTGAACCTCTTTCTCAAGCAAGGTCAGGTTGGATATCAGATTTATCCATATTATCATTGCATATTCCACATATTTTATTCACATTTGTTGCTTCTTCTACAAACCACACTCAGCACAACTACACAACTCATAATTGCACATTGAATGAACAAGTAACCCCCAAAGGAGGACGGATACATCCTCACCAATAGGTGGTAATAGTTTCTGGAATTAGCGGACCAGGAAAACTCCTTGGTTGATTAGATACATAAATACTCACAAACATAAATCAAGTTTATTGCTTCAAGAATCGTAAATATATTGAAAACAAGCGTTACGCCTAGGTCCCCCGTCGGGGAAGTGATGTGACTTGACAAAGTGGAAGACGCAGAAAACATGCTATGATATGATATTTCGCTCACAAGGTTCAGACATACAAGGAGGCGGCCATCTTGGATTTTGACGTGGCGACCCAATTTTCAATAGCGTTCTTCCTCATGCCTCGATACACCCACACACCAGATTAGAAGTTGGTACTTCGCTTATTAGTCCCCTACCGGTGCACACCGGAGGGGACTATAGGTTTGCACTCTGTCCCTCCGTCTCTCAGTCCGTCACGCAAAGAACAGTTTTCTGGACTTTTTTTCTAAACTCTTAAAGCTAATGATTTCAAACTTGGTACATGGTTTCCTCATGATAAGTTACAGATCAAGTTCGAACTTCACGACGTTTCGATCATTTTTGACAAAGCTATGGCACTTTGAACGTTGGTAATTTCCCCAACAGTTTTCCGGACTATAATTTGGAGTGCGGTAAGTCAAAGCTGTTAATATTCCTTGTTTTAACTCTAATTTACATTCTGTTTCCACTTTTAGTGAGAAGTAGGGGTCTGTACAACCATTCATAAACTTTATTTGGTGCAAATTGGATAATCTTTAGCCGAGTTACCTCAGACCGTGAGTTGGTAATTATATAATTCACACATAGTGCAATACGTGCAGGCTGCTGGTAGGGGACATGCATTTCAGCGCAATACTCAGAATGCTTGTTTTTCAAGATATTCAGCTCACAAGGTTCAGACATACATGGCGGCGGCCATCTTGGATTTTGACGTGGCAACCCAATTTTCAATAGCGTTCTTCCTTATGTCTAGATACACCCACACACCAGATTAGAAGTTAGTAGTTAGTTTATTTTTCAAGATATTTCGCTCACAAGGTTCAGACATATATATGGTGGTGGCCATCTTGGATTTTGACGTGGCAACCAATTTTCAATAGCGTTCTTCCTTATGCCTAGATACACCGACACACCAGATTAGAAGTTAGTAGTTCGTTTATTTTTCAAGATATTTCGCTCACAAGGTTCAGACATATATACGGTGGCGGCCATCTTGGATTTTGACGTGGCGACCCAATTTTCAATAGCGTTCTTCCTTATGCCTAGATACACCCACACACCAGATTAGAAGTTGGTACTTTGCATATTTTTCAAGATATTTCGTTCACAGGGTTCAGACATATGTCTGAACGGTGGCCATCTTGGACGGCGGAACGGCGGTGGCGGCCATCTTGGATTTTGACGTCACGACACAATTTTCAATAGCGTTCTTCCTCATGCCTAGATACACCCACATACCAGATTAGAAGTTGGTACTTCGCTTATTAGTCCCCTACCGGTGTACACCGGAGGGGACAATAGGTTTGCACGCCGTCCCTCTGTCAGTCAGTCTGTCAGTCTGTCAGTCCGTCACGCAAAGAACAGTTTTCCGGACTTTTTTTCTAAACGCTTAATGCTAATGATTTCAAACTTGCTACATGGTTTCCTCATGATAAGATACAGATCAAGTTCGAACTTCACGACGTTTCGATCATTTTTAACAAAGTTATGGCACTTTGAACTTTGGTAATTCTGATAATTCAGATGATCCTTAACTCAGTGCCATTTTAAGTTTTAATTTCCTTTAAAAACCAATTTCTCTGCAATAATAGGACCGATTGAGATCAAATTTTCACCATATGAGGGACTCGGTCTGTAGAATATTTTAATGGTAATTATGACGTCACAGGTCACGTGGTTCAGCCGCCATATTGTTTTTCGTGAAAACACGAAAACCCCTTTGTCTCTGCAATGGCTGAACAGATCGAGGCCAATCTTTGCAGGCAGAATCGCATACACATGACGTACAAAAAAGTCAGCGAGCATGACGTCATGCGTCACATGGTTTCAGAGTTATGACGTTTTTAAGCATGAACCTTTAAAACCGAGCTCCTCCCTCATTTGTGATCCAATCGAGGGGAAACTTCACAGATCTGTTCAGCACTAAAATGTCCTTTTGGAATTTGCGATCGGGCACGTGATTTGGCAGATATCGTTAATTAAACGAAAATATTTTTTTTTTAAATGGATATCTCTTGTTTATTCTGGAGTTCTCCTCAAGCCGCAACGCGCTCCCTCAGCCTCGTCTCGCGAACGTCAACAGCGCGACACAGCGCGCGCTTTCCGGAGGGGCGGAGCCAAGCCGAGCAACATATATATACACATCGATCATTGATCTTGAAAAACAACGTATTTTCTCGTGCTTCTGCTGACCTGTCTGCGAAGTGTATAAATCGAAGTCCCGAGTGCGAATCACAGGTGAGCCCGTCCTGAGGTAATTTAGTGATTGGGAACGATTCAGAACCTGTGGGTAAATAACCCTTGGTAATTTCCCCAACAGTTTTCCGGACAATAATTTGGAGTGCGGTAAGTCAAAGCTGTTAATATTCCTTGTGTACAATATGCTGTAATCGTGGACTGTTCTTTAAAATGCTTTCCTAGAATAAGCATCAAGTCAAAAACGTTTTCACTGAATTTTGTTTCCATTGACACAATTCTTCATATCAGGCAAGAATACATTGAATTCACATAGTTTACCAATAAATCAACAATACATCCAGGGAGGTTGGAGTGTCACTTTACCATATGCTTCTGTGCGTATAATCTGCGTGAATACTTCTTTAAATATGTATTTGATACTCTGCCCTCTTAGCAGTATACACAGTACGCGTCAGAAGTAACCTAGCTTCCACGGTCGGCGGATAACCTGGTCAGGATAACCCGGTCTCACATCATCCGCGCCCACATTCAACCGTGCATAAATTTGCATATTTAATGAGGTTCGTCTGTCACAGTTTGGTTTCCGTGCGATAACTCCACCAAACATTGGCTGATTTCAACAAAATTTTGTACACACGTGTCTCAGCATAACTCAGATCAAGTTTGAAAACCAGCATAAACCGTGCATAAATTTGCATATTTAATTAGATCCGTCTGTTCGTCTGTCACACTTTGGTTTCCGTGCGATAACTCCACCACACATTGGCTGATTTCAACAAAATTTTGTACACACACGTGTCTCAACATAACGCAGATCAAGTTTGAAAACCAGCATCAACCGTGCATTAATTTGCATATTCGATCATTTTTGACAAAGTTATGGCACTTTGAACTTTGGTAGGGGACATGTATTGCAGCGCAATACTCAGAATGCTTGTTAGTCCCCTACCGGTGTACACCGGATGGCACTATAGGTTTGCACGTGGTCCCTCCGTCCGTCAGTCAGTCAGTCAGTCAGTCCGTCCGTCCGTCTGTCCGTCCGTCCGTCTGTCCCGCAAATAAGTTTTCCGGACTTTCTTTCTAAACGCTTAATGCTAATGATTTCAAACTTGGTACATGGTTTCCTCATGATACGTTACAGGTCAAGTTCGAACTTCACGACGTTTCGATCATTTTTAACAAAGTTATGGCACTTTGAACTTTGGTAATTCTGATAATTCTGATGATCCTTAACTCGGTGCCATTTTAAGTTTTAATTTCCTTTAAAAACCAATTTCTCTGCAATTTCGGTATAGGACCGATTGAGATCAAATTTTCACCATATGAGGGAATCGGTCTGCAGAATATTATAATGGTAATTATGACGTCACTGGTCACGTGGTTCAGCCGCCATATTGTTTTTCGTGAAAACACGAAAACCCCCTTTTCTCTGCAACGGCTGAACAGATCGAGGCCAAACTTTGCAGGCAGAATCGCATACCCATGACGAACAAAAAAGTCACCGAGCATGACGTCATGCGTCACATGGTTTCAGAGTTATGACGTTTTTAAGCATGAACCTTTAAAACCGAGCTCCTCCCTCATTTTTGATCCAATCGAGGGGAAACTTCACAGATCTGTTCAGCACTAAAATGTCCTTGTGGAATTTGCGATAGGGCACGTGGTTTGGCAGATATCGTTAATTAAACGAAAATAAAATAAAATAAATGGATATCTCTTGAATCGCGAGTACCTGAGACCATGAGTTGGTAATAATTTATATAATTCACACAGTGCAATATGTGCAGGCCAGTCCACGGAGCGACCTTGCGGGCTTATTAACGAGGCGAGGCGTGACACACGTCTCAGCGTACCTCAGATAAAGTTTGAAAACCAGCATCAACCATGCATAAATTTGCATATTCGATCATTTTTGACAAAGTTATGGCACTTTGAACTTTGGTAGGGGACATGTATTGCAGCGCATTACTCAGAATGCTTGTTTTTCAAGATATTCTGCTCACAAGGTTCAGACATACATGGCGGTGGCCATCTTGGATTTTGACGTGGCGACCCAAATTTTCACTAGGGTTCTTCCTTATGCCTAGATACACCCACAGACCAGATGAGAAGTTGGTACTTCGCTTATTAGTCCCCTACTGGTGTACACCGGAGGGGACTATAGGTTTGCACGCCGTCCCTCCGTCCGTCAGTCCGTCAGTCCGTCAGTCCGTCAGTCACGCAAAGAACAGTTTTCTGGACTTTTTTTCTAAACGCTTAATGCTAATGATTTCAAACTCGGCACATGGTTTCCTCATGATAAGTTACAGATCACGTTCGAACTTCACGACGTTTGGATCATTTTTGAGAAAGTTATGGCACTTTGAACTTTGGGAATTCTGATAATTCTGATGAACCTTAACTCAGTGCCATTTTAAGTTTTAATTTCCTTTAAAAAAGATTTTCTCTGCAATAATAGGACCGATTGAGATCAAATTTTCACCATAGGAGGGACTCGATCTGTAGATAATATTAATGGTAATTATGACGTCACAGGTCACGTGGTTCGGGCGCCATATTGTTTTTCGTGAAAACACGAAAACCCCTTTTTCTCTGCAACGGCTGATCAGATCGAGGCCAATCTTTGCAGGCAGAATCGCATACCCATGACGAACAAAAAGTCAACGAGCATGACGTCATGCGTCACATGGTTTCAGAGTTATGACGTTTTTAAGCATGAACATTTAAAACCGAGCCCCTCCCTCATTTTTTATCCAATAGAGGGGGAACTTCACAGATCTGTTCCGCATGTCAGTCTACTAAAATGTCCTTTTGGAATTTGCGATAGCTCACGTGGTTTGGCAGATATCGTTATTTAAACGAAAATATTTAAATAATGGATATCTCTTGAATCGCTTTATTGATCGACGTGAAACTTCATACTATAGTAGAAGTCATGAAGAGTAACAAGTGTGCAAAATTGTAAGACGATTGGATGTACGGTCTGGAAGCTAGAAGTTGTTATTGCGTGAAGAAGAAGAGGCATCAAGTGTGCGGATTTAATTATTTATCACATGTACAGACTGAAAGCATCGTTGGACACGACCTGTCGCGGTCATTTTAACCTCAAATAAAATTCTAATTTAAGATTTGTCAATAGCTGAGGTATATTAACAAACGAATAAAACAGATTTGGTCAAATTCTGACTTTTTTAACTCGATCGCATTTGACAGAGTTGTGACAAGCTGAGGCAGAAGAAACCTCGCATTGGCTTCTCCAATGTGCCATAAAAAAAAAAATGGATATCTCTTGAATCACGAGTACCTCAGACCGTGAGTTGTTAATAATTTATATAATTCACACAGTGCAATACGTGCAGGCCGCTCCACGGCGCGACCTTGCGGGCTTATCAACGAGGCGAGGCGTGACACGTGTCTCAGCATACCTCAGATCAAGTTTGAAAACAAGCATCAACCGTGCATAAATTTGCATATTCGATCATTTTTGACAAAGTTATGGCACTTTGAACTTTGGTAGGGGACATTTATTGCAGCGCAATACTCAGAATGCTTGTTTTGCAAGATATTCTGCTCACAAGGTTCAGACATACATGGCGGCGGCCATCTTGGATTTTAACGTGGCGACCCAATTTTCAATAGGGTTATTCCTTATGCCTAGATACACCCACACACCAGATTAGAAGTTGGTACTTCGCTTATATTTCAAGATATTTAGCTCACAATGTTCAGACATATATATGGTGGTGGCCATCTTGTATTTCGACGTGGCGACCCAATTTTCAATAGCCTTCTTCCTTGTGCCGAGATACACCAACACACCAGATTAGAAGTTGGTACTTCACTTATTAGTCCCCTACCGGTGTACCGGAGGGGACTATAGGTTTGCACGCCGTTCCTCCGTCCGTCAGTCCCTCTGTCCCTCTGTCCCTCCGTCCGTCAGTCCGTCCGTCCGTCAGTCCGTCACGCAAAGAACAGTTTTCCGGAATTTTTTTCTAAACGCTTAAAGCTAATGATTTCAAACTCGGCACATGGTTTCCTCATGATAATTTACAGATCACGTTCGAACTTCACGACGTTTCGATCATTTTTGACAAAGTTATGGCACTTTGAACTTTGGTAATTCTGATAATTCAGATGATCCTTAACTCAGTGCTATTTTAAGTTTTAATTTCCTTTAAAAACCAATTTCTCTGCAATAATAGGACCGATTGAGATACAATTTTCACCATATGATGGACTCGGTGTGTAGAATAATTTAATGGTAATTATGACGTCACAGGTCACGTGGTTCAGCCGCCATATTGTTTCTTTTTCTCTGCAACGGCTGAACAGATCGAGGCCAAACTTTGCAGGCAGAATCGCATACCCATGACGAACAAAAAAGTCAGCGAGCATGACGTCATGCGTCACATGGTTTCAGAGTTATGACGTTTTAAAGCATGAAACTTTAAAACCGAGCTCCTCCCTCATTTTTTATCCAATCGAGGGGAAACTTCACAGATCTGTTCAGCACTAAAATGTCCTTTTGGAATTTGCGATAGGGTATGTGGTTTGGCAGATATCGTGAATTAAACGAAAATTTTTTTTAAAATGGATATCTCTTGTTTATTCCCGAGTTCTCCTCAAGCCGCACCGCACGCCCTCAGCCTCAGCCTCGTCTCGCGAACGTCAACAGCGCGACACAGCGCGTGCTTTCGGGAAGGGCGGAGCCAAGCCGAGCAACATATATATACACATCGATCATTGATCGTGAACCGAAAAATATAATAAATTACTGATGGTTTCAGAGTTATGACGTTTTTAAGCATGAACCTTTAAAACCGAGCCCCTCCCTCATTTTTGATCAAATCAAGGGGAAACTTCACAAATCTGTTCAGCATGTCAGTCTAATAAATGTCCTTTTGGAATTTGCGATAGGGCACGTGGCTTGGCAGATATCGTTGATTAAACGAAAATATTTAGAAAATGGATATCTCTTGAATCGCTAGTACCTCAGACCGTGAGTTGGTAATTATTTAATTCACACAGTGCAATACATGCAGGCCGCTCCATGGCGCGACCTTGTGGGCTTATCAACGAGGCGAGGCGTGACACGTGTCTCAGCATACCTCAGATCAAGTTTGAAAACCGGGGGACAAACGGGGACAGGGGACAAAAAAAAACTACCAGCCATAGGTAGATCTTTACATTACATCACACTTTTAATACCTTCATAATTGACCTTTCAATGAAATGATAAACTATTCTAATGCAAATTCTCAGAAACAGGCCATCCTCGTTTAACTTAATCCAGATGTCCTCCGAAATGTATTTGGGAAGTTCCATGTTAAAAACTTAAGGCAACACCAACTAGTATAGCTGCCCAGCAGAAAGGCTTGGGTCTGAAATTTCAACCACCGAGTGGTGTGCAGGCATTGTCAGCCTGGTGGTCAGTATCCTCCCAAAAAGATTGGCCATCATGAGACTGAAATAATCAGATGATGAGGTCTAACGCCATTTTCTTTATCACCTTGTATGTATGTGAAACTGGCAGTTAGTCAGGTGTAGCCTATGTGTGGGTGGAGTGAACTGACAAATTAAATAATGTCATTGTTTTGTTTTAATTGTTTTTTTGTATACCGCTCCTTTCCTATTCCATCTCCAGGAGTTGCATAACGTCATCGCCGGGCACAGAAGGGGGCCCGGCAATGATGCACGCTGAAAGGGAGTACTCAGTTTTCACTCCGGTTTCTTTCTTTCTTTCTTGTTTGTTTGTTTGTCCGGGCAATATCTCAGCCATCCTTTGAGATAGGAAGCTGACATTTCGACACAATCGTGAGAAAGTACTTTGTCAAAAACATTTTTAAATTATTAATCAGTTAATTGATTCATTACTTAAATATTATCGATTAATTAAGTACTTATTTATTTCATTTCTCATCTGAACAATATCTCAGGCACCTTTGGAGATATGAAGCTGATATGCAGCCACGACAATGACCAAGTGTTTTGGCTGTAAAGGATATTTTTGATTTATTGATTAATCAATTAATCGATTAATTAATATCGAATGATTAATCAATTACCAGTTACAATTACAATTACCAGGTACCCAGTCGTACCCACCTGCTCCTGGACTCTGTGTCCTTTCCTCCTGACAAAGTGGAAAAGTTTCTGTCAACCGTCGACTTTGATTCTGCAACTGGTCCTGACGGCATCAGCCCACGGGTCCTAAAATCATGTTCTTCTGCTCTTTCACTCCCTCTTTCTGTTCTCTTCACCCTCTCTTTTGCTCAAGGTCATCTGCCATCTGCTTGGAAATCAGCCAACATCACCGCTTTGCACAAAAAAGGTGCAAAAACAGATCCCAGCAACTACAGACCAATCAGCCTTCTCCCAATTATCAGCAAAGTCATGGAATCCATCATTGCTTCAGATATGAAATCTTTCATCTTCTCCAATGGCTTGATCTCTGATCATCAATTTGGTTTCAGACCTGGTCACTCTACTCTGGACATGCTGCTTCTGCTTTCTCAACAATGGATGGAGGTCCTCAACGCCAAACAGGAAATTATAGCTGTCTCCCTTGACATTTCACGTGCCTTCGATACGGTCTGGCACCCTGCTCTGCTCACCAAACTCTCCTCCTTTGGTATCCATGGAAATCTCCACGCATGGCTGGCGGACTTCCTCTCTGGTCGTAGTCAACGTGTGGCCCTGAATGGGTTTCTCTCATCTCCTCTTCCTGTTCAGGCTGGAGTTCCCCAAGGTAGTGTTCTGGGCCCTGTGCTTTTTCTGGTCTTCATCAATGATCTCTCTGACTCTCTTGAAAATCCTCTCTATCTCTTTGCTGACGACTCCACTCTCTGTCGCTCCATTCCTCATTGCTCAGATCGGCAGTCTGCAGCCTCCTCACTCTCTGCAGACCTGGACAAAATCATAGACTGGGCAAACAAATGGAACATGTCTTTCAATCCTGATAAATCTCACACTCTTACGATGTCTCTCCGAAAAGACCGACTGGAAAACCCTCCCATCCACTTTCTGAACAATCCTCTCCAAGAAGTTCTGTCACTCAAGTTTTTGGGTCTCACTATTTGCCATGATCTTTCCTGGGAAAACCACATTTCAAATCTGGCCTCCAAAGCCAGTCGCCGACTGGGCATCCTCCGTCGTGCGAAGTCCTTCCTTGGCACACATGAGCTCCTCACCACATACAAGGCTTTCATCTGCAGCTCTATGGAATACTGCTCTCCCCTCTGGTCTGGTGCTCCTGCCTCACACCTAGCCCGTCTGCATGCTGTTGAAACCAAAGCGTTCAGAATCATTGGAATCTCCCGCGATGAAGCTAACTCCAAGGGCCTTTCACTCACTCACCGCAGGCAGGTTGGTGGTCTTTCCGTCTTCTACCGACTCCTCTCTGGCCTTGACCCCCCAGCCCTCTCTGGGCTCTGTCCCCAAAATATTCCTACAGGTCGCACAAGATCTGCCTGCAACCCTCTTATGGTTAAACTGCCAAAATCAAGACTTTCTGCTCACCTTCACTCCTTCATTCCTCTTTTCTCCCGCCTCTGGAACAAACTCCCTCACTCTCTTCAATCCCACTGCACCCTCCAGGTCTTTAAAACAGCTGTTCACCACCATCTCTTATCCTCCCCCATCCAAAACCTTGATCTTTTCTACCCCCGCTAATTTCGGTCCCCTTGTGTTTTATACCTCTCCCTCCCCGCCCTCCCCCTCCCACGCCTCCTGCCCCCAAGCCCTCTCCCTACCACACTTCTCTCTGCTCTCAAATGTTGTGGTTGTGTGCTTCCCCTTCTCTCCCCATCTTGTCTTCCGCTCCCTCTTTTTGTGTGTTTTGTTTGTCTGGTTGATTTGTTTGTGAAATAAATGTTAGCTCTTTCACGAGCCTCGATTCAGTATACAAAAAAAATATTTTTTTTTATTATTTCATTAATTTTCAAAAAGTTACAGCTTCGGATGAAGCACTGGTGGTTGAAGTATGGCTATTAGCCAATTGATTAAGAAATTATTTTACGATCATCATTAATCGATTGAAATAATACAATTAATCAAAAAAAAAAAAAAAAAGAGGAAGAAATTAATCACTCAATTATTGCACACATCTCCCTCCCAATACCGTCTCTATATAGTGCACTGCGGTATCACCGGGTGCCGAAGCCACCCAGGCAATGCTGCGCACTGGAGTACATGCTATTTATTCATTTGGCATGGGGGCGGTGTACTTGGAATGTATCTGTACTTGTTACTTGCGAAAACCGAATAATTTTCAAGTATATTGGTTGGTCTTGTGCATTATTCTGTCTGTCTATCAGTCGCCTACAGGTCACAATTTTCAACTGATATTCACAAACTTCACCAAATGGTAGAGTTGGTCATAAGCAAGAAGCCTATTGTTTTTGGGGTCAAAAGGTCAATAGGTCAACATAAGCCAAAGGTCACCAGCTTTGTCGAATTTCTAAAATCTTCAATTTTCAACTGATTGATTTGGAATTTTAAGAGGAGTTGCATACCAGGTCACTGAATTGAACCACCAAGTATTGCTTAGGTCAACATAGGCCAAAGGTCACCAAAATTGTCAAATTTCTAAAATCCTCAATTTTCATCTGATTGACTTGAAATTTGAAGAGGATTTGCATATATGGTCACTGAATTCAACCATCAACTATTTTTGAGGTAAGCATAGGCCAAAAGGTAAACATAGGCCACATTTCTAAAATCCTCAGTTTTCATCCGATTGAATTGAAATTTCAAGAGGATTTGCTTATCTGGTCACTGAATTCAACCACCAAGTATTTTTGAGGTCAACATAGGCCAACAACTTATTTTAGGGATTTCGCACGTATCTTGTTATGCACGACATATGTATATATATATATATATATATATATATATATATTTATACACAGTCACGTGAAAAAGTAAGTACACCCCATGTAAAGTTTTGACTTTTTCAACATATTTCAACATACAGCTATTTGATCTTCATTTCAACAATATTGATAGATAAAGGTGATATAATATAACAAATATCATGAAACATTTACATTTTACAGTCCTGGTGTTGGCTTAGCGGTTAGGGTGCCGGCTTGGGATCCTAGGATCCTGGGTTAGAATCCCGGTCGATCGCTGAATTAACGCCAGGGGGGATGACTCACTGACTCAGCCTCTCATCCTTCCGAGGTCGGCAAATTGAGCACCAGCTTGCTGGGATGAATGATCACGGTGTGTACCCCGATTTAGAATAGGTACACCGTATCCCTGCGCATCGTAAGAGCGTGACCAAGGGTTGGCGTCAGGAAGGGCATCCGGCCATAAAAACATTGCCTCAAACAGGGAACCATGATTGTCATGGGGCCCGCAAGGCTAACCCCCGCTCTAGCGGGGAAAATGGCCTTAAAACGATCATTCATTCATTCATTCACATTTACATTTTATAGTCCATTGTATAATTTAAATAAACATAAATTTCACATGTGGAAAAAGTAAGTACACCCTTGGCTCTAATAGGTGGTATTGCCCCCTTTGGCAGAAAAAACCTCAAGTAGGCGTTTCTTATAACTGTACACCAGTCTTTGACATCGACTGGGAGAAATTTTTGCCCACTCCTCCAAGCAGAATTATTTCAGCTGTGCGATGTTTGAGGGGTTTCTTGCATGCACAGCTCGTTTCAAATTCCCCCCACAACATCTCGATGGGATTTAGATCCGGGCTTTAACTTGGCTATTCCAGGACCCTCCATTTCTTTCTTTTCAGCCATTCCTTGGTGGATTTACTGGTATGTTTAGGGTCATTGTCATGTTGCAACGTCCACCTTCGGTTGAGCTTCAACTTTCCGACAGATGGCCTCACATTATCCTCAAGCACCCCTGGTACAATGAAGAATTCATAGTGGATTCTATGATGGTGAGCTGTGTTACGGATTCGTCACTTCTGTTGTTGTGGTTTTCATCCACTGTAAACATTCTTGATTCCATGTATTATTATTGTTGTTGTTTGAGGGAAATAGATATTGCTATTTTCAAAAGGTAAAAAAGTTAATGTTTTAAATGAAACCGGAACCGGACGACGACGAAGAGGAAGAGGAGGAGGAGAAGGCGGAGCGAGTGAGTCGGACAAGAAGCCGAGCTGCTTCAAGGGCCTGAGCGAACGTTGGCGAACGAGAGTCACGAGTGAACTTTGGGTTTCCCTGGAAAGGGATTCCTGCGACAGAGTTGTCATCGCTGTGACAGATCAACCATTCAACCTGCACGTCAGGTTTTGCGGTTGATTCTGAAGAGAATCATTGGAGGGCCGTTACGTCTTGAGAACGGGCCGTCGGCCATTTTGACTTGCGCGCTTAGCGCATCGCTCAAGGTTTTTCACTTAGCTTTAACCATTTTCACCGCATCCAGACGATAATCTTGGTTTGTGTGTGTGTGTGTGTCTGTGTGTGTGTGTGTGTGTGTGTGTATGTGTGTGTGTGTGTAACGTGGCTTTTGAGTGGGAAAATTGCGGTTCGCCGAGTGGGAGCCGTTGAATGTCCGTACCAGAAGGGGTGATTTTCCCAGCCGCCTCTTGAGGACACTTTTGCCTATCTTTGGCAGTGTGACTGTCAACCGAGCGGGATTCTGGTTTCGATACGACATCGTTCTGACGATCACTGGAGCGGATCGACTTTAGCTTGACGCCGGGAAAGACATTGGGAATGTTCTTGTTTCACTCACTTGGAGCACAGTGAGTTACCTTGTACGAACTGATGGTGCCATCATAGGAAGGATATATTGGTTGTGCAATTGATTACTATTGTTTTTGGACTGTTATTCTTGTGTGATCTTAATACAATACTTGTTTGTTGGTAACAATTGGTGTGGTTTCACCATTGATCTAAGACATACAGAATAACACATCTTTCTGCCGTGACTCCTCATGGGGCTCGGAGGTACACTGTGGCCGGGGTTTGGGGAGGAGCACGTAACAGAAATTGGGGGCTCGACTTTGCTGATTAAATTCCCTAACATCCTCGTCCGGGACAGAATTCCCTAACATTCCCCAAATTCCCAAATTTGGAATTTTTCTAACATTCCCAAATTTAAAAAAAAAAAATTGAAATTTTTTATGTGAAGGTTAACAGGTGCTAACTCATAGTCACCATGGTGTTTGACGCAGAAAAGTTTGCGGCGTCCCCTAATGAGGCACAGTTCCAAGCGTTAAAAGATCGGATCTCTTGATATTGGCCAAACATTTTAACTTGGAGGTCCGAGCTCATATGAAGAAAGCAGAGATGCAGACATTGGTGGTAGAATCTCTGGTGGGACAAGGAACATGGAAAGAGGTAGCCTTGGATTGGTTACCCGAGGAAAAATAAAATGTAGAGCTCCGGAAAATGGAGATGCAACTGCAGAGCCAGGGAAGGTTAAAAGCAGAGGAAAGGAGAGCTAAAAAGGAACTCGAGGAAAGAAGAGCAGAACGGAACGAGACTCGAGGAGAGAAGAGCAGAGGAAAGGAGAGCTGAAGAAGAGAGAAGAGCAGAGGAAAGGAGAGGAGAGCTGAAGAAGAAAGAAGAGCAGAGGAAAGAGCAGAGGAAAGGAGAGCCGAAAGGGAGTTAAAGGAACGTGACATGGAGTATCAGAAGGAAGTTAAACTCAAGGAGCTGGTATTACTGGGAGAACGGAGAGAAGTAGCATCCATGCCGGCTAGTTCGACAACTAGTCAGAACTCTTGGGATGTTGGTAGGCATGTGAGGCTGGTTCCACCCTTCAATGAAAAGGAGGTAGCCAAGTTTTTTTTACACTTTGAGAAAGTGGCTCAAATGCTAAAATGGCCTGTGGGGTCCTGGACTATGTTCGTGCAAAGTGTTTTGGTGGGTAAAGCTCAAGATATATTCTCGGCTTTACCGATTGACCAATGTGCAGATTATGAGATAGTGAAGAAAACCATTCTCAAAGCCTATGAATTGGTCCCTAAAGCTTACCGGCAAAAAATTCAGGAATGCCAGGAAGAGGGAGAGTGAGACCCATGTGGAGTTTGCCAGAATGAAGGAAACCATGTTTGATCGGTGGTGTGACTCGAAGGGGATTGGGAAAGACTTCAACCTGTTGCGGCAATTGATCTTGGTGGAGGAATTCAAACAGTGTGTCCACGTGGACATTAAAGCACATCTGGATGAAAAGAAAGTACCAGAGTTGTGTGAGGCAGCAACCGTGGCAGATGAATATGCCTTGACACACAGGATGGGGTTAAACAAACCTAACTTCCCGCCTAAAGTTAGTCAGGGGAGTTATGGTAAATCAGGTTCGGAGAACAAATATTCATGGAGGCGGCCTAGAGATGACTATGGGGACAAATCTGATACCGCGACTTTTAGGGATCAGAAGACTACAGTTCCAAGACAGACTTATCTTCCGGGGGGCCCGAGGCAGACCACAAGGTTTTCCTCCGGGCCGACTTGCGCTTTTTGCAAGAAACCTGGGCATTTGATGTCCCAATGTTACGCCCTGAAAAGGAAAAATCAGGAGTGGAGTCAGACTAGTACAACTCCGAATGCATTGGGAAATGCGAGAAATCGTCCTTGGAGGACAGTGCCTTGTGAAGGTTCCCATGCCAAAGTTACGGCATCACAGAAGGACCTTGTTCAAGAGGGTTACAAACCTTTTATTTCAGAGGGGTTGGTGTCACTGGATGGAGACTTAACGAACCAGAGACCTGTTAGGGTATTGAGGGACACAGGAGCACATCAATCTTTGATGCTTGAGGGCATTTTGCCATTGTCAGAGAAGACGGCAACTGGTGTTAAGTGTTCTTTTACCAGGGGTTGGTGGCTATGTTAAAGCTCCTCTTCATGTCATCCATTTGAAGTCTGATTTGGTGTCAGGACCGGTCACCGTAGGTTTACAAGCCACTCTTCCTGTAAAGGGAATCTCTTTTGTTATCGGGAATGATTTGGCCGGTGGTCGAGTTTCTGGTAATCCGATGTTTGTTGAAAAGCCTAGTATGGAAAATAACACCGCACAGTCAGAGCATGAGATTCCGGGTATCTTTCCATCCTGTGCCGCGACTCGTGCTATGGGTAGGAAGCGCTCTGAAGAGAAGGAGAAGGTACTGACGTCACGCTTTGCACAGGCACTTCTTGTCGAGTACCCTGAAACTAAGTGTCAGCACACACAAGTCATGGATGGAGGCAATGTTGGCAAGCTCTTTGTAGGTGGACTGAACTTTGACACAAGTGAAGATGTTCTGGACTCTATCTTTGGCAAATATGTACCACTCTTGGAAATGCTGCTGATAAAAGACAGGGAGACGCAAAAGTCGAGAGTTTGGCTTTGTCACGTTTGAAAACACAAAGGACGCCAAAGATGCAGAAAAGGATTTGAATGGCAAGGATTTGGATGATCGGACCATAACCGTAGAGAAGGGCGTCGAGGGGGCTACAGAGGAGGAAAACGTGGAGGTAGTTTCAGGGGTGGCTATGGCTCCCGGGGTGGGAGTAGTAGTTTTAGTGGCGGCCGCAGTCGTGATGACTATGGAGGTTCCCAGCAGCAGCAGCGCAGTTTTGGCAACTCTCGACGGGATGACTATTACGGTGGTAGCCGAGATGGGGATGGGTACTCACGTGACTACAGCACCCGACTCTACAACCATGATTATGATTTTTATGATCAAGAGAAAAGTTGGAAGCACCGAGTGCTCAGGAGCAGCCGAGCCAAGATTCCTATACGGATTAACCCGTGAACTCCACGTTCCTAAATGCGTCCATGCAGTGAATATTTCCAGGCCTCACCACCCAACCACCATGAAACCTGGCTCTCAGCTCGGCCTCCTTCAAAAAGTGCTATAGATTTGCTTTGCTTTGGATTCACTGATCACAACCCCTTAACCTTCATTCAAAAAATGAAAAATAAAAACCAGAGGTTGATGAGATGGAGTTTGGCTTTGCAGGAGTTCAACTTGGAAATTGAGCATGTAAAGGGCAGGGACAATGTCGTTGCTGATGCTTTATCCAGAGTGAACTAACTTTGGAAATTCCTGTAGGTGGTTTGGAAGTTTTGTTGCTTTATTTTGGGGAATATTAATTATTGTTGTTCACATGAATTGATATTTTGGGTGTGAGTTTTACCTTTGTTTGTTAAAAGAGTTTTTGCAGGAAAAGAAAGTTTTCACGATGTTCAAACTTTCTTTCTTGGGGGGGGGGGGGGGGGGGGGGAAGTGTTGCAGATTCGTCACTTCCATTGTTGTGGTTTTCATCCACTGTAAACATTTTTGATTCCATGTTCTATTATTGTTGTCGTTAAGGGAAATAGAGATTACTATTTTCAAAAGGTAAAAAAGTTAATGTTTTAAATGAAACCGGAACCGGACGACGACGACGAAGAGGAAGAGGAGGAGGAGAAGGCGGAGCGAGTGAGTCGGACAAGAAGCCGAGCTGCTTCAAGGTCCTGAGCGAACGTTGGCGAACGAGAGTCAGGAGTGAACTTTGGGTTTCCCGGGAAAGGGATTCCTGCGACAGAGTTGTTATCGCTGTGACCGATCAACCTGCGTGTCAGGTTTTGCAGTTAATTCTGAAGAGAATCATTGGAGGGCCGTTACGTCTCGAGAACGGGCCGTCGGCCATTTTGACTTGCGCGCTTTGCGCATCGCTCAAGGTTTTTCACTTCGCTTTAACCATTTTCACCGCATCCAGACGTTAATCTGGTGTGTGTTTGTAACGTGGCTTTTGAGTGGGAAAATTGCGGTTCGCCGAGTGGGAGCCATTGAACGTCCTTACCAGAAGGGGTGATTTTCCAAGCCGCCTCTTGAGGACACTTTTGCCTATGTTTGGCAGTGTGACTGTCAACCGAGCGGGATTCTGGTTTCGATACGACATCGTATCTTCCGGTCCGGTCTGGAGAGGACGCTGGCGTTACTTTTTCGCCGCTTCTCCGACTGGGTCATTGTACATAGTCTGCTTTTCTGGTGGTCGTGGCGGCTTTTTGGCCATTGGGTCTGCTCCCTGCTCGGTCCCGGCTCTGCTCCTGGCTTCGCCTGCCCGGCTCTTCCACTGTTGCCTCAGGCCTGCTCCCGGACTGTCCTGCGGCTTGTCTGCCACTCTGGCCTTTACTGTCTTGCTCGATGCTTCTCCTACTGGGTCATTGTACATAGTCTGCTTTTCTGGTGGTCGTGGCGGCTTTTTGGCCGTTGGTCTGCTCCCTGCTCGGTCCCGGCTCTGCTTCTGGCTTCGCCTGCCCGGCTCTTCCACCGTTGCCTCAGGCCCGCTCCCGAACTGTCCTGTGCCTCGTCTGCCGCTTCGGCCTTTACTGTCATGCTCGCCGCTTCTGGCAAGCCGCTTCCACTGGCAAGGCCTACTCGTCCTCCTCGACCTTGGCCTTGTCCTCGTCCCCTTCGCTCCTGCCTGACATGGCTCGAAGGTACTCCGCTGCAAGGCTACTTCTGCTCAACACTTACTCCACCCCATCATGCATCTCTGCAATCAAATACCACGGACTCCTGCGACGACCCAGATATATTCATAGAGGCTCTGGTCGTAAGTTTGTTTACTTACAAACAGGTCACTTCATTCCCGTACTCTGGTCGGCTCAGCGCACTCACACTCATCGTCCCAGCGTACCTGGTCACAGCAACGCACCTCCTGTCTGCAAACCCTGGCTAATTCACCTGAGTTCATCCCCACCGTACAAACAAACATGAAGCTCACTCTGTTCAATACCCGGTCCCTCAACAACAAAAGCCTCATCCTGAACGACTACATTCTGGATAATAAACTGGACTTTCTCTGTCTCACTGAAACCTGGCAACAACCTCTGGACTACTTCTCACTCAACCTCACTACACCCAATGGATATTCATACATCAATAAACCACGCTCGGAGGGCCGAGGTGGTGGAATTGCCGTAATACACCGACAGGACATCAATACCAGCCTCATCTCCATCTCATCTGCTCCATCATTTGAACACCTGGCTTTTAAACTCTCTGGTCACACGCAGTCAGTCATGGCTGTCGTCTACTGCCCTCCCAAACCACACCCATCATTCCTGTCTGACTTCTCCTACTTTCTGACCCAGCTCTGTTCCCTCTCCCCCTCAATCCTCCTCCTTGGTGATTTCAATATCCACATGGACTCCACTGACTCCACAATAACCACTGACTTCACTGATTTACTCAACTGCTTTAACCTCACTCAACATGTCAACTTTCCTACCCATAACCGTGGGCACATTCTGGACCTTGTCTGCTCTACTGGATTAATTTTGCACCATCTCTCTGGCTCCGACCTCACCCTCTCTGACCACTTAGCCATCACTATGACCATCAACATCCCCACCCCAGCACCAAGGCATTATCGCACTATCAACTTCCGTAAGCTAAACGCTCTTTCACCTACCTCATTCTCATCCACCCTCTCTGAAAAAATGTCCACTTCTCCCTTCGTTGACCTCCACACCACTTCTGACCTCACTGACTACTACAACCACACTCTCTCCTCCTGCCTTGACCAGCTTGTGCCTATAAAAACCAAAACAGTTTCTTTCACCCATTCTGCTCCCTGGTTTACCCCTGAACTCCGCCTGATGAAAACTCGTGCTCGCCAACTTGAAAGACTCCGCAATAAAACAGGTCTCACAATTCACTCCCAAGCCTACAAGACCACCTACAGCACTACAAAGATGCCCTCTCCCATGCCCGCTCCGCCTACTACTCTCAAATTATCCACCCTGGCTCTGGAAACCCAAAAGCACTCTTCTCTACAATAAACAAACTCCTCAGCCCCCTGAACACCACAACCCAGTCATTCACAGTAGAAAACTGCATCTCCTTCCTTTCATTCTTCCAAAGCAAAATCGACAACATCGACAACAGCTTAACCACCACCGCACCTGCTCCCCCTCAAACCACCTCCCCAAACCCCTGGTCACGGTGTACCTCCGAGCCCCGTGAGGAGTCACGGCAGAAAAATGTGTTATTCTGTATGTCAAAGATCAATGGTGAAGCCACACCAACTGTTACCAACAAACAAATATTGTATTAAGATCACACAAGAATAACAGTACAACAATAATAGTAATCAAAAATACAATCAATATATATCCTATGATGGTACCACCAGTTTCGTAATATATAACTCACTGTGCTCCAAGTGAGTGAAACAAGAACATTCCCAATGTCTCTTTCCAGGCTTCAAACCAAAGTTGATTCCGGTTTCAAGCCAAAGTCGATCCCAGCTTCAAGCCAAAGTCGATCCGCTCCAGCGATCATCAAAACGATGTCTAATCGAGACCAGAATCCCGTTCGGATGACAGAGTCACGCGGCCAAAGCTGCATAAAGGCACCCTCAAGGTGACTGGGAAATCCAAAGGCGTCCTCCAGGCGACTGGGAAATCACACCCTCGGATATGGACGTTTCACGGCTTCCAATCGGCGAACCGCAGATTTTCCATTTAAAAGCCACGTCACACACACACACGTCAGATCCACGTCTGAATGCGGTGAAAACGATTAAAGCGAGGCGAAAAACCTTGAGCGCTGCAAAGCGCGCGAGTCAAAATGGCCGACGGCCCATTCTCGAGGCGTAACGGCCCTTCAATGATTCTCTTCGGAATCAATCGCAAAACCTGACACGCAGGTTGATCTGTCACAGCGATAACAACTCTGTCGCAGGAATCCCTTTCCTGGGAAACCCAACGTTCACTCGTGACTATCGTTCGCCAATTGTTCGCTCCAGATCTCGAAGCAACTCGGCTTCTTGTCCGACTTCACTCGCTCCGCCTTCTTTTTCCTCTTCCTCTTCGTCGTCGTTCGGTTCCGGTTTCATTTAAAACATTAACTTTTTTACCTTTTGGAAAATAGTAATATATATTTCCCTTAAACGACAACAATAATAGTACATGGAATCAAAAATGTTTACAGTGGATGAAAACCACAACAACGGAAGTGACGAATCCGTAACACTATGAACAAGAACAATACTGCAGTTCTGAAGATAGTTCCATCAAGTTGAATAGTTTTGAGATTAAAATCGGAGAAATTAAAAACTAAAGAAGGGAGAGGGGGCAGGAAATGTAAACACCAATGTGTAAACAATAAATAAATAAATTGAGTTCTTTATTTACTTTTACTACTGTCACTGGAATTCATCTCACAGACTGATTGTTCTTCTTAATAAGATTCTACAGTACAAAAAGAGATTCAGCAAGCTAATTGTGATTGCTTTAAACGGTTAGTTGGTTTCACCTGTCAGGATGAACCCCACTTGTCAAGATATCGCAGCTGTTGTGACTGATCATCACATAGATAATATTGTTGCGGTTTTCAGAACCCACACTCTTGTAAATAATTCTCATTAAAGGTTAAAGGTAGCACCCCATAGGTAGGCCACAGCAACACATAGGACACCATAGGACTCCAGTTATTTCATTATTATGTGTTTAGATAAGGCCGTGTTCGCAATAGTCAACTCTGCGTTGTGTCAATTAAATAACCTAGGTCCCCTCTTCAATCTATCCATCCATCCATCCATCCATCCAGCCATCATTCCAGCCTTCACCCCCAACCTCCACCTCGGAGGAGACTTTTCCTTTTAATTGCGCCATTTGGCTTTTGCAGTTGCACTTTTGCCTTTGCCAGCAGCGTTCGCTGCCTTTTGGCTTGCGCTGCCGCGGCGTTTGCTGCTGCTCCTAATGGTTGGGCTTTTGCCGCACCTCGCGCTTTGGCTACCCCTGGCTATTGCCGTGCTTGCTTTGGTTTTTGTTGGCTAGAACTAGCCAAGGGGCCACGAGGTGAGGCCCGAGAAAGAAGCGGAGCGCCAAGAAGAAGGTGTGGCACGTCAACCAGCCATCAAAGGCGGAGCCGGTAAGCCCTCACCAGCCAACCAGGGCTGAGGGAACATCACCGACAGGCGTGGCTTTGAGGCGCGTGGAGCGATCGTGGCTTGCGATATATAAGCGCGAACGCAAAGCCCTTTCACAGGACTGATACGGAGCGCACATTTGCAAAAGGACTTGTTGGAGGCGGGCTCGTTACAGGACTGATACGGAGCGCACATTTGCGAAAGGACTTGTTGGAGACGCGCTCGTTACAGAGGACTGAAACGGAGCGCACATTTGCGAAAGGACTTGTTGGAGGCGCGCTCGTTACAAGGACTGGTTGGAGGCGCGCGCGTTGTAAAAAGGCCTTGAAGAAGAGATATACGGTGCGCTGTTAAGAGAACATTGGAGAGGGGGCGTTTAGCACGAACTTGCAAATATTACGTATGCAGGACACCAGCTTCCCCCCGCTATATAAAACTGTCCGGACGCATTCCAATATACGCGCAGCTGCCTGCCGGGTTTCGCCCGCTGGACCGGAGTCGAGTGGAGCCTGGACCCCATCGCCGGACCTTCCACCCTACCAGCTACAATCCCCGTGTGAGTGTGTATGTTTGTCTGGGGTATTAGAATAAGACTGTTTTAAGACTGCCTTGTGTGCTGCTTCTTCCTCTTCCTATCCTGTATATTCCTTTTGTTTCCTCTTCTTTCTGTACATTTGTTAATAAACCCATCTTTGTTCTTCCTATATTCTGGTTTCCTCTCCATCTGATCGCATCCGTCCTTTCCATCATTGGGTAAACGTGGCACGATTGAAACCGCTTAGAATCGGGTCGTCATTTGTTAATAGCTCGGATCGCGGATTGCTATCCGCTCGGCATTTTCCATCATATCCTTGGTTCGAGCGGGAGTTATTCCCTCGTTTCCGGCCGGCGTTAGTACTTAGGTAGTAGTGAACCCCTCGGCCTAACAAACCCTACCTAATGCCGCGCCGGGAAGGACATTATAACCCCCAGGACTCGGGTCGGCAAGATAAAAAGACAAGGGGATTAACCCCCCCCCCCACCCCCCCTTGATAAGGGGAGCGCCGACGACTGAGATCTGTAACAATATCAAACTCAGCGAACTGCCAAGGAAAATTTATTTATCACACACACACACACACACACACACACACACACAAGGAATCACACGCAGGTACCTTTAATGCAGGAGGAGGCCATTTTGGCCATCAAGCCTGCACTATCCTGCCAATATCCATGTACCCCTTGACCCCGCTGCTCCTAGGTCCTTTCTAATTCTAGTTTAAACCCACCTTCTGTGTCTTTTGCCGACACGTTTTCAGGGAGATCATATCCATGCATTATAATTACTCGCCGAGTGAAGCACCCCTCCCTTAAAGTCTTAACTCTTCTCTTCTTTACTCTAAAGCTGTGGCCCTGACGCTATAACTTCTGCTCTTATACTGTCTATACCCTTCATTATCGTAATCATCTCCATCAGATCTTCTTTTAATCGCCTTTCTAATTTTTATGCCCAGCTGTCTCCTTCAGCCACTCCTCCTAGCTTACTTAGTCTAGTGAGTCCTGGAATCAATGTAGTTGCTCCAAATTGAACCTTCTCTATGGCAACCCCTCCTCAGATGTGGCAAATGGAACTGAACACAATAATGTCACTGAAGATTTCATCCATTATTTTCTATATAATAATGGCATTCACGAGAAGTGGCAATTTTCAAATCGCCATGAATGAAAAACAATGTGTGCGCAATTAATTAGTCATTATGAGTGCAATAAACTGGCATTTTATTGTCATACAGTTTAATAATTATAATGAATGCGACGGTTCGCAAAGATAGTTCAGAAATCAAATAACATTAAAGGATGGGTGTATATCCTACCAGTAGTTGTTGTTGTATCGGCTACTTTTGTTGTACTCTCTGTTATTGGTTCTGTTGAAGCTGCAGGGTGAAGGAAAGATTAGAATAATCAAAATAATGGTGAAGGATTGTTGGTTATATCATGTCAAAAATTCAAAGTGAATTTCTCAGAAAAACAATCACATAATGTCAAACAATAGTAAAGCAACGTAATGGCTAGAACGTCTGGTTAGACTCGGTGGTGTAATGGTTAGAACGCCCAATCTGAATATGGTAGGTGGGCGATTCGAACCCGACCGCGGCCGAGTCATAGCAAAGACTTTTTTAAATGGTGCGTGCTGCTTCCTTGCTTGACACACAGCATTTAAAAGGATAGAGCACAGACAAACAACCATAGGTTGAAAACCATTGTGCAGGCTTCATGGGCCCAATGGCTTCCTCCTGGATGGAAGTTCCTTGAAAGGGAATTGTTGTTCTCCTCCTCTTCCCTTTGTAAGGGGTGAGGTCCAATGGTACAAAGCTCCTGCCCTGCCTTGACCACGATAATCCTCCACTCCCCTCTGTCCTCAGCCAACTCTCTCCACCTTCCAACCACCCCCACCTTTCTGATATCCCCTCTTCACACAATCCTCTCAACTCAACCGTGGTCTACCTCTTTTCCTCCTACCTTGTTCACTCAACCTATCCGCTCTCTTTGCCATTCTCTCTTCTCCCATCCACACCAAGTGTACAGCCCATCTCAGCAGGTATTTCACCAATATCCCCACAAAGGGAACTCATATCATTATTGTTGATATTACTATTATTATTATTATAAGATAATTTAATTCGTAGAATGTTTATTTTGAGAAACATTGAACCAGCTTTCCAGGATGTCTAGTATGAAAGCATGTCCACATTTACCACGACAAGAAGAACCAATAACCGAATTAACCAATTTGATCAATTATTATCACGATAGTCGACAACACCTTTTATTAAATAACTACTTCATACACACATAATGCTCATGCAAAAACGTTTAGAGCACAATGGAATGACTGTGCTAAAATTAAACCAGTCAAATAGTCTTCACTTATCCAGTATTCAAACATTGGATTCCTTTTGGGTTGATCTCTCCAAAGAAAAGAAAATAGGATTCCTTTTGTGTTTATCTCACCAAGAAAAATAAAATATGATTCCTTTTGGGTTGATCTCGCCAAATAAAATAGGATTCCTTTTGGGTTGATCTCACCAAGAAAAATAAAATAGCATTCCTTTTGGGTTGATCTCACCAAGAAAAATAAAATAGGATTCCTTTTAGGTTGATCTCTCCAAATAAAATAAAATTGGATTTCCTTTTGGGATGACCTCGCCAAAGAAAAGAAAATCGGATTCCTTTTGGGTTGACCTCGCCAAATAAAATAAAATTGGATTCCTTTTTGGTTGATCTCACCAAATAAAATAAAATTGGATTCCTTTTGGGTTGATCTCTCCATATAAAATAAAATTGGATTCCTTTTTGGTTGATCTCACCAAATAAAATAAAATTGGATTCCTTTTGGGTTGATCTCTCCATATAAAATAAAATTGGATTCCTTTTTGGTTGATCTCACCAAATAAAATATAATTTGATTCGTTTTGGGTTGATCTCTCCATATAAAATAAAATTGGATTCCTTTTGGGTTGATATCACCAAATAAAATATAATTGGATTCGTTTTGGGTTGATCTCCCCAAATAAAATATAATTGGATTCGTTTTGGGTTGATCTCCCCAAATAAAAAAAAATTGGATTCCTTTTTGGTTGATCTCTCCATATAAAATAAAATTGGATTCCTTTTGGGTTGATCTCCCCCCCAAAAAAAAATTGGATTCCTTTTTGGTTGATCTCACCAAATAAAATATAATTTGATTCCTTTTGCGTTGATCTCTCCATATAAAATAAAATTGGATTCCTTTTTGGTTGATCTCACCAAATAAAATATAATTGGATTCGTTTTGGGTTGATCTCCCCAAATAAAAAAAAATTGGATTCCTTTTTGGTTGATCTCCCCAAAAAAAACTAAATCAGATTGCTTTTGGGTTGATCTCTCCAAATAAAATAAAATTGGATTCGTTTTGGGTTGATCTCCCCCAAAAAAACTAAATCAGATTCCTTTTGGGTTGATCTCCCCAAATAAAATAAAATTGGATTCGTTTTGGGTTGATCTCCCCCAAAAAAACTAAATCAGATTGCTTTTGGGTTGATCTCCCCAAATAAAAAAAAATTGGATTCGTTTTGGGTTGATCTCCCCCCAAAAAACTAAATCAGATTGCTTTTGGGTTGATCTCCCCAAATAAAAAAAAATTGGATTCGTTTTGGGTTGCTCTCCCCAAAAAAAACTAAATCAGATTCCTTTTGGGTTGATCTCCCCAAATAAAATAAAATTGGATTCCTTTTGGGTTGATCTCGCCAAAGAAAAGAAAATTGGATTCCTTTTGGGTTGATCTCCCCAAATAAAAAAAAATTGGATTCGTTTTGGGTTGATCTCCCCAAAAAAAACTAAATCAGATTCCTTTGGGGTTGATCTCTCCAAATAAAATAAAATTGGATTCCTTTTGGGTTGATCTCGCCAAAGAAAAGAAAATTGGATTCCTTTTGGGTTGATCTCCCCAAATAAAAAAAAATTGGATTCGTTTTGGGTTGATCTCCCCAAAAAAAACTAAATCAGATTCCTTTGGGGTTGATCTCTCCAAATAAAATAAAATTGGATTCCTTTTGGGTTGATCTCGCCAAAGAAAAGAAAATTGGATTCCTTTTGGGTTGATCTCCCCAAATAAAAAAAAATTGGATTCGTTTTGGGTTGATCTCCCCAAAAAAAACTAAATCAGATTCCTTTGGGGTTGATCTCTCCAAATAAAATAAAATTGGATTCCTTTTGGGTTGACCTCGCCAAAGAAAAGAAAATTGGATTCCTTTTGGGTTGATCTCTCCAAATAAAAAAAAATTGGATTCGTTTTGGGTTGATCTCCCCCAAAAAAACTAAATCAGATTCCTTTTGGGTTGATCTCCCCAAATAAAATAAAACTGGATTCGTTTTGGGTTGATCTCCCCAAATAAAATATAATTGGATTCCTTTTGGGTTGATCTCCCCAAATAAAAAAAAATTGGATTCGTTTTGGGTTGATCTCCCCCCAAAAAACGAAATCAGATTCCTTTTCGGTTGATCTCCCCAAATAAAATAAAACTGGATTCGTTTTGGGTTGATCTCCCCAAAAAAAACTAAATCGGATTCCTTTTGGGTTGATCTCTCCAAATAAAATAAAATTGGATTCCTTTAGGGTTGATCTCCCCAAAGAAAAGAAAATCGGATTCCTTTTGGGTTGATCTCCCCAAATAAAACAATCGGATTCCGATTGGGTTGATCTCCCCAAATAAAACAATCGGATTCCTTTTGGGTTGATATCCCCAAATAAAACAATCGGATTCCTTTTGGGTTGATATCCCCAAATAAAATAAAATTGGATTCCTTTTGGGTTAATCTCCCCAAATAAAATAAAATTGGATTCCTTTTGGGTTGATCTCCCCAAATAAAATAAAATTGGATTCCTTTTGGGTTGATCTCACCAAATAAAATAAAATCGGATTCCTTTTGGGTTGTCTAGCCTCCGATTCTCATCTGAGCCTATCGAGTAAGACTGGGATAGCAGGTGCCAATATCCCATATCCTGTATTGATTTGTCCATTGTCTCCCACTATACATAACATATTTATAACAATGTACTTTTGTCGGTGTTGTGAGGTGCAAGTTCTTCCAAGAGATCAACATGTTGCAGTCATACATGTTGTGTCATGTTGCATGTTGCAGTCATGTTGCAGATCAACATGATCATAAAATGATCAGTTGCAGTAACTAAACTCTCAAAAACGCATAGGATAGTTAGTGTACAATAATCAGAATATGATAGCAACCACACATTTTAAATCAGAAAACACAATAAAATGTTAAATGGAAAAGTATAACTTTTCTTCTAATAAAAGTTGCAATTGGCATGAACGGAAAAGTGCAGAATATGGACAAATCGTATAACATGACTCATTTGCGAGTTTAAGGCAATATTCATTCTAATTAGGAAGTGCAGGAAAGTTGACAAATGCAAGAGCAGTTTTTGTCACGCAGCAGGAAATGTCTCATTCTGAGCTGTTCCACAGTTAAATAAACATCAAGACAAATACTTACATTGTATATGATAACTTTACACTTACTTAATGTTCACCACATAACATGTGTGCAATAATGTTTACACTTACTTAATGTTTCAACAAAAAAGTCGAGATGTGCAGAAATCCTGAATTTTGTAAGTTGAATGACAAGGGGATTACTACAAGAATGTGTGCATCGCAGAGCGGCTGGGAGGATTAGAGGGGTGAGAAATATGAGAAAAGGGGGCTAAATGGGATAAAGGTGTAGGAAAAAAAGAGATCCCACCAGGTACTTGCCTGTGATGTAAGAGCTAAAGGCCTTGTGCTTCAGCATCATTGTGGGAGATGCCAATAATGTTGGGAGCTTTAGATTACACATAATCAAGGAGAGAGGGGAAAGGGGAGAGAGAGAGAGCGAGAGAAGAAGAAGAAGAAGAAGAAGAAGAGGAAGAAGAAGAAGAAAAAAAAAGGAAAAAAAAGACGAAGCAGAAGAAGAAAGAGAAGAAAAGAAAGATGAGACAGATGTGATGCTGCGGTGGCAGCCAAAAGGGGAGAATGGTACTCAATTGAGCTACAAAGAAGGGCCTTGTAGCCTCTGTGCAGTTCTGGTTTATCAATGAATGACTTGGAATGGAGGATGCCCAGTCTGTGGCTAGCTTTTGAGGCCAGATTTTCGATTTGGCCAGCTCATTTAGAGGTCATGGCTGATGGTGAGACTAATACATTCAGGGGATCGAACCTCTTCCAATGAACAAGTATGGAAATAGGCAGGTGGGGTTTTTGATGATCTTTCTGGAGTGGCAGAGTGAGATCTTGAGACGAATGTTCAAATTCAAACTTGGCCTTCCAACACTAATTTTTATTACTGATCATGAATATAAACATAGCAGTAGTAGTACGAATGTATGCTAAAGTACGAGGGGCATTTCAAGGCCAGCAGTCACCTATTGCCAATAACCGGCAAATTTCCTGCTGCATAAGCCTTATTCTATCTTCCATGTAGACTTAACCTTTCAAGTTTACCTTTACCCTCCTTCAATCCTCATCACTCCACTGCTCAAATTAATTTTTCAATTAATAGATTTATCGATTTCAGTCCAGAAATCCAACCTCACCAGTCATATCCATTTTTCAGCGCAATCTTTTCTACATTATGTAACCGACTTCCCGACCACAATGTATTTACACTGTTCAATTAATGCTTCAAAAGTCACTTTTTATGGTTTGGGATTTTCAGGCAAAGACATATTCATCATTCCAAGTGTTTTTCCCCATCCTTAATTACTCTGTTGGAATGAACATCACTGGTGATGTCATTGCAGCTGATTGTGATTCATGCCATCAAGAACATATAAACGTTGTAAAGTAGAAAGCATAGACATTTAGTAAGTTAATACACGTTTCACCCAGCTTACTTACAATCTACTGGGATTCAATATTTGTGATAATTTAGAAAACCGTTATTCATTCAAATCACATGAGAATCTCTCGAATACCTCACCTGTGAGCAATATACCAACACTCTGCACTGTCATTAATTTTCATAATTATTCACGAAATGAATGGCAAAATCATGCAAACATCAAATGTCATTAAAACCAACTAGCAACGGTACCCGCCCAATGGGCGGGGCTTCAATTTGGAGGCCCAAATGAAAGGGAAAAATATCAGAAATTGAAGGCTTTTTTATTTTAAACGATTCATATAAACATCCGTTGAATCATATCACACGCAAATCATCAAAATCTAAACAGTACATGGCGCACATTTTGAAAAAAGATTGAATTCTGCAAAACGGAAGCGGCCGCTACACGTCTTTCTCAGTCGCACGTTTATGTGTGAAGAGTGCGCGCCAAATCTGTAACACGGAAGTGGCCGCTACACCTGTTTCTCAGTCGCTTTGCACATGCTGCTGTGTTACTTCGGAGCCGCACGTTTATATAGGAAGAGTTCGTCAGGAGTCGATCTACTCTCTCCTCATATGTAGAATTTCAACAAAAGCCAAATCACTGTTCATATCGGTAAATATTATTCCATTGTGTTTGGAAAAACTGCAAAATTGGAAAACTTGGATAAATTGAAAAAACAATATAGCCTATTTTACTCCAGGGGGTCCGAGGATTACCCACCCAAAATATTGTTGCGATCGGTTCAGCCGTTTTTGCGGTACCTTCGAACGGACAGACAGACGGATGGACATTTGGTGAATAATAGTAAGATGGCGTACCTGAAGTTGTTGGAGGAGAAGCATCTTTTGTTGTTTTTACTTCTGTCACTTGTGAAGAAACTGCAAGGAAGACAAGAGTTAGAGGAAACGGATAAGCCTTGCTAGTTATAATCATATTTCCATTTTAATTTGCCTGAGAGACAAATGAGGTAAAAACATATACTATGTTTAAAGATGTTAATATTACAAACTGAAAATATTGTTGCGGAAATGAGGATTGTATGTTTTTTTTTTGTGTGCTTTATTATTATTATTGTCTATTCTGGCCCCTCCTGCCGCCAGAGTTGTGTAAAGGTAAAAAGGGCGTCCCGGTAGTTAATTCCATGAAACACCACATTGAAGGACATGATAAAACCCTTGTTCAGTAGCTTATATCTTATTATGTGTTTTAGAGTAAGGCCTTGTCTTCCATTAGAATGACACTCCATTGCACCAGGTGAAAGAGATAGATTCCCTTCATTCCCATTCCAAAAAACCTCCATTTCCCCCTTTCGTCATTGCCAAGCCTCGATTGCCAATTACGTCCCCTCCAATTGCCGCCATTGACCACGAGGCAGGGTTGGGGAAGAAAGGCGGGTCCCCACCTCGTCAGAGAGGGGAGGAGTGAGTCAGCCCCACTCAACCAACCACGAACAAGGGGTTGGACTTGGAGAGGGTGTGGAAAGGAACAGCAAGGAGGTTCGCGAAGGTTGAGGGGCGGGGCCTATATAACCCGCCGCGGGACGTTCCCGAGAGAGACATGAGATGGGCTGAGAAAGGAGAGGAGCTTTTACAAGAGATGAGCTGAGATCTGAGATGAGCTATGACAAGAGCTGAGTTGTGAGGTCCAAAAGCAGAGGTCATCCAGGGAAGCGCAAAAGCCTGCTATTCGTCACCTTGCTCGCCAGCGGCAGCGTCTACAGCAGCAGCAGCAGCAGCGTCCCCAGCAGCCATAACGCTCGCCAGCCATTTGGGGCCTGGACGGCGGTTTGGCGCAGGGCCACGGAGGAACGGCGGCTGCTCAACGCGCCGATTCGTGCTGCCGAACCAATTGGACTTTCCTCTCCTTCCAGCCAATTCCTATCATCATTCCCCGTGTGAGTCGTCTTTGTTTGTTCTGTCCTGGGTAGGTAACTAAGTCTGTATAAGCAAGTAATTTCCACTGTGTTACCTGTTTTTTTCATGTCCGCTGGAAATACCCGTGACTGCTCTTTTTGCTTATGTGTGTGTAAATAATAATAAACCCCGTTACTCTTCTGTACGTCTTCTTCTTCTTCCTCTTTGCATTCGTCGTCTTAGTCTTTTCCATATTGAGTAGCTGTGGCGCGATACGGCCAACGTCTGGGTGAATCGGGTTTAGTCGGGGAAAAACTGTTCGGCCGCGGCGCCTCCGCTCGGCAAACAACATCCTTAACCGCGGACCGTAACAATATATACAGTCACGTGAAAAAGTAAGTACATCCCTTGTAAAGTTTTGACTTTTTCAACATATTTCAACATACAGCTATTTGATCTTCATTTCAACAATATTGATAGACAAAGGTGATATAATACAACAAATATCATGAAACATTTACATTTTGTAGTCCATTTACATTTACATTACAGTTACATTTACATTTTGTAGGGTTAACAAGGAGAGATGCAGAAAATAGGGCAAAATGGAGAAGATTGTCATGGGGACCGCAAGGCTAACCCCCGCTCTAGCAGGGAACATGGCCTTAAAATGCATGTTGTTGTGTTGTTGTATTTACATTTTGTAGTCCATTGTTTAATTTAAATAAACATAAATGCAAATTTCGCATGTGGAAAAAGTAAGTACACCCCTACATTTATCACTACTTCAAATACGTAAAATTAGAATGAGGTGCACCAGCTCAGGTGCAAATGATTAGAACATTGCGAGAGAGGATATTGGAGGAACATGTCTTATTTAAACCTCCGACATTTAGTTTGCCCTTTTTTTTTTTTTTTTTTTTTTTTTTTTTTGTATACTGGATCGAGGCTCGTGAAAGAGCTGACATTTACTTCACAAACAAATCAACCAGACAAACAAAATATATAAAAAGAGGGAGCGGAAGACAAGAGAATGGGAAGCACACAAACACTTGAGAGCACACAACATTTGAGAGCAGGGAGATGTGTGGGAGGGAGAGGGCTCGGGGGGAGGAGGCGTGGGAAGGGGTGGGGGGGTGGGGGGTGGGAGAAGTATAAAACACAAGGACACCAAGGACTTCCAGGTCAGAAGTTAGTATTTCAAAAAGTGGAATTGGGGTGAAATTATCGGGGATAGAAAAGATCAAGGTTTTGGATGGGGGAAGATAAGAGATGGTGGTGAACAGCTGTTTTAAAGACCTGGAGGGTGGAGTGGGATTGAAGAGAGTGAGGGTGTTTGTTCCAGAGGCGGGAGAAAAGAGGAATGAAGGAGCGAAGGTGAGCAGAGAGTCTTGATTTTGGCAGTTTAACCATAAGAGGGTTGCAGGCAGATCTTGTGCGACCTGTAGGAATATTTGCGGGACAGAGCCCAGAGAGAGCTGGGGGGGCAAGGCCAGAGAGGAGTCGGTAGAAGACGGAAAGACCACCAACCTGCCTGCGGTGAGTGAGTGAAATGCCCTTGGAGTTAGCTTCATCGCGGGAGATTCCAATGATTCTGAATGCTTTGCTTTCAACAGCGTGAAGACGAGCTAGGTGTGAGGCAGGAGCACCAGCCCAGAGGGGAGAGCAGTATTCCATTGAGCTGCGGATGAAAGCCTTGTACGTGGTGAGGAGCTCAGGTGTGCCAAGGAAGGAC
Organism: Myxine glutinosa; assembly: GCF_964187855.1. Taxonomy (NCBI): domain Eukaryota; kingdom Metazoa; phylum Chordata; class Myxini; order Myxiniformes; family Myxinidae; genus Myxine; species Myxine glutinosa. The sequence continues at coordinate 133,845,897 of NC_136268.1, forward strand.
TTCGCACGACGGAGGATGCCCAGTCGGCGACTGGCTTTGGAGGCCAGATTTGAAATGTGGTTTTCCCAGGAAAGATCATGGCAGATAGTGAGACCCAAAAGTTTGAGTGACAGAACTTCTTGGAGAGGATTATTCAGAAAGTAGATGGGAGGGTTGTCCAGTCGGTCTTTTCGGAGAGACATTGTAAGAGTGTGAGATTTGTCAGGATTGAAAGACATGTTCCACTTGTTTGCCCAGTCTGTGATTTTGTCCAGGTCTGCAGAGAGTGAGGAGGCTGCAGACTGTCGATCTGAGGGATGAAGAATGGAGCGACAGAGAGTGGAGTCATCAGCAAAGAGATAGAGAGGATTCTGTGTAGAATAGAGATGAAGTGTGTGGTGTCACCATGTCTAGATCAAAAGAGCTCTCTGAGGCCTTCAGAAAGAAGGTTATCGATGCCTACGAGTCTGGCAAGGGATTTAAAAAGATCTCCAAAAAATTTGAAATCAATCATTCAACTGTCCGGAAGATCATCTACAAGTGGAGAAGATTCCAAACAATTGCCAACTTGTTCAGGCCAGGCCACCCCAGCAAGTTCAGCCCAAGAGCAGACCGCAAGATGCTGAAAGAAGTCTCTCAGAACCCCAGAATGTCATCACGGGACCTACAGGTGGCTCTTGCCACTGTTGATGTCAAAGTGCACGAGTCTACCATGAGAAAGAGGCTGCACAAATTTGATCTACATGGGAGGTGTGCCAGGAGGAAACCTTTGCTGTCCAGAAAGAACATCAGGGCAAGACTAAAGTTTGCCAATGAACACCAAGGCAAAGTCCCACACTTCTGGAACAATGTGCTCTGGACAGATGAGTCAAATGCAGAGCTATTTGGCCACAGTACCAGAAGACATGTTTGGCGAAAACCAAAGGCAGTATTTGACCAAAAGAACCTGATACCAACTGTAAAGCATGGTGGTGGAAATATTATGGTTTGGGGACAGCTTTGCTGCATCAGGGCCTGGGCAGCTCACCATCATAGAATCCACTATGAATTATTCATTGTACCAGAGGGTGCTTGAGGATAATGTGAGGCCATCTGTCGAAAAGTTGAACCTCAACCGAAGGTGGACCTTGCAACATGACCTGAAATATACCTGTAAATCCACCAAGGAATGGCTGACAATAAAGAAATGGAAGGTTCTGGAATGGCCAAGTCAAAGCCCGGATCTAAATCGCATCGAGATGTTGTGGGGGGGTTTGAAGCAAGCTGTGCATGCAAGAAACCCCTCAAACATCACACAGCTGAAAGAATTCTGCATTGAGGAGTGGGAAAAAATTTCTCCCAGTCGATGTCAGAGACTGGTAGACAGTTATAACAAACGCCTACTTGAGATTGTTTCCGCCAAAGGGGGCAATACCACTTTTTAGAGCCAAGGGTGTACTTACTTTTTCCACATGCGAAATTTGCTTTTATGTTTATTTGAATTATACAATGGACGACAAAATGTAAATGTTTCATGGTATTTGCAATATGATATTGTGGCGGACACAAAAGCCCACTGGCGTGGTGACATCATTCCACGCACCAAGTGGGCGGTGGCCACGCACCAGGGGTAGGCGTGGCCTCATGATATACACCGGGCGCCCAGCCCGGAACAGTACAGTGTTACAGTGCAGTCTTACAATAAAGACGTTTATATGTTACCGCTTGTCCGCTTCCTCCTTGCTCACAAGCAGCGCGCGTAACGCCGCGCTTTACTGGTGACCCTCGACGTTGGATCTGCCGTAGCGATCCTTCCGAACACGACGCCATGGCAATGGCGATTAAACTTCCCGAATTTTGGGAGGCCCAGGCCGAGGTCTGGTTCGTTCAAGCCGAAGCCCAGTTTCAGCTTCGGCGCCTCACCAACGACGACCTGCGCTACTGCCATGTCGTCGCCTCCCTCGGGCCCGGCACGGCCGCTCGAGTTGTGTCCGTCCTTCGCCACCCACCGGACGGCCACAAGTACGAGACACTCAAGCGGCTACTCCTAGCCACGTTCGGCCTCATGGATGACGCACGTGCCGACCGCCTCCTGGATCTCCCCGAGCTCGGTGAGACGCGCCCGTCGGTCCGAATGGACCATATGCTGTCCCTGTTGGGCGACGAGGCCCCCGGTTCGCTATTCCGGGCGCTTTTCCGTCGCCAACTTCCAGCGCAGGTTCGCCTCGCGTTGGCCGGGACCGGGCTAACGGAACCCCGAGCATTGGCGGCCAAGGCGGACAAGTACTTCGCCGCTTCGGACACGCGGGCGAGCGTTGGCGTGGCCGTCACGGCCTTCGACGCTGATGTTCCACAGCATCATCTTCTACAGCACGCTGATGTTCCACAGCATCATCTTCTACAGCACGCTGATGTTCCACAGCATCATCTTCTACAGCACGCTGATGTTCCACAGCATCATCTTCTACAGCACGCTGTGGTTCAGCAGCATGCTGATACGCATCTCGTGAACGCCGCCACGCCCCGCCCACCGCCGCGGCGAAAACCGCCACCGCGGGGAAACCCGTCGACTCCACCGGCCTGGCGGAGCCAGCCGCGCTCCTCCAGCTCCACCACCTGGTGCCGGTTCCACACCAAGTTCGGCCACGAAGCTCGGCGGTGTCATCCGCCGTGCTCCTTCAACGGGTCGGGAAATGCCCGGGCCGGCGCTCAATTGTGGCGATGAGCGCTGGCCGTTCGAGCAGCCTGCTGTTCATAACGGACACCTTCTCCGGGCGCCGTTACCTGTGCGACACGGGAGCACAGGTGAGTGTCATTCCCGCCGGCACGTCAGACAAGCACGCCGCGGGTGGGGGCCCCGCGCTGCTTGCCGCGAACGGGATGCCCATCCGTACGTATGGAAAACGCTGCCTCTCTCTGCGGTTTGGAGGGCAGGTTTTCCGATGGACGTTCGTCACCGCCGACGTGCCCATGGCACTGCTTGGCGCGGACTTCCTGTGCGCTAATGGGCTCCTGGTCGACGTCAAGCGCAGACGGCTTGTCCAGGCCGAGACGTTCAGCTCGCTCGCATGTGCGTTGCCCAGCTCAACGAGCGGCTTGCCAAGCGGCTTGCCGAACGATTCGGTTCCGGCCACGTTGGTCTGTACGCTTCCGGCAGCGGACGCATTCACCCGCCTCCTCGCCGGCTTCCCGGCCCTCACGCGGCCCACCTTCTCGGCGGGGGCCGTCAAGCACGGGGTGGCCCATCACATCCCCACCGTCGGGCCACCGGTCTACGCCCGGGCACGCCGCCTCGAGCCGACGAAGCTGGCGGTGGCAAAAGCGGAGTTCGCTACCCTGGAGCGACTCGGCATCGTTCGGCGCTCAGAGAGCGCTTGGGCGTCGCCGCTGCACATCGTGCCGAAGCCCGGCGGGGGATGGCGACCGTGTGGGGACTATCGCCGTCTCAATGACGCCACGACTCCCGACCGCTACCCCGTCCCCCACATTCAGGACTTTTCCGCCCGTTTGGCGGGCAGGTCCTTCTTCTCGAAGGTGGACCTCATACGCGGCTACCATCAGGTCCCCGTCAGGCCGGAGGACGTCCCGAAGACGGCGGTCATCACGCCATTCGGACTCTTCGAGTTCCTGCGCATGCCCTTCGGTCTGAAGAATGCGGCTCAGGCGTTCCAGCGACTGATGGACAGCGTCCTGCGCGACTTGGATTTTGTCTACGTCTACCTGGACGATATCCTCGTCGCCAGCGCGTCCCGCAAAGAGCACCTACGCCACCTCCGCACGCTCTTCGAACGCCTGGGCCAGCATGGCCTGATTGTGAACCCCGCAAAGTGCCGGTTCGGCGCCGCCACAATCGATTTTCTGGGGCACCGTGTCACCAGGCACGGCGCCGTCCCCCTGCCGGCCAAGGTGGAGGCGGTGAAGGGGTTTCCGCGCCCCCGCACGATCAGAGGGCTGCAGGAGTTCCTGGGCATGGTGAACTTTTACCATCGGTTCCTGCCCCGTATCGCCCAGCTCCTGCGCCCCCTGCACGAAGCTCTCCGAGGTAAGCCGGGCAAAGGCGACGTTACCTGGACCGACCAGATGGACACGGCGTTCACGGGCGCGAAGCTCGCCTTGGCTAACGCCACCATGCTCGCGCACCCGGCGCCCGATGCACCGATCGCCCTCACCACCGATGCCTCGGACTACGCGGTGGGCGCGGTGCACGAGCAATGGGTGCGTGGAGCTTGGCAACCGCTGGCGTTCTTTAGCCGGCAGCTTCGCCCGCCCGAACGCCGTTACAGTACCTTCGACCGCGAGTTGCTCGGACTTCACTTGGCGGTCAGGCACTTCCGCCATCTGCTCGAGGGCCGGGCGTTCACTGCCTTCGTCGACCACAAGCCGCTGATCTTCGCGATGGGCAAGGTCACCGAGCCGTGGTCGGCCCGGCAGCAGCGTCACCTCTCGGCCGTGTCCGAGTACACGACGGACATCCAGCACGTCGCGGGGAAGGACAACCCGGTGGCGGATTGCCTTTCCCGGGCCGTCGCCCACGCAGTCCACCTCGGCATCGACTATGCCCGGATGGCAGCGGACCAGGCCGCTGACCCCGACGTCCAGGCCTTGCGGACCGCCGTCACGGGCCTCCGCGTCACCAAGGTGCCGTTCGACGGCGCGGGGGCGGCCCTCTTGTGCGACGTCTCCCTCGGGCGTCCTCGCCCCATTGTGCCCGCGGGCTGGCAGCGCCAGGTGTTTGACGCCATCCACGGCCTGTCCCACCCGGGCGCGAGGGCCTCCCAAAGGCTGATCGAAGGCCGTCCGCGGCTGGGCCAGGACGTGCCTCGCGTGCCAGCGCGCCAAGGTGCACCGGCACACCCAGGCACCGTTGGCCCCGTTCACGGTGCCGGAACGCCGGTTTGACCACGTCCACGTGGACCTGGTGGGACCTCTGCCCCCCTCGCGGGGTTTCACCTACGTCCTCACCATGGTGGACCGCACCACCCGGTGGCCGGAGGCCGTGCCCTTGGCGTCGACAACAGCGGCCGATGTCGCGCAGGCTTTCATCGCCACCTGGGTCGCCCGGTTCGGCGCCCCCTCAGACATCTCATCCGACCGCGGCCCCCAGTTCACCTCGGAGCTCTGGGGGGCGGTTGCGCAGGGGCTCGGGGTCCGGCTGCACCGAACCACGGCCTACCACCCCCAGGCTAACGGCCTGTGTGAGCGATTTCACCGCTCATTGAAGGCCGCGCTCCGGGCCACCCTCCGCGATGGCGGCTGGGTCGACAGGCTCCCCTGGGTCCTGCTGGGCCTCCGGACGGCGCCCAAGGAGGACCTGCGCGCATCCGCGGCGGAGTTGGTCTTCGGGCAACCGCTGCGGGTGCCGGGCGAGTTCCTCCCCGACTCCACGGCACCATGGTCCGCGGCACAGCAGCGCTCCGCTCTGCAAGAGACCGCCCAGAGGTTCGCCCCGGTGCCAACGGCATGCCACGGGCACCCACCGACGCACGTCGCCCCGGAGCTTCGCACGGCGGAGTACGTCTTCGTCCGCCACGATGCCCATCGGACACCACTGCGGCCCCCGTACGACGGGCCTTTCCGCGTGCTGGAGACCGGGGCGAAGCACTTCACCCTGGACATCGGCGGTACTCCTGACCGCGTTTCGGTAGACCGCCTCAAGCCGGCCCACCTCGATGTGGACCATCCACCGCCAGTGGCCCGACCCCCACGTCGGGGCCGCCCTCCTGCGGGCGGACCCCCGGCACCGCCCAGCCCCGCCGCCACGGCGCCCCCCGGTCCTGCACCCATCCCAGGGGCAGCCAGGGGCATCCCACCTGGTATCCCTGCACCCCGGACGCCGCCGATCGCCAGGGGGCGCTTCGGCCGGGTCATTCGTCTGCCCCGCAAACTGGCCCTCCAGGTGCGCGGGAATTCTGGGGGGGCGCGTGTGGCGGACACAAAAGCCCACTGGCGTGGTGACATCATTCCACGCACCAAGTGGGTGGTGGCCACGCACCAGGGGTAGGCGTGGCCTCATGATATACACCGGGCGCCCAGCCCGGAACAGTACAGTGTTACAGTGCAGTCTTACAATAAAGCCGTTTATATGTTACCGCTTGTCCGCTTCCTCCTTGCTCACAAGCAGCGCGCGTAACGCCGCGCTTTAATATCACCTTTATCTATCAATATTGTTGAAATGAAGATCAAATAGCTGTATGTTGAAATGTGTTGAAAAAGTCAAAACTTTACATGTGGTGTACTTACTTTTTCACGTGACTGTACGTATATACTGTGGGACCCCCGTTCCTGGAGAAAACACACACACACACACACACACACACACACACACACACACACACACACACACACACACACACACACACACACACACACACACACACACACACACACACGGTTTTGATAACCCTCCACTGTGTAAATATTTGTAATAATCCCTTATAAATAATCCCCTGTAAATATTCCCATTTTTCTAATGTTAAAGATCGCACCCATAGTTAGTCCACGAGCAACACGTAGGTCACCTTAGGAACTCTGTAGTTATTTCTTTAATCTATGTTTCAGGTAAGGCTGTGTTCCCAATAGTTTGAATCTGCGTTGCATTAGATAAATAAGAGTAGGTCCCGTTCCATTGCGCCTCCACCCTCCAAATTCCACCTCGTTGGGAAGAATCCATCCCGCGCCCCATTTGACAACTCGCAGTTTGTTATGCTACGCTTGGGATGCTCGCAGTTTGGGATGCTCGCAGTTTGTTACGCTTTGGCTGCTAGCAGCGTTTGCTGCTCTTGGGTTGCTGGTTTGCTGGAACTAGCCCAGCCACGAGATAAGGCCCCAAAAGGGGGTGGAGCGGCAGCGAGGCTGAGATCGGATCGGCAGCAGGGGGACGGTAAGGGCCACCAGCCAATCAGGGCTGAGGCGACATCGCCTGACAGGGTGTGGCTAGAGGTTCCAGAGGGTTCGCTGAGCGTGGCAATAAAACCCTTTGCGCAAGGCAACCAAAGGAGTGAGGAGGAAAGACGTGCTGTGAAAGGTTGAGAGAAGAAGTGAGGAGGAAAGACGTGCTGTGAAAGGTTGAGAGAGGAGTGAGGAGGAAGGACGCGCTGTGACAAGTTGAGAGAGAGAGAGAGGATCAGGTGCGAAGATTACGCACGCAGCATCCCAGTCCCCCGCTATATGAGTATATCTAAAAGGTCCGCTCGTGCGTCAACGCCACGCGATGCTGCCGGCCGTTCTTTGCCGCGGTACGAGTCAACACCCGGAGCCGGACTCGAGTGAACCTGGAGCCGGACCTCGATGCCTGTGCCATCTGCCCGGACCTTCCTGCCCCTGCCATCTGCCGGGACCTTCCTGCCCCTGCCATCTGCCCGGACATTCTTGCCCCTGCCATCTGCCTGGACCTTCTCCTCCTTCCTGCTATTCCCCTTTCGTGTGTTTGTATTGTCCTGGGCGTGTTAATTAAGACTTAAGGATTGCCCTGTGTATCTGCTTCTTCCTCTTCTTGTATATGCCCTTCTTTCATTTCCTCTTCGGGTTTCGTGTACATAATTAATAAATATCTGTTCTTCCTTTACTTTGGTTTCTTCTCATCCGATCGCTTTCGTGTTTTCTCCATTGGGTACCTGTGGCACGATTTGGCCAATCACTCTGAATCGGGTTAGTGTTATTGCTAACGGCTCGAACCTCGGATTGCTAAACCGCTCGGCAATTTCCATCTTGTCCGTGGTTCGAGCGGGACTTATCTCCCTGCTCTGCGGAGGGATTGGCAAAGGTATTTGGGACTTCCATTGACCAATCACCCTGGCCAATCTCGACCGCGGAGGAGCGTGATAGTTCCAGGGTCGGAGACGGCCTGCTTAACAAGACAAGGGGATTAACCCCCCCCCTGGTAACGGGAGTGCCGTACTCCGAATCCGCAATAATTGGTAGTCAGGAGTTGGGATTTAGAACCTGGGACTAAATTTAGTCGACCAAATTTTGGACACCAATTGTGCTATTGGTCGCAGCAATTGGTGTCCGGGAGTGGGATTTGAGGCCCGAACCAAATTTTTTATATAATCTGAAAATTTGGTCAAAATTACGAGCGGCCAAAATCTAGTATTAACATCCAAATTGAGTCGTGCCATGGATACTCAAGGCGGTCGGGATGCCGGTGGGGGAGATAGAAGAGGGGTTAGAGGCAACCCAGGACCCCAGGGAAGAGGTGGGAGTAATGGAAGAGGAGGTCGAAGAGGATGTGGTAGAGGGGGTTGCAGGCGCACAAAATGGTGGCGCCTCGCACGTGGCGGCGAGAGCCGAGCCTGCAGCACCAATAGATATGAACCTCTTTATGATTCAACTTGCGGCAATCCTGGAGAAGCTAAATGATAAGATGGATACTCAGGGAGAGCGATGGGGCAATCAAATTGGGGGCCTAGAGGTCAAATTGGGAGAATTGGAGGGCAAATTAGGGGGCCAATTGGAGGACGTGGGTAACCAAGCCCAAGAAGTAAATGAGGGACTGGCGAGGAACAAGGCCAGGTATGAGGTAAAACAGGTGGAGCGGGAGGTTAACCGCAGGTTGAGCGAGGAGGTCGCAGGGGTACGCGACGAGGTAGCGCAGCTCGAGGAGCGCGGGAAAAGCGAGTTGGAGCAAGGCATGGTCACATGGACGGGTATAGAGATCGCGACCCGGGGTATGGGGAAGCCGGCGACCGCCGAGGTAGAAGAGAAAATTTTATTCGAGCCAGCGGTCGTCGAGGAAAAAGGAGCAATAGTGGACATTGGGTTAGAAGAATCGACCGAACCAACAGTGGAAATTGGGTTTGGAAAGACGGCAGAGGTAGAGCAGGAATTGGAGGAAGGAATGGAAGGCATGCAAAGTCTGAATTCACATCCTGATACCGTACTTGCTAATCCTTATAAAGATTTGCAGGTGCGTGTGGAAAGGAGGATCCCAAAGGTGAGTAGGGTAGTATATGGTGCAAAAAGATTTTGCCGGAGAGTGTTTGGCGCGAAAAGAATTTTCGCGGGCTTGGGATCCCAGCGTAACCCGGGCGGTTGTGGAAGGTCCGTGGTGCGTTGTGAGAGTGGAAATGGCGCGCGTGTGCAAATGGCGCCGGAGCGAGAGTGTGATACCGAGTGCGAGAGCGAACGCACGTCGGAGGGTATGTGTGATGAATGCGACACAGCGAGTGAGAGCGATGCAGTGTGGAAGTAGGAGCGAGTGTGACCAGGAGTGTGAGTCGGATGAGGAGCGTGTGCGAGGAAGCACACCTGGGTTGGTTGTGAAGCGCGTGATTGGGTGTGCGACGAGGGATTGCACACCCATGGGTAGGTGTGCGCTGATTGGGTGTGCAAAAGAGTGCACACCCGTGGTGGTTACGGGGTACGCAACGGAGGAGAGGTGTGTAATGGAGGTATGCGTGAAGATGGAGTGTGCGAGCAGTGAGTGGTGTGCGCGAGAGTGTGGATCGACAGAGTATGCACGAGCGAGTGCGGTGGTGGAATTGACGGAGTATATGGGATGTATTAGTGTCAAAAGGAACGCATGGTGTGAGCATGCAAATGGAGCATCGACGTTCACCGGGACAGCGTTTAGGCCGACGTATAGCCGACGTGAGCTCTCGGGGCACGGTGCGCTTTGTGTGCTGCAAGAGCCGGCCGGGATCGTGGCCGCGTCGCTCCTGCCCGGAGCGTCGTGCACGATTCTGGCCGGGTCCCGCCCTGTATGGTCGGTGCCGCGTTTTGTTAGGCAAAGCGATTGGCCCGGTTTGAGGGGAAGGAGAGGGGGTCGGAGCAGCGCCCCCTTGTGGTGGTGGCGGTCCGGCCGGGCCACCGCGCATGGGAGCGAAAGGCCCTGCGTAGGGATGGTGCTTGGAGCCTTGGCCCAAGTATGCCTCCTCCCCAGAATCGATGCCGGACGGACCCAACCTACAGGCGACTGACCATCCGCACGGACAGCCGGCTTTTCGAAGTCGAGCTGTCAAACGGCATTACCGCACCCGAGAGGCTCAGAGAAGTGGACTAATAGTGATAGTAATGGTGATAGTGATGGCGAATGGTAGATTTACCATTCACCTCACGTGCCCGGGCAGAGGAGCAATAGTTTATGGGGTTACGGCGGTGAAAACCAAGCCAGGGAGGGTTTGGATAATGTTAGGGATTTAGAAATGACTTTAGAAGACATGAGATTTAAGTAGTGACATGGTACAGGTAGAGGGGCCGTAGTGTAGGGTAGTTTGGATGATAACGACGAGGGATGTGCTCAGTGTAAAGGGAAGACGGGGAGCACTCGGTTAGAGGGAAAAGTAGTTAGATTAGATGATGCAGTGTGTTTGTCGTGAGAGTGCTGAAATGAGGAATTGGTATGGAAGTTCTTTGTGGTGAGGGTGATGAAGTGAGGCAATGCTCGGGAATGATGTGTGTGTGTGAAAGTGAATGAGCAGAGCATTGTGGACGTGTGTGTAATTGTGATTGTGCATTGTATTGAGTGAATGGTCCTGGAGGAAAGGAGGGTGCAGGTGGCACCAGGTGAGAAAGCACAAGAGTATGCATGTGCAAGTGAGATACAGGTGAGAATGGGTGTCTGGAATAAATGGTCTGGAGTGAATGGAGTATGGAATGGATGGTGTGGAGTGAGAGTGTGGAATATGTGGAGTGGAGTGTATGGTGCGAAGGAGTGGATGGGGGAAAGATGGACCCCCTTCACGAGTACCCGGGTCGGGTAGCTTAAGAGTAGGTAGAGGGAGTAGGTAAATTGTGGTTGGATATTGACATCTGTGGTGCGTGTTGTAGAATGGAGGCTTGGATGGGTGCATTAGTGAGATGAAATGGCTGGGCGTGTGGCCTGTTAGAGGTGTGGTTGGTTGAGCACTCCGCCACTGTTAGTCTGTCGGCCAGGTGAGGCCGCAGGTAGGCTCTGGGAGCCAGTAGCTTTCAATGGGGCCCGAGGATCCAGGGACGGACCCGGATAGCCTGATGCCAGAGGGGGCATAGATGGGGAGAGAGCCAGAGGGCCTTCCCCAGGTAGGTAGGTTAGGGTGAGGAGCTAGGCAAGCTCGGGTGGCAACGTGCAGTGGCGGAGGTGCACAGGTAAGTAGACCTGTTAGGGGAGCCACAGGACCCAGCCCTGAAATTGTGCGAGGGCACAGGGTGCAGAATCGGGGGAGTGAGACCCCAAATTGGTGAGCGCCACAGATGGTCAATGGGAATTGGTTTTTAGAACCACATAGTTTAATGATGGCCAATGGTTTTGCAGGGAAAAGACCCCAGGTAGTTTAAAGTGTGTTAACGTCATTTAGAAAGTAGTTAGGATTGAAAGTCTCTTCGTACCATCTGCATCCATTCACCAAGGTGATATGACTCCACACCATGTATTTTTTTTGAGCAAATGTTTGGTTGGTATTTTTTGCGTTTTTGCGTCACAAGCGTTTTTGTGACGCATCATGACGTGGGGGTGACATTGTTTATATTCCATCTCTTCCTCCTTAGGAGGGATTGATGAGGAATTGGGATTGGTGGCAAATTTGGGCTTGGAGGGATTGATAACCAATTTGGATTAGGGGAGACATGGGGAAGACAGGACGTAGCGACGGATTTGTAAATGTGTAGATTTTGTAAATACGGGGTAGGGGCAAGGGTAGGTTAGGCGACAGGGGGGGAACGTACACTTGGGACGAGCTTTCTCCGCTCGCTCTCCAGCGCCCTTCCTGTCTGCATTACCTTGTAGGAAGTGTACCCTTGCGATCTTGCCCCGCTGCTTTGCTTGTCCTCCTTCCCCCACTCACGATTTGTTCATTTTGGGCCCGGGGGGAGTGCGCAGGTAGTCGCAGTTGTGTGCCAGCACCTCCGCTGCCTGCTTGCCTAGACCGGTACACAAACTTATGGACCACACGTTTTTGTGGCCGAGCACCACCATATGGACCACAGGGTTGTGGCTGAGCACCAAATTTATGGACCCCACCTTTTGGGGCCTCGCACCTCTGCTGGGGACCGGCCATTGTGGCCAGCGAAACCTTGCTTGCGGATCACGGTACAGGTGGCCCCTATGCCATACAGGTGGACCACCCTTAGTTGGCCCCTGTTGGCCATAATTAAAAAAGTGAACGTGGTTTTGTGCCCTTTTTATTACCAAATAGGCAGCAAGCAAGGAAGAACATCAAGGAACATCGGCCCAGCAGCCAAGAACATCGGCCCAGCTGAGAAGTCATCGTCATTAATAATAACAAATGTGATGACTGTGCACTGGATGGTGCTTACTGTGGTGCTTTTGGTGCTTTTTGGTTATTGGTGCCTATGGTGTATCGGTGCAGTGCAGTGCATGATCTTCCTCTTTCCAAAACATATTTTCTTTTGTTTCCCAAAATGACAGGTCCTAGGTTCGCGTGTAAATACCAAATAGTGTTCTTGTAAATAATGCTCCCCACCGTCAATGTTTAGCTTGAAAATTAATTCCGTAATTCGGTTATTCTGTGGGCGTGAATCTGTTAGATAGAATGCAACGTAGCAGGCGGGACATACTTAACTGTTTAAAATTGTCACACTCAGGGTGAAGTTAATAGTAGAGGGTTACCACACCTAAGTGTCACACTAAAGTAAAGTTTTGTCGGGCCGGGATGGCCCTGGAGGAAATGAGGGTGCTGTGTTGTGGTTTTGAGAACCCTCCACTTTGTAAATATTTGTAATAATCCCTTATAAATAATCCCCTGTAAATATTCCCACTTTTCTAATGTGAAAGATCGCACCCATAGTTAGTCCACGAGCAACACGTAGGTCACCTTAGGAACTCTGTAGTTATTTCTTTAATCTATGTTTCAGGTAAGGCTGTGTTCCCAATAGTTTGAATCTGCGTTGCATTAAATAAATAAGAGTAGGTCCCGTTCCATTGTGCCTCCACCCTCCAAATTCCACCTCGTTGGGCAGAATCCATCCCGCGCCCCATTTGACATCTCGCAGTTTGTTACGCTACGCTTGGGATGCTTGCAGTTTGGGATGCTCACAGTTTGTTACGCTTTGGCTGCCAGCAGCGTTTGCTGCTCTAGGGTTGCTGGTTTGCTGGAACTAGCCCAGCCACGAGGTAAGGCCCAAAAAGGGGGTGGAGCGGCAGCGAGGCTGAGATCGGATCGGCAGCAGGGGGACGGTAAGGGCCACCAGCCAATCAGGGCTGAGGCGACATCGCCTGACAGGGTGTGGCTAGAGGTTCCAGAGGGTTCGCTGGGCGTGGCAATAAAACCCTTTGCGCAAGGCATCCAAAGGAGTGAGGAGGAAAGACGCGCTATGAAAGGTTGAGAGAAGAAGTGAGGAGGAAAGACGCGCTGTGAAAGGTTGAGAGAGGAGTGAGGAGGAAGGACGCGCTGTGACAAGTTGAGAGAGAGAGAGAGAGAGAGAGAGAGAGAGAGAGAGAGAGAGAGGATCAGGCACGAAGATTACGCACGCAGCATCCCAGTCCCCCGCTATATGAGTATATCTAAAAGGTCTGGGCGCGCGCCAATGCCACGCGAAGCTGCCAGCCGTTCTTTGCCGCGGTACGAGTCAACACCCGGAGCTGGACCTCGATGCCTGTGCCATCTGCCCAGACCTTCCTGCCCCTGCCATCTGCCCGGACCTTCCTGCCCCTGCCATCTGCCTGGACCTTCCTGCCCCTGCCCTCTGCCTGGACCTTCTCCTCCTTCCTGCTATTCCCCTTTCGTGTAAGTGTGTTTGTATTGTCCTGGGCATGTTAATTAAGACTGTGTAAGGATTGCCCTGTGTATCTGCTTCTTCCTCTTCTTGTATATGCCCTTCTTTCATTTCTCCTCTTCGGGTTTCGTGTACAAAATTAATAAATATCTGTTCTTCCTTTACTTTGGTTTCTTCTCATCCGATCGCTTTCGTGTTTTCTCCATTGGGTACCTGTGGCACGATTTGGCCAATCGCTCTGAATCGGGTTAGTCTTATTGCTAACGGCTCGAACCTCGGATTGCTAAATCGCTCGGCAATTTCCATCTTGTCCGTGGTTCGAGCGGGACTTATCTCCCTGCTCTGCAGAGGGATTGGCAAAGGTATTTGGGACTTCCATTGACCAATCACCCTGGCCAATCTCGACCGCGGAGGAACGTGATAGTTCCAGGGTCGGAGACGGCCTGATTAACAAAACAAGGGGATTAACCCCCCCCCCCCCCTCGGTAACTAACGGGAGTGCCGTACTCCGAATCCGCAACAATATATATATATATATATATATATATATATATATATATATATATATATATATATATATATATATATATATTGTAACGGTTTTGAGAAGTGTAACGAATCTGAGAAGTGTAACGGTTTTTGGGAAGTGTAACAATTTTGGAGGAAGTGTAACGAATGTGAAAAGTATGGTTTTGTGGTGTGTAACACCCTCGTAAAGTAAATAATGGTCGCAGCCGTCCTCCTAGTTAATTCCATGAAACTTACACACAGGCCACGATATATCTTTTTAAATAGTGTATTTCCTTATTCCATGTAGGCTAAATATGTGTTTCCCACTAGATTGACTCTGCATTGTATCAAACGAAATAAGCGTAGGCCCTTTCAATTTCCCCAATCATCTCCGCTCTCCAAAGTTCCTTTCAAAAGCGGTGCGAGTGGTGTTCAATCCCGCAAGCCGCCATTGCCCATATGCTCATCTCGGAGAAGAGGGGGGGGGGGGGGGTAGGAGCCGCCAACTCACAGGCGTGACACGTCGTCATGATCGAAGGAGGAATCGGACAGCCCTAACAGCCAACCAGCACCGCGGTTAGCGACCCGGTAGGCGTGCCCTCGCAGCCGGCGGCTTGATTCCACCCCGAGTGATAAAAGCGACTGGGAGGGACTGCTTCAGGAGATGAGCGAAGAGGTGACATACGAGAGGAGCTGTGAGCTGAGCTGTGAGCGGTGAGATGCGAGACGCTCCAAGCCAAAGAGGAGAGGTACTCGGAGAGGAAACCAGCTTTGGAGAGACGCGCTGAGAGGAGGGAGACGGCTCCACCAGAAGGAGAGGAGCAGGTGTGACCGAGCCAGCGCGTGACGTCTACAGCATCGGCAGCGGATACGCGACGGAGGGTTTTCCCGCCAAAAACGCGAGGAATTGAGAGCTGCTGCCTCCGACCCTGCCTCCCTCTCCAGCAATCCACCTCAAGCCATACCTGCCTGCAATATCCCCCGTGTAAGTGTGAACGTCGTCTGTCCTAATCGTTGTCCTGGGGTTAAGTAAATTGAATAGTTTAAGCTAACGATGCACTGTGTGACTGCTTCTTCCATCCATTGCTGTAAATAATTTTGGTCGCTCTTTCTTTTTGGTTGTGTGTGTATAAAAAATCTGTTCTTCCTCCGTACTCTGTCTTCTTCTCTTTTCCTTCTCTTTCGGTCGCTTTAGAGGTTTCCCGATTGAATATCTGTGGTGCGATCTGGTCGACGTTGGGGGAGTCGGGCCATTTGGGGATCCTGTTAGGTCGCGGTTGGACCATCCGCTCGGCCCATCGTAACATCTAAACCGCGATCTGTAACAATATATATATATATATCTATATATCTATATATATATATATATATATATCTATATATCTATATATATATATATATATATATATACATATATATATATATATATATATATATATATATATATATATATATATATATATATATATATATATATATATATATATCTATCTATCTATCTATATATCTATATATATCTATATATATATATATAACTATATATATATATATATATATATATATATATATATATATAATTATATATACTAGGGCATGCCCGTACTATATATATATCTAAAATTATATCCCCCCCCTCTATTTACATGAAATGGTTTGGTCCATTCGCAAAGCCAAAGCGAACGGCTTGCGAGTACGGTGACAATCCCCCCCCTCTATTTACATGAAATGGTTTGGTCCATTCGCAAAGCCAAAGCGAACGGCTTGCGAGTACGGTGACAATCCCCCCCCCCCTCTATTTACATGAAATGGTTTGGTCCAAAGCGAACGGCTTGCGGAGTTTGGTAAATAAATCGCCATAGCTCGGTAACTACTTGTCCGATTAATATGAAACCTTGAAAAGGCACATCCTCAGGTCCCCAGCAATATACCTGGCAAGTTTCAAGTATATCGGACCCGTGGTTGTCGAGAAACAGCGGTCACAGACAAACACACAGACATACACACACACATACACACAGAGATTACTGGAATTATAGATATATATATATATATATATATATTATAATAATAATAATGCATTTATTTTATATAGCGCTTTTCAGGAAGCCCAAAGACGCTTTGACAGAGTGCAAAACATAATGCATAGCAAAACATAAAACCAATTGCAAAAAAAGAAGAATCAATAGTGAAATATTCAAAGCACAAAGGAGGGAGAAGGAGAGGAGATAGTCAGGGGTTAGATGCTGTGGGTTAAATGTTGAATGCAGTGTTGAACAGGTGGGTCTTGAGTGATGTTTTGAATGTGGTGAGTGAGGAGGAGTCTCTGATGGTGTGAGGTAGCGAGTTCCAGAGGGTGGGAGCAGCGATGGAGAAGGCCCTGTCCCCCCAGGATCTAAATTTGATCCGGATGGGGGGGGGGGGGGGGGTCAGGAGGTTGGTACCAGCAGAGCGGAGGTTGCGGGTGGGAGTGTGTCTGGAGAGGAGGTCAGCCAGGTAGGATGGGGCCAGGTTATGGAGGGCTTTGTAGGTCAAGAGGAGGGTTTTGTACTGGATTCTCTGGGAGATGGGGAGCCAGTGAAGCTTGTAAAGGACGGGGGTGATGTGGTCACGGGTCCGGGAATGGGTGAGTAGACGGGCAGCGGAGTTCTGAATGTATTGGAGTTGTATGTACTGGAATGTATTGGAGTTGGAATGTATTGGTGTATTGGAGTGAATGTATATATATGAGTGGACTCTGGACTACTACACACTTAACCTCACCACACCCAATAGATATTCCTACGTCAATAAACCACGCTCGGAGGGCCGAGGTGGTGGAATTGCCGTTATCCACCGTCAAGATATCAAGACCAACCTCATCTCCATCTCATCTGCTCCATCATTTGAACACCTGACTTTAAAACTCTCTGGTCGCACGCAGTCAGTCATGGCTGTCGTCTACCGCCCTCCCAAACCACACCCATCATTCCTGTCTGACCTCTCCTACTTTCTGACCCAGCTATGTTCCCTCTCCCCCTCAATCCTCCTCCTTGGTGATTTCAATATCCACATGGACTCCACTGACTCCACAATAACCACTGACTTCACTGATTTACTCACCTGCTTTAACCTCACTCAACATGTCGACTTTCCTACCCATATCCGTGGTCACATTTTGGACCTTGTCTGCTCCACTGGATTAAATTTGCACCATCTCTATGGCTCCGACCTCACCCTCTCTGACCACTTAGCTTAGCCATCACTCTGACCATCAACATCCCCGCCCCAACACCAAGGCATTATCGCACAATCAACTTCCGTAAGCTAAACGCTCTTTCACCTACCTCATTCTCATCCACCCTCTCTGAAAAAATGTCCACTTCTCCCTTCATTGACCTCCACACCCCTTCCGACCTCACTGACTACTACAACCACACTCTCTCCTCCTGCCTTGACCAGCTTGCGCCTGTAAAAACCAAAACAGTTTCTTTCACCCATTCTGCTCCCTGGTTTACCCCTGAACTCCACCTGATGAAAACTCGTGCTCGCCAACTTGAAAGACTCCGCAATAAAACGGGTCTCACAGTTCACTCCCAAGCCTACAAGGACCACCTACAACACTACAAAGATGCCCTCTCCCGCGCCAGCTCTGCCTACTACTCTCAAATTATCCACTCTGGCTCCGGAAACCCAAAAGCACTCTTCTCGACAATAAACAAACTCCTCCGCCCCCTGAACACCACCACCCAGTCATTCACAGTAGACAACTGCATCTCCTTCCTCTCTTTCTTCCAACGCAAAATTGACAACATCTACAACAGCTTGACCACCGCCGCACCCGCTCCCCCTCCAACCACCTGCCCCCCCTTGTCCTGCCATCCCCTGTCTCGGTTCTCCCCAATCTCCCCTACTGACCTCTCTGAACTCCTCATAGGAATGAAAACTGCCACCTGCACTCTTGACCCCATCCCCTCCAGCTTTGTCAAGGCCTCCCTCCCTGCTCTCTCTCCACTTATCATTGCAACAATAAACTCCTCCCTGTCTACAGGCATCGTCCCACCTTCCCTCAAAATTGCTGCTGTTACCCCCATTCTAAAAAAACCTGGTCTAAACCCTGACACCCTAAACAACTTCAGACCCATCTCCAACCTACCCTTTCTGTCAAAAGTTTTGGAACGCGCTGTAGCCACTCAACTCAAACATCATCTCTCTGCCAATAACCTGTATGAAACATTCCAATCCGGATTCCGCTCCAACCACAGTACTGAAACTGCTCTCCTCAAAATCACCAACGACCTTCTCCTCTCCTCTGACGCTGGCAACCTCAACATTCTCGTCCTCCTCGACCTCAGCGCTGCCTTTGACACCATCGATCACACTATCCTCCTCACCCGACTTGAATCCACCTTTAACGTTACCGGCACTGCCCTCTCTTGGATTAAATCATACCTCTCTGACAGATGCCAGTTCATCTCCATCAATAACTGCAAATCCCCCACTGCT